>NC_059341.1:130375076-130683605 GCF_018350155.1 Leopardus geoffroyi
GGCTTGGGACTTCCTCCGGGAATAGAAGGGGGATCAGCATCCTTCTTACCTACATCTTAAGTGGCAGAAAGACTCCAGCTGGGGTGGAGGACACGACATTCGTTCTCTCTTCCTTCCTTGATGACCGAGCATTGGTTTACTCCGGACAACAATGCGCCCCGTTAAAGGAACGCATTTGCCCGGAGCAGCTGGGTGGTGTCGTGCCGGCCCCTCTGGGTTTAAGCTGCTGAGGTTGGAACCCCAGTACTCACGGCTGCACCTCGCCGTCCTGAGGGAGAGCCTTTGCCGGGTAGTCTCTTTCCTCAGGATGATCATGGTTTATTACCATATTTTCCATGGAAGAGACTTTGGGAAACAGCCCAGTGAAGGGGAAAGAGGATGGGCTGTGCAGTCAGATGGAGTTGGGTTTGGGTGTCAGGTCTCCTGCTTCCCCCCCTTCCCTGCATGCCTTTTTTGACAAATCAGGCTCCTTGATTGTCATTCCTTCTGTAAAGTGGGTGTAATAAGATTTTCCTATGTCCCCAGAGTCCTGTTCGTTGAAAGGAACTGCAGGTTTGCTGTAGGGATCACAGTGGATCCCATATGTATAAGGCACCCATTTTATGGTCTGGCACATGGTTGGTGCTCAAAAACCTTAGGTACCTTGACTCCATGGGTCCTTCTATCTGTCTGAGTGGAACAGACTGAGAGCCCTGGATGGCAACAGTGTTTAGACCATGGGGCTTGGGGGTGGGAGTTGGGTTAAGCAGAGTGGGTTTTAGCACCCTTTTGGTTCTCACATGATGAGCACCAGAGCTGTGGGGGTGGAGTTGGGGGGAGAGAAAGTGGGGACCGAATTTCCTCCCTTCATGTCTTAAATATGGCTCCTGGGTTTACCTGTTCAGCAGCTGATGGTAAAGAAGCCCCGATAATTAGAGAATTCTCCCTCTTGGCTCCATATGACCGGGGCACAAACACATACCCTCAGATGACAGCACACTGAGGGTGCTGATGTAAAGTGGGGGGCGGGAGGCTTCACTTCTCTAAGGGTTATAGCCAGCCCTTTTGGGTTTAGTCTAGGTCGGCCCAGGTTCAAGTGGTCTCCCTGTGTTCCCACACTCTTGAATTAGTAACAGCAGGGCGGGACCATGTCAAATTCTTATATTATAATAACAGCCAAGACTTGCATAGTGCCAGACATCACGATTCTTTTTAAGTATTAATTCACTGGGGCGCCTGAGTGGCTCACTCGGTTGAACGTCACGATCTCACGGTTCGTGGGTTCGAGCCCCTTGTCGGGCTCTGTGCTGACAGCTCGGAGCCTGGAGCCTGCTTCCGATTCTGTGTCTCCCTCTCTCCTGCCTCTGCCTTGCTCGCGGTCTGTCTCTCTCTCTCTCTCTCTCAAAAATAAGTAAACATTAAAAAAAATTTTAATTAAAAAACAAAACAAAACAGCTCCTGACATCAGTTAGGAAGCGAACTAACATCCTAGTGGAACAGACAGAATGGCAAGTCAGACGACCAACTAGAAACATAACAAAGTAGGGGCGCCTGGGTGGCTGAGTTGGCGGAGTATCCTACTTGGGCTCAGGTCATGATCTTGCAGTTATTGAGTTCAAGTCCCACATCAAGCTTGCTGTGGTCAGGTCAGACAGAGCCATCTTCAGATCCACTGCCCCCCTCTCGCTGCCCCTCCCCTGCTTGTGCAAGCTCTCTCTCTCAAAAACAAATAAACATTAAAAAAAAAAAAAAAGAGGAAACATAACAAAGGACAGTGATAGGTGTTTATTTATTGATGCCATAGAAAGATTGGCCAGTAGAGCTCTTCTTAAAGAGGTGACGTTTGAAAACACTCAAATAAAAAGAATGTGAGCCCTGCAGACATCCAGGGGAAAAACAGCCCAGGCAGAGGGAACAGCGAGTGCCCAGGCCTGGGGGGAGGGACACAGAGGTCTGGGGGGAGGGACCCGTTTGGTATGTTCAGGGACCAGCTGGGACAGCTGCAGGGCTGGAAGAAAGGAGCACGGTGGGAGGGGTGAGAGGGAGAAAAGAGGGCAGAAAGATGGGCAGGGCAGGCACACAGAGGGGCTGCTTGGGCCCAGTAGAGACTTGAGGTTTTAGTTGCTGGAGAAAGGAAGCCATTGGAGAGTGTGACACAATCTGATTTCTGGTTTTTGTTGTTTTTTTAAAACACTTATTTCTGTTTGAGAGACAGAGCCCGAGCAGGAGAAGAGCAGAGAGAGAGAGGGAGAGACAGAATCCAAAGCAGGCTCCAGGCTCCGAGCTGTCAGCACAGAGCCCGACGCGGGGCTCGAACTCACGAACTGTGAGATCATGACCTGAGCCGAAGTTGTACGCTCAACCCACTGAGCCACCCGGGCGCCCCTGATTTCTGTTTTAAAAGGAGCTCTCTGGCTGCGGTATAGGGGCTAGAACATAGAGGGCCAAGGGAGGAGACAGGGAGACCAGATGGAAGGGGCTGCTGTTGTCACCCAGGCAAGAAATGACGGTGGCTAGCTGGGACAGGAGGTGGCGAGGCGATGCAGGTGGTGACAAGTGGACAGCTTTGGGGAGGATTTAGGTGGGCAGAGCCAGCGGGATTTGCTGACAACTCGGACATGCGGAGGGAGAGCCAGATTGGAGGCCGGGGCCGCCTGTACGTTTTTAACTTGGGCAGCCACATAAATGGTGGTTACGGGCTGGGGCCGGTTCCTGGAAGGGCCACCAGGGAAAGAGACGATGAAGACATGACGTCTGTCCTCGCTATCTCGTATCTAGTGAAATACTCAATAAACCCTGAGGGTCTGGGGAAGGTGATCCCCCAGATCAGGGCCAGTTCCATTTGGGCCACCTTTTTGTCAGTGTGTCTGATTAGAGAGATCCCTTTCTGGGCTCTGTGGTACAACAGGTGTCACGGGAGAAGCAGCCTTGGCAGCTGGTTGGGCAGCCCCGTAGGTCAGCGATGTCTGGTTTATAAACTTGCTAGAATTGGAAAGAACCAAAGAAATTAGTTGAGGAGAATCCAAACAGCATTCCAGAGGAAGTCTATACAGGGTTCCTGAAATAACTCAGCATCCATAGAACTGATTATAGCCATCGTGCCACAGGTCTGGCACGCCGTAACAGATTAGCAGTCTGTCGGCCATGGGTGGCTGGGAGCGGTGTTTTCGTCTCGATTTTTCATCAGGGGCCAGCTGGCAAGAGACAGGATGGGGACCTCAGATTTTCTTAGCGTTTTTCCTAGTAGTCAATTATTCCTATGTAATTCAACTGTCAGATGGAGCCTTCCTACCCCTTGAGAGCTTCAAAATTATCAGGATGAGCCCCCTAGTTCCATGCCCTGTGGAAGTCTAAATTTCTGCAAACTTGGGGGAGAGGTAGAGACTCCTGTTATCAAAGTCACTGTTATCTCCAGGCTATTGCAGCCCCTAGTGTTATTTTTGTCTCCCCCAAAACTGATGAGATGGGATGCTCACTTCCTTCCTTATTTTCTACCGTAACCTGATCATAATGAGCAAGGATCCCATGCTGCCCGTCTTTGCCTTTATCCAGAACGCCCAGCCCAGCAAACAAAGGTAGTTAAAAGGTAACTCCAGGGGTGCCCGGGTGGCTCAGTCGGTTGAGCGTCCAACTTCAGCTCAGGTCATGATCTCAGGGTCCCTGAGTTCGAGCCCCAAATCAGGCTCGCTGCTATTAGCTCAGAGCTCGCTTTGGACCCTCTGTCCCCTTCTCTCTGCCCCTCCCCTGCTCGTGCTCTCTTTCTCAAAAATAAATAAACCTCAACAAAAAAGTAATTCCAATCCCTAGTCTCTTCTTTCCAATCAAACTGGAGAGGATCTCAGTGAGATGTCATAGTTTCATTTCTCAAGACTCTCCTGTGTCTGGCCAGTTCTCACGCACATTCCTGTGTGTTCGTTCTAACGCTTTTCACCTGCCAAACCTTTCCGGCTTTCCCCCCGGCGTCTTCCCCCCCCCCGCTTGCCCTTTGGCTTCCAGAGTCCCTGATTCTTTATTTCTGACCATTCTTCAAATTAAGTGTTGCAAAAGGCTGTAAAGTAGGATGCAGGAGATCGAACGAACTTGCATTAGAGGATGTGTGCGCGCCTGCGTACGTGTGTGTGGTTGAAGCAAACTTTGTTAATGGTTTTTCTACCCACCCCGTCTTCCCCAGTCTGCCGACGAAAGCACTAAAGATGCTTTTTCTTTGTGCACTCAACCTCTCCCCTCTCCTGCTGCACTCACACAAAGCAGTCATTAGCGTGGAACACTTCCCCGGAGATCTGGTGGGAGAAGTGAGCAAGCAGAAAGCGAGGGTTTCCATCACAGAAACGCAAATAACTTTAAAATCACATTAGGCATCTGTGCTCTTAAAAGACCCTGCAGCCACCTGCCACGGGAGGTTGGCCCCCATATTAGCCTGTCTCGACTCACTTTGATGGTGTCTTTGGATCACCTGTCTACACTGACCTCTGAAGTCTCTCCTCCCAGGAGCAACACCAGGAATTTCACTCCTTGTCTTTTGCAACATAGTTCAGCCTGTTCGCAAAAGGGTTGAAAGCCTGGGCATTGGAGTCAGTCTGCCCGGGTCTGAATCTCGCCTCTGGTTATGAGCTGGGTCACCTTGGAAGAACTTCATAATCCGCACCTCCCCCCCCCTTAGTTTCTTCATCTGCAAAATGGAACTCATGCTCTTACCTTCCACAGGGTTATTGGGACGATCAACCTGAGTAATTGGCTTAAAGTTCTTACAAAACCACAGGGTGCATAACAGGTACCCATGAAGCACCAGCTCTTATGACTTTGTTTTCTGGGTTCTTGGGCTCCTGTCACCTTTTTTTTAAAGGTGTTTATTTTTATTTTTAAGAGAGAGAGAGAGCTCGCGCACGTACAAATGGGGGAGGGACAGAGAGAGACACACAGAACGTGAAGCAGGCTCCAGGCTCTGAGCTGTCAGCACAGAGCCCGACGCGGGGCTCGAACCCACAGACCGCGAGATCAGGCGCCCCGCATGTGTCACCTTTTAACGGAGAGACTTGTGAAAGTCTTTCCCAAAAAAGGCCATTTCCTCCCCAGGAAAGATGTTGGTGCCACGTGTCAGTGCTGTTTCACCTTGTTGCTTCTGGAAAGGGCTTTGGGTTCGAATCCTGACTCTTCCGTTTTCTAGCTCTGTGATTTCAAGCAGATCCTTTGACCTCTGTGAGTTTCTGTTTCCTCGTCTTTAAAATGGGGATAACAGGGGCGCCTGGGTGGCTCAGTCGGTTGAGCGTCCGACTTTGGCTCAGGTCATGATCTCGCGGTCTGTGAGTTCGAGCCCCGGGTCGGGCTCTGCGCTGACGGCTCGGAGCCTGGAACCTGCTTCGGATTCTGTGTCTCCTTCTCTCTCTGTTCCGCCCCCACTCGCACTTTGTCTCTCTCTCAAAAATAAATAAAGATTAAAAACAATTTTTTAAAAAAATATGGGGATAATAGTAGCACCTGTTTGCTATGATTGCTGGGATGAAGGGAGACTATGTGAAGCTTCTGCTTCTATGATGAGAATGGTGTGTGGAGTATCAGCTGGGTACTGAGTGCTTTTCTATGTACTAATTGTCAGCACAGCGAACGGCACCCAGGACAAAGTCACCAAGCGTTAGCCCCCAAGAGCTGTGGAACGGTGGTTCCTTAGAAGGACAGGTGCTCCCAGGTGACATGGTTCGAGCTGGGAGCAAGGACCAAGGGGAGCTCAGGGGAGGGTAAGATCCTGGGAGGCTGAGAAGGCTTCCCTAGGGATGGAGTCCTCGAGTTGGGCCGGGTGCCCAGGCAGGGTGTGAACAAGAGAAAGCGTGGAAGGACCTTCAGAGGCGTGGGGCGCGGGAGCCGTGGCAGGGGTGGCATCGAGCTTGGGTGCTCTGCTGGCTCCCTGGGGCCACCGCGCCCTCTGATTCCGCCAGTCCCACAGGCAGGGAGCTGAGCCGAGGGCTTTCCTAGGGGTGCGTGGGAGCCGAGGGCAGAGCAGAGGGCTGCGGAAGGTGCCCTGCCGGGGGGAGCTGTTTGGACTTCGTGTCATTGTTAATAACAACCACGGAGCATTAGGAATCAGCATCGTTCACTGCGCTCTGAGATTCCAAGCTCTGTGTCCCGGGCCGGGCTTCTCTTCTTTCTTCCGTTTTCTGGATGAACGAACTCAAGCTCAGAGAGCAGAGGCCTCTCTTTGAATCAGCACCAGGCTGTGGACTGACACTCAGGTCTGCCCGACCCCCAGGCCGTCTGGGGGGTCCCTGGTGACCTGTGTGGTGAAGGCAGGGCGGGGGGGGGGTGGGTAGGGGGAGTCTTTGCTGACAGTCCTGTCCCAGGAAGGGGGCTCTGCGTGAGGCTTGTGCCCTCTCCCCTCTCTTTCCTTTCTCTCCCTCTGCACACCCTCAGGCCATCTCCACCTCTGGTGGGTCCGTGCCTCCGCGGGTCCGAGTGTCCCAGGGTCCCTCCCTCCCACTTTCCAGGTGGAGCTGGTGGGGGAGGGAGAAGGAGGAGAGAAGCTTCTGCGGTGAGGGAGGGGACCGCACCTCTCCAACCCTGGGTTGGCATTTTGTGTGCGGGGAATGAGAAACCCAGCGTTGCTATGGAAACTGGATCCCTGGCTCCCTCTGTCATTCTCTGTGGGAAGTTCCCGCGTGTGAGGGGTGGGGGAGGTGTGCAGGGGGGACTCCTGCTGCACAGGATGCTGGAATGCAGGAGGGCCGGCTCTGGGGGGCAGGGGATGCAGGGGAGGAGGGCAGAGGGGACAGGGGGTCCCTGAGCGGCCCTGCTCCCGGGAGGAGCCCCAGGGCTTCTGACTTGAGGGTGAGGGGCAGCCGTGGAGCTCCGGGTGCTTCTCCGGAACTATCCTAGTGATGGTCGTTCACACCCGAAAGGCAAGGAACAGTCTGCAAAACCCCATCAGGTGGGTAATGGAAAGAGCTTGGGACCTAGAGGCACTGAGACTCAGGCTCCGCATCTCCAAGACGTGTCGGCAGACAGCAGCCTCCTAGAGTGGTTACCTGGGCCCGTGACTCCATGCACCTGTCCCCTGCCTGGTGTCTACACCGGAGGCAGCGTCTGATTATAAGCGGGGGAAGCTGTTCCATCCCCTTCTCACCTGACCTCCTTTCAGCTGGCAGTGTGAGCCCCACTTTAGTTTATTTTCTTATACTTTTTAATTATTTATTTATTTTGAGAGAGAATAAAAGAGAGAGACAGAGAGAATCCCAAGCAGGCTCCACGCTTTCACCGTGCAGCGCCACACGGGGCTCGATCCCACGAACTGCAAGATCACGACCTGAGCTGAAATTAAGAATCTGGTGTTCAAACTGACTGAGCCCCTGGGTGTCCCGAGCCCCATTTTACAGACGAGGAGACCAAAGCCCAACCGAGGGAAGGAAGAGGCTCACAGTCCACAGGGAGTCTGGGCAGGGCCCCCTCCTGGCAGCCTCTTGCTCTAGGCTGCTACGGGCCGCGGGCCTTAATCGCCAGCCAGTCACGTGACCTTCAGGACTTCCTCTCCCTGAGCCACGTGCTAAGCCCCAATGCCTCCCTCTGGTCATCGGAGGGACCAGGCTGGTGGCAGAAACGACTCTCTTTTGGCTTCTAGTATTAAAATACGGCAAAGTGTTTTGCTTTCTCTGTGGACACAAAAGATGGGGGTGGTGAGTAAAATAACCCTTCAAGTCCCCCCATCGACACCCTCAAACCACCCCTCCCCCCCACCCACCGTGTGCCAGCACCGCTCTCAGCTCCCAGAAAGCAAAGAGTCCCTTCCAGGTGATTTGTTAGCAATTTTTGGGGGGGCAGAAGAAGGTGGAAAACTAATTGTAACTTCTCAGGAATTTTTTTTTTAGCCTTTATGTTTTTTTCAGACCACCAGGGGTCTGTGCCCCCTGAGTCCACAGAGTTAGGGGAAGAAATGAAGCAGGGGGTAATGTTGCTTCCACCAGGCAGGTCCTGCAAATCCCAGTGGGTAGGGCTGCTAAGAAGGTCAGAGTCCTGAGGCCCTCACCTTCTCCCTCTCCCCTGAAAAGCTCCCCCTGGCCCTTCCGCCAAATCCAAGGAAAGTATCACCCAGAGAATTAGGAGGCTGAAGTCAGATGTGTGAATTTGTGACACCCGGATTTGCCGTGTGGCCTTGGGCAAGTCACTTCCCCTCTCTGGGCCTCACGGTCACCTCCTCTGTTGCAAGGGGACAGTAACTGCTGTCTTGCCCACTTCCCAGGATAGCCGTGGAGGCTCAGAGCGGTGCTGGGCTGATTTCTCAGCCCCAGCAGTTAAGAGGGAAATAGCAAAACTGGAAAGATTCCCACAACGATTAGAACGGGGTAGGGCCCCCCCCCCCCCCACTCCACCCACTGGAAGAGGAGAACCAAGAGATCAGGCTCTGTTTTGTGCCCAGCCCGGGGCTTGACACGTGGAGGGTCTTCAATGCACATTCATGAATGATAATCGATGAGGGTTCCCACTGGGAACGGCGACAAACGTTAGCCTGGAGGAGAGATTCACGGGAAATTGTGATCTCCAAGCGCCAGAAAGGCTGTGATGAGGCGTGGGGAAGAGACGGTTAGAGACAGACCCTGGGGACAAATGAGCAGATGCTGTAAGGGACAGATTTCAGTTCCGTACGAGGGCCACGGGCTAGGAGTGGGGAAAACGAGCCCCCGTGAGGCATCTGCAGTATGTAGGGGGAATGAAGAAGCCGCTGAGTTGCGTTGAGCCCCAGCCGGGAGGCTGTAAAGGTTCTCCTGAAATCCTTCGAGTCCTGGCCCTGGGACCCCCGCAGCAGGCGGGGCTCGCCACCAGGTGAGCCGGACGCATCTCCCTCCACCAGCACCCCCACCGCCCAGCTGCAGGTGGAGGGGGCTGCTCCCTCCGGGCTGGCCTGTGTCCCCCTGCCTCCCCCCCCCCCCCCCACGCCCCTGGTCACCTGAAGAGACGGGCGTGTGTACCCAGAACGAGGTCTGGAGAGCGACCAAGGCCAGTGCTGCCCGGCTGCAGGTGTCTGTTCCTGTTGAATAAATCATTATCGGGCCCATCAAGCCTCTTCCCCCAAAGGAGCCCTCTCTGCCTCCCAGATGCTATCTCCCTGCCCCCGCCGCCCAGGAAGCCAGGTGGCACTTATGCGCCCCTTCTTCAACAGATGGCGAGCAGGGGTGAGCCTTCCACCTGGTCAGGCTTACGTTTCCCCAGCTGGAACCAGCCCTCACAGCCATCAGGGCGAAGCCCAGCTGACTGTCCCCGGCTCAGAAGCCCCCGAGGCTCCCCAGCACTTGCACAAGGTGGCCTCCCACATCCTCACCAAGCCCTGCGCTCACTGTTCCCCTAGACAAATCTCTGCTAGGGTCACCTCAGCATCCTTACACCCTCCGTACTGCCCCACTCCGTGGCTTTGCTCACACCATCCCTTCCCGTGGTGGTCTCCCATCTCTGGGCCACCCTGGCTCCGGGCTATTTCGAGGGCCACCCCTGCAGGGCTGGCTTTTGTCAGCTGAATCCCACGTGCTGGTGCTCACGCTGACTCTAAGCCTCTCGAGGGCAGTGCCCACGTCCCCAGTATCTCACCCAGTGTGAGCACACGGGCCTCTCTGAACATTCTGTTCTAATTGCCTGTTCACCTGTCTTGTCCTTCCCCGGACCCAACGTTCCAGAAGGACGGGGACATGTCTCCATTGCCCACCCGTGTCTATTTCTATCTCCTTTGTATTCCCAGGGCCTGGAACCGAGCCCACCCTTGCTCCCAAACGAAAGAAAGAAAGGAAGAATGAATAGATATGTTATTTGTCTCGAAAGCTGGATCTCTCCAGACGCCTCCAATTCATCGGATCTCTATTTTAGAAACCCTTGAGCCAGCCTGTCTTCCCATTCTTATCCTACTCCACCTTTATATCCGGATCCTTGTCTCAACTGCCTGGGGAGCAGTTGTAACTCAGTCCCAGAAAAGATGGTTTGTGACTGACACAGGCGAGTAAATAACTCTTAGATGATCTGCTTTTGCCCCGTTTCACGTTGACAGATCTCGCTGACGTGGGCAGTGCGCGGCTCCAGTAATCCCCTTTATAAGATGGCCTCTGAAGGCTACACATTTCCATGCAGAGAAATTCAGTTCAAGTTTGCAACTGACTCTGGCTATCACATGTCTTTGGACATTCTTCGGCCAAAAGTAACAAAATCTGAGGGGACCAGATAAAGAAGATAAGATAAGGATAAGATAAGGATAAGATAAGGAAGATAAGAAAGGATTCATTACTCATCTTGGTTGAATGCTGCTGGCGGGGTGGGCACGGTTCGTTCTCTGGAGAGGGAGGGAAGGAGGACGGGAGACAGACAGAGGGAGATGGGGACAGATATGCAGGCAGCGGCAGAGGGACACCAGGCGGCAGAGGAGCAGGGAGGGGAGAGACGTGATCTGGACAGGGAGCGGGCGGGACTTCCTGCCCTCCCCCCACTCCCCCAGCAGGAACCTGGCTTTCCCAGCTGACCTTGACGGCAAGAGAAGCTTCGGCGGGCTCGCTCACCTCGCCCACACGTGTGCCACATTTTCACCTTCTCCAGGCCTTCCACGTGCATCATCTCATCCAGTCACCCAACCTCAGGGTGCAAGAGGGCAGAAAGGTCACCCCGCGCCATCTCAAATCTCGACATTCTCCCGGAGGGTCCGTCGCACCTGTGCAGGCCCGGGGCCAGCCCACGAGGCAACCCGTGCCAGCCTCGATGGTCAGAAGACGCGGGTGGCGGAAAGCAAGCCTGCGGGCTGCAGAGCCAAATCTGAGTTCTGCCTCTAGACGGCCCTGCGGCTCTGAGTTACTTACTCTCTCTGGCTGGGCCTCTGCCCCCCCCCCCCCCGCCGGGGCTGGGAAATGGGGGCAGGGGGGTGTGTTTCTCAGGGAGACGACAGAGTGCAGGCTTCCCGGTCGGCAGAGCTGAACTCAAGTTCTGGTGCTGCCATTTTCAAGATGGGTGACCTTGGGCCCATGGCACGAGCCTCGGTTTCCCCATCTGGATAAAACACCTCTCATAGGATCCACAGGAAGGTTAAGCAGCTTGAGACCCGGGGAGAGTAATGATACACTCAGCCGGCACTTGACTGAACGCTTACCGTTTGCCAGGCTCTGTTCTAGGACAGATGTGTGTGTGTCTAAATGGACACGCGCCGTGATCTTTCCAGCTGCTCCTGAGTTAAGTACCGTTATGAGCTCTCGTTTACAGGTGAGGGCGCTGGGACACAGAGATGGGAAGTAACTCTCCCAGGACCACACAGCGGGCTGGTGGCAGGGGCAAGCCTCGAAGGCAGCCCCTGTGGCTCCAGACCCCGCTCTCCTCCCCCAACACCCTGAAGCCCCTTCTCGTGACGTAGGTGTGTGCTCATGTACAGGTACCCCGCGTGCATACGTGTGCCTGCCGTGGGCTTGCACGCTGGAGCTCTGCCATGTTTTAATAAGCCCAACCTGGCGTTCTGTTGGCCGTGACTATAGAAATCACCACTGAGAAAGCCGCTAGCGTTGGCATGCCACGTTCTACTTTTCCAGAACCTGCCCCCGCCCGTAAAAATATGGCCTGTTGGTCTCATCATAATCCTGGGTGCTAGAGAGGGCAAGAGGTAGGTGCTTGAGCGAAGGGTCACCCAAGCAGCTAATGACAGACCGAGCGGGAGCCAGATCCCCTGGAGCCCTGGTTCATAGCACAGCTGGAGGAGAGAAAGGTCTCTCATGATCTGTCCTTAGGGGAGTAGCACGTGCTACTCCAAGCCACCCTGGCAATTTTTTCTTAATATTTATTTATTTTTGAGAGACAGAGACAGAGAGAGACAGAGTGCAAGCGGGGCAGGGGCAGAGAGAGAGAGGGAGACACAGAATCTGAAGCAGGCTCCGGGCTCTGGGCCGTCAGCACAGAGCCCGACGCGGGGCTCGAACCCATGAATCGCGAGATCATGACCTGAGCCGAAGTCGGACGCTTAACCACCTGAGCCACCCAGGCGCCACCCCTTCCCCCCCCCCACTTTTTTTTTAAAGCTAAGCACTTTGAAGGTATGATCTCAGTGCATTGTAACAAAAAACCTATTAAGTGGGTATTACTATTGTTCCCATTTTGGAGTTGAGGAAACTGAGGTTCAGAGAGGCTCAGCAGCGAGGTACTCACAGTGACAAAGGCAGAAAGTGGTGGCGCTGAGATCCACACCCAGGCTGTCTGTCCCCAGTGCCTGGGGAAGTCACCGTCAGGCTCCACGGTCCCCCTCTACCCCAGCTTCTTCCCTGGCGGCAGGGCTCCTCCTGCATGGCCAGGACCCCAGGACCCCAGGACCCCGGTGGCGGGGAGTAGAGCCGGAAGTGGATGGGGAAGGAGGGGGAGCCCTGGCCCACAGCGGTGGCCACCCCAAGGCCAGGGCAGTTGGGCGGATAACCTGCCTTAGGCTCCCCATCACGGCTGCTCCCTCCAGCTCCCCATCAGAATCCTTAGTTATGAGCCAACAGCGGTTCCCAAGTGGAGGGCGAGAAGGAAGGGCGAGCCAGCATCCAGATGGCCCTTCTGGTGAGCGTGGCCTTCATCTGGTCTTTATGTAAGAGTCGCTCTGCTTCCCAGATTGCCTTTGAGCCAGACGTTTAAACACTTGTTTTGTGTTTATGATACAGAGGAAGAAATTAAAAGGCCCCCAGGGGAAAAGGAGAAAGAACCCCCCCCGCCCCCGCCAAAACCAGGAGTGATTCTGGGGGCTTGTCAGGCAAGATGGAGAGAGAAACCAGGTCTGGAACTGGTTTCGAGAGAACGGCGAGCAGGTGGCTTCCCTGGGCGTGGGAGGTGAGATTCAGGATTCCTAGAGCGCGAACAGGGAGGAGGGTGAGCACCCTTCTGGTGACAAATCAGGGCAAAAAATGGCCAATGATTGAGGGCCTGATGTGTGCTGAGCCCTGTGGTAGATTTTATGTATTCTCTCTAATTCTCTCGACATCCCTGTTTTATAGACGTGGAAACCAAGGCTGAGGGAGGCTCAGTGACTTGGCCAACGTTAGATAGCCTGAGAGCTAGCCTTGGCCTGTGACTTCTAGAAGTTTCCCACCTGGAACACCTTCCCCCATTCAATCCCTCCTTCTGCAGAAAGCCTCCCCAGAAAACCCAGCCCAATGGCAAGGGCTTTCCTCCCCAGACTTCCCATTATCACTGCTTCTGAACCAGATCTCTATATCTTTCCTTCTGTTGCTCTAGAACTCAGGCTCCTTGACTCTGTTGGAAGAGGTCTCAGTGGCTACCACTCTAAGCCACGACTGGGTTTTCAGATTCTCCCCGAGGCACCCTGTCCTCTGCTTGAACATTTGCACCTTTGGGCAGAGATAGTGGTTTGGTACTTGTCTGTTATAGAATCTCCTAACAGACACTCTACCGAGATTTTTCTTTTTTTTTTCTTTTTCTTTTTTTTTAAAGAGTTGAAGATTCTTTTTTTTTTTTTTTAAGTTTATTTATTTTTGAGAGAGAGAGGCAGAGCATAAACATGGGGAGGGGCAGAGAGAGAGGGAGACACAGAACCCGAAGCAGGCTCCAGGCCCCGAGCTGCCAGCACAGAGCCCGAGGCAGGGCTCGAACTCTCGAACAGTGAGATCATGACCCGAGCTGAAGTCAGAAGCTTAACTGACTGAGCCACCCAGATGCCCCTCTTTTCTTGCCTATACCCTTCGGGTGGGAGATCGCAAGAGTAGAAATCACCATCTCTTTAGGAGGATACTAAGGATACTAGAGAAACTAAGTATCTTTACTTAGTGAGGATACTAAGACCCTGGATGCCGCCTTGGGTTTGCTTAAGGTCACATAGCAAGGGGGGGACTGAACAGGAACTAGAACTCAGGCCCAGCTCCTAGCCTTGTGCTCTTCCCTCTGTCTGCCCATCCTTGGTGACAGGAAAGGATCCCCAGGGACAGTGGGGTTCGAAGGATCACAGAACTTGGCGGGGGGGGGGGGGTGTGAGTAGGCGGACAGAGCTGGAGGCGGAGAGAGGCACTTGATGTGAAACCAAAAGTGGCCGGTGAGAAAAGTAAGGACTCGCTGGAATTTGACTTGGAATAAGCCAGCTTTCTTTCCGGTGTTTTATGGGCCTGTCCATCCTTACAGACACTGTGGTCGAAATTGAGGGTTACGAGACAGAAACAAAACAAATGGATCTATTTCTGTTGTTTTCTGTTATATAACAAACCATCCCCAAACCTGGTGGCTTAAAATAACAATGGTTTTATGATTTCTTATGTTTCTCTGGTAGGTGGGGTGATAGCTGGATATGGAAGCAACCATTTAGCTGGTGGCTGGAAGGCTCTAGAAGAGCCACATCAGTTCCCCCCCCCCCCCAACGTGGCCACTTGGGGCCCCGGCTGGAACGGGCACAGGGTCACTTCCAACCATGTTCTGTTGGTCAGAGCAAATTGCAGCATATCCCAGACTCCGGTGGTGAGGAAATGAACTCCCCCCTCTTTTTTTTTTTTTTTAATTTTTTTTTTTTAATGTTTATTTTTGAGAGAGAGACAGAGCATGAGTGGGGATAGGGAAGGGGCAGAGAGAGAGAGAGGGAGACACAGAATCCCAAGCAGGCTCCAGGCTCCGAGCTGTCAGCACAGAGCCCGACGCGGGGCTCAAACTCACGAGCCGTGAGATCGTGACCTGAGCCGAAGTCGGACGCTTAACCGAATGAGCCACCCAGGCGCCCCGGACTCCCCCCTCCTGATGGGAGGAATCGTGGGTGGCCAAATTTGCAGACAAAGCTCCGCTGGAAGTGGATAGGGATCAGGGGACGTGGAAAGGAAAAAGACAGGATTTACACCAATCCGCCTTATTGCACAATTTTACAGAAGCACATTTGGGGTGTCGAGTGAGGCTCGCCATCTGTCTGCGTGGGGCGGGAGCTGGGGCTTCTGCGCGGCTGCCTCTGTCTCTCTTCCACGACCCTGATTTCCTCTTCTTCAAACAACCCCAGCGGCGGGAGACCACTAACGGGAAAGAGAAATACACCAAGGCCACAGTCATTAGCATCCCGGAACATTGGATTCTATTTCTGGCAGATCTGAGGTAGTTGGCAAACCTCTCCCCCCTGCTTCCCTGGCTCAGCACTCCGAGGTAATGAGCCCACTGTATTATGTGGCATTAGCAGAAGCGCCAGGTGCCAACCAAGAGAGGAAATCGAGTCCCCGCTCTCCATGCCCATCAGCACGCACCTGGTGCTCGGGGTTCTGCCCTGGGCCCCGCAGACGGCGACTCACCTCGATTGCGTGCCCACTGGGTGCCAAGTGTTGCTAGGCATGGCTGGCCCCTGCCTTTCTCTCGAGCATCGTCTCGTATTCGTTTCCCGCTCCCCGCTTGCCCGTCGGTCTGGGTGTATTTTAGTTCTCCAAACGGGCCGCTCTCTCTCTCCCCAGCCTTTGCGTGTTCTGTTTCTTCTGCCTGAAACACGCTTTCCCTGGTTAACTCCAGTGCACGCCTCAAATCAGGATCCCTGCCTCCCCTGCGAGACCGTAGGCTCCTCATCCGGGGTTCTCTAAGTGTTTGTTGAATGGCTGAATGATGGAATGAATGTCTCCACAACAGCCCCTCTGAGAGATGAGTCAACGGAGGCTCAGAGAGAGCTAACTTGTCCCAGACCAGAATGAGGTGAGACACAGAGCCAGACGGTCCGGTGGCCGAGCTTGTGTCCTTTCTACCACACCTGGCTCATACGGGCAAATGCAGATGTGGCCGGTGGTGATGGGGAGGGGCAGAGGGTGCTGGCAGAGTAAGTGACAGTCGCGTACTTCTCTGCCTCATTGCTCACGGAAAGTCATTCTAGAGACAAAGTGGACCCTGGGGCCAGGAGGCTGAGCTGCGCGGTGTTTGAGCCTCTGCGGGTTTGGCCTCCCTCAATCCCTCTTCCACTGGGGGTTTACAGGCACCTCCTCTGTCGACAAGAGGTGCCAGACCAACGACTCAGTTGGCCGTCAGAACCTGGGAAGTTGTGCCTAAGGTCTTCACCACCCTCTGGGTAAAAGGGCCCAGGGCAGATTCCAGGGCAGAATCAGGAGGTGTTTTTCCCAGAGGGGCAGTCAGAATGCTGCATCAGAGATGACTTCCTACCACGGAGAGAGCACTGGTTTCCGAGTCCCACACAGATGCCGGATCCCAGCTCCACCAATAAGAGCTGAGTGACCTTGGCCCAGTGACTTCACCTCTGTGAGCCTCAGTTTCCTTGTCTAGAAAATAGGGATAATAAGATGCTCTTCACAGGGCTATTGAGCAAGTTCAATGAGTTAACGGTGCAGCATGCTTGGAACAGGGCCAACCTCCCCAACTCGAGCCTAGCATAAAGGAAGCAGTTGACAAATATTAGGCTAGAAGGCCTGTTGTCCTCCCATTCATCGCCCCCTGAGCCCCTCCTGCCACAGCTTCTCTTCCATGTAGCGTTTTGCTCGGCATGCGTCCTGGGGCTGTGAGAAGATTAAATGTGAGGGAAGGTGACGAAGGTACCTATAGAGTCCCGTCAAAAGAGCAAGGCTAATGAAAGTTGTGTTGCTTTTGTGTCTCCGCCTAGACCCCACCAGGTCAAGGCCAAGGGCCCAACAAACATCCAGAGAGGAGCAGAAGTTTCATGGGCTTGGGAAATGGTGATGGTGATGTTGATGATGATGGCGGTGATGGAGGTGATGACGACAGAGATGGAGATTATGATGATGGAAGAGGATGATGGTGGAGTTGGAGATGATGACAGAGGAGATGACAGAGATGATGACGATGATGTTGGATAGAGAGATGGGGGGATGGGAGGGCCTATTATAGCATGTTCAGGCCAAGCCTTCAGAAGACAGCGGTCGGTCATAAAAAGACGAAAGGATTACTTGTTCCAAGACCCGTATATTCGTCGGCCCGGTCTCTGCCTCTTACTTGTCAAGTGACTTTGGACGAATCGCTACACGTCTCTGGGCTTCGGTTCCGCCACCTATAAAACAAAACCCGTTTCCTGCTTACTTCATAGGGGGCACCCACGGAGATCGCACCATAATCATTTCACACACACAAGCAGCCGTGGCAATTGCTGGTGTATCTGAGCGTAAATCCCACCCACAGGCAGTCATTGCCATCGGGCGAGTTGCCTCCAGCACCAGCTCTGTTCCTTCCTCGCCCGGGTGTCTTTAAGCCCGTTAGGTCCCTCCCGGGCTCCTCACCCACAAATGAGGGCAACAGTGCCACCCCCACATAGGGTTGTGTCTTGGCAAAAATGCATTCTTGCAGTTGGGACCAAGCCAGTACCTGAGAGAAGTGGGGGCTTCAGGAATGACCCTCTTGATGAAAAGCCTCGGGTTCATTCTGGCTATTTCTTTCCCGGTCACACCCTTAGCTTGGCCTGACCCGGTATAACGACCATACTCTCCTGGTCATCGCTGCTCCCTGCAGAACTATCTTGTGGCATATTCTATTAAAAAAATTTTTTTAGTGTTTATTTATTTTTAAGAGAACGGGGGGGGGGGGGGAGAGAGAGTGCGCGCGCCAGTGGGGGAGGGGCAGAGCAAGAGGGAGACAGAGAATCCCAAGCAGGCCCCGCACTGTCAGCGCAGAGCCCAGTGTGGGCCTTGAACTCACAAACCGTGAGATCGTGACCTGAGCCGAAATCAAGAGTCGGACACTTAACCGCCTGAGACAGCCGGACGCCCCATCTTGTGGCATTTCTTCAAGGACTAGATGGGGTCACAAAAGGCTGCCCGGGGTGATTGTGCAGGTTGCTTACTGGCCCAGGGGCACTCAGCTAAGGAAATTCAGCCTGTGCTCCTCCCCTTCCCCTGCCTGCCAAAGCTGGGAGCCTTAGGGAAGCTCTGCCTCTGCCCGGAGGAGGCATCTTTTCTAATTTGTACACAGACTAGAGCCAGAAGGCACCCTAGTCGCCTGCAGTGGGATTCATTTAGCTTAGAAATGTAGAATCAGATGGGGGTCTCAGAGAGGATCTGACCCAACATTCTTGTTGTAAAGAAGAGGAAACTAAACACTATTCACTCACTCATTCATTCATTCATTCGTTCATTCACTCTTTCCTTTATTGGACTTTTGCTGAATATCTGCTGTGACAGTTACCATCTCTATGCTCAGCAGGAGGCAGAAGTGGTCAGATGACGAGAAGGGCACAAGGTGTGGCTGGTTCAGCTGTGCTCCCGCTGACCCTGTCCTTACTTCTCGACCTCAAGGGATGCTTGGCGAGGCCCTGTAATGCCAGGCACGGTGCCAGTCGCCTCCAGCTAGCTGTTCTCTGCACTGACTTGCACCTGACCCACGCTCCTGATCCAGCTAGGTTTGTGCAGCTGGTGACCCAATGGCCTGGGCTAAAGGGCTCGAGGCTGACTCCGATGCCTGGGCTCTGGGTCTAGCCTGCCATTAACACGTGTCGAACGCGGTCAAGCCCCCAACCATCCCTTTGTCTTCAAAACAGAAAATCGTGCCGCTTGACGTCTAAGGTTTTGCCGATTCTAATCTTCTAATCGGTGGTTCTCAAACGCTGGCATCTCATCGGAATTACTGGGGGGGCTAGTTAAAACCCAGATGGCTGGGCCTGGCCTCAGATCTTCAGACTCAGTGGCTCTGGGGTGGGACCTGTATTTCTCACAAGTTCTAGATATGCTAATACTGCTGGTCCGGGGGGCATACTTTGAGAACCACTGCCCTACCACTGAGCAAATCCGGCTGCACATTGGAATCACTTGGGGAGCTTTACACGGTGGACACCAAGCCCAACACCGGAGCAATTAAATCAACACCTCCGAGTGGGAGCAGTTAACACGTGAACCTCTCCCAGGGTGATTTTTATGCTCCACTAGGGACAGGAACCACTGTTCTAGAAAAGCAGCCAGGGATGTGACAGGACATTGATCGGGCAAACACGTTATTTCCCTTCGGAGACATGTCGTTCAGACCCGAGCTCAGCCTCCCATTAGCCGCCTGGCTTTGAACAGCCTCCCCGAGTGTCAGTTTCCCCTTCCGTAAGCGGGGCTCTTAGGAGCACTAAACGAAACCGCCTCGCCGTGTCTACCCTCCCCCTTTTGCTCTTGTTTCCAAGGACAGCTTGCGCATCGCTTCTGCTCGGAGGCTGTTGAGACGAGCACAATTCAATAAGCATTTATTAAAAACTCACAGCGTGCAAGACGCTGCCCTTAACGACGTGGGAATACAGAGATGATTCAGGCTCCATCCCTGCTCCAAGGAGCTCAGGAGCTGATGGGGATGGTGAGGCGTGTGCCCAAAATGTAAGGCAGGATGTGACACAGGCCATGAAGGAAGCAGTCACATGAAGACTACGGTATGCATTGCATGCAAGGTCCTGGTGCGAGGCATTTTACACGACGTTTTAATTCTCCCAACAACCCATAAAGTAGAAACTCTAACACCCACTGTACAGGTAAAGAAACTGAGGCCTAAAGGAATGGTCAGTTACCTACCGTGCAAGAGTTGCTTTTTTTGTTGTTTTTTTTTTTTTTTCTTTTTTTCTTTTTTTTTTTTTTTTCTGCTACAGTATCCCAGAAGAGGATAACACTATTCACATGGTTAGAAAGGCTAAGAGGCTTTGTGGGGAGTGCTCAAATGTTGTGCTTTGAAGGATGTGTGGAAGTTCACTGGGTAAGGATAGCGAAGTTATCCCAGATAGAGGGATCGACATATGCAAAGGCCCGGAGGAGGGAAATCGCAGCCTCTTGAGGGGACCTGGAACTGGTCTGATTTAGCTGCAAGGCAGGCTGACGGTGGGACACGATGGGAACTAGATCCTGGTTGGAGGCTTTGTACGCTGGACTAAAGAGTTCAGATTTTGGGGCGCCTGGGTGGCGCAGTCGGTTAAGCGTCCGACTTCAGCCAGGTCACGATCTCGCGGTTCGTGAGTTCGAGCCCCGCGTCGGGCTCTGGGCTGATGGCTCAGAGCCTGGAGCCTGTTTCCGATTCTGTGTCTCCCTCTCTCTCTGCCCCTCCCCGTTCATGCTCTGTCTCTCTCTGTCCCAAAAAAATAAATAAACGTTGAAAAAAAAAAAATTGAAAGAAAAAAAAAAAAGAGTTCAGATTTTGTGTCTTCAGCCACGGGGAGCCATTGAGAATTCTTGAGTCGGGGGTGGCATTCTTTGGAAAAAGATTAAAGCGGTCATGGGTTATGGGGAGCCCAGGAAGGAGGGAGATGGTGACAAATGGTCCACGCGAGACGGTGAGGCAAATGGACGGCGGGAGGAGGGTAGGAAGGTGGATACACGGGGAAGTGTGCTGTTGCCACATGAGGCTTCTTTGGGCATCGATCCTTATGTGCACCTGCTTATTGACTGAGCCATTCTGCACTTGAGGAGGGGCAGGGGTAGGGGCAGGAGCAGGTGGGGCTCCTGGGGCCCTGCAATTCCAAGTGCAGCAGCCCTCAAGATATGATCCATGGAAATATCGGGGCGCCTGGGTAGCTCAGTTGGTTGAGCGTCCGACTTCGGCTCTGGTAGGATCTCACGGTTCGTGGGTTCGAGCCCCGCGTCAGGCTCTGTGCTGACAGCTCGGAGCCTGGAGCCTGCTTCGGATTCTATGTCTCCCTTCTCACTCTGCCCCTCCCCCAGCTTGTGCTCTGTCTCTGTCTCTCTCTCTCTCAAAAATAAATAAACATTAAAAAAAAAAAAGATATGGTCCACGGAGCGTGACCCGCTCAGAGTGGAGGACTGGGCTGAAGCAGAGGGCTCTTGGGCGGGCTCAGAGCTAGCCACCTGCCACATTTCCTGCATGGGAGTGGGATAACTGGCCCGATGGCCTAAGTGCTTCTGACCCCAGCCTTCCAGGTGAAACATGACACCCTGCCCGCCTCCCACTGTTGAGCTCACAGCCTCTGTGTAGAGCTGAGCACAAACCCTCCTGGGCCGAAGCCAGTTCCTAGAAGCAAAGTCTGGATGTGGAACGAGTGCTGGGCTTGGATCCTGCCACTTGCTGGCTGGGTGACCTTGGGCACATCCCTTAGCCCGAGCCTAGATTTCACATCCTCTGTTTATTTTTTTTTTTAATTTTTTAATTTTTTAATGTTTATTTATTTTTGAGACAGAGACAGAGTGCGAGCAGGGGAGGGGCAGAGAGAGAGGGAGACATAGAATCCGAAGCAGGCTCCAGGTTCTGAGCTGTCAGCACAGAGCCCGATGCGGGGCTCGAACCCACAAACTGCGAGATCATGACCTGAGCCAAAGACAGAGGCTTAACCGGCTGAGCCACCCAGGCGCCCCTCACATCCTCTGTCTAAACACAATCAAGTAATGCACGTGCTGCACTCTTCACCTAGTCCCTCCTCCTTCACCTGCCTCATCTTCTCTGGTTGATGTCCCGAGAGAATCTCAAGACCACACAGGGACAAGCAGAGCAAACCCCTTTCAAGAATCAAGGTCCAAGATGATTTCAGCGTTTTTGTCACTCTGTGGACCTAGTATATCACACCCATTTTATAGGTGACACAACCAAGGCTCAGGTGAATTTCTTTAGCTGAGTACCCCTGAGTCAGTAAGCAACCTGCACAACCGTACAGGGTAGCCCTTTGTGACCCCATCTAGTCCTTGAAGAATAACTAGTCACAGAAACATGACTGGCCTGGGATCAAATATTTGAGGGGCTGCAGAGGCAGGACTTGAACGCTAGTCTCTCCCCCAGTGGAGTGGGACCCTCAGTTGAGTGGCCTTCCGACCCCCCACCCCCCACCATGAGGTGGTGGAGAGAAGATTGGCAGACATTCGCCAGGTCCGAGGTTCGCAAGTGATGGGACAGTTCTCTGGCTGATACAAAATATGTTTTGATAGACAGCGCTGTGTCCCTTCAACGCATCACACAGTGAGAACATTCTCTCTTCAGCCTCCTGAAAGCATAAAGGAAGAAGTTTCCGTTGGGTGCTGATAGGTCTTTAACACCTCTCCAAACTTCGCCAGTCTTCCTTTTCCACTGAGGGCACATCTCAAGCCTTGGTATGCCGGTTTCCAGCTAGAATTTAATAACGTTCGTTTGTTTTCATTGTGTTTATTTTTATTCTACCTTCTATTTTTGGCAAGTGATACTGGCTTCCCATTTAAGGCAGTGATATAACGATCCTCTAAAAAACGTGTTGGCGGGGAGAGTTGGGCCTTGGATTTAAGAAAATACTTAGTAGTAAGTGGTGCATAGATAAGGCAACGAGAATGATTGATGTCTTGCCCTAGTTCCAGGCGGGGAGAATGCAGGTGAGGGACGCACCGCCCAAGGCACCCGGCTCATCCCCGCGGGGCTCTCTCTACAGTGCTCTCCCAGACCCGCACGCGCCGACCTCCGCTCAGGCGCGCGCGAGGCCAAGGCGACTCCGCGGCTCCTCCGGGCGGCACGTGCGGGTCCACGAGCCATCCCGCAGGGTCCCGCGATCTCGGGCGTGAGGTGGCGGCGGCTCGGGGCGGGCGGGCTGGGCACCCGGCAGGGCACCTGGGCATTTCCGCGGTGGAGGAGCGCGCGGGAGTCCTGGAGCGCGGGCTGGGGACCCCGGGCGGGCGGCTGGCTGGGGGGGAGGGGGGGGACCCTCACGGGTCACCTGCGGCCGGCGCGGGGTGCGTGTGCATGCGCGCGCAGACATCAGCCTCGCAGGCAGATGCCGCCTTCCGGTCACGGTGCGCGTCCCCGGCCGCCCCACCAGCGGCCCCGACCCCACGCGCCCGGGCACGCGGAGCGCCGGACTGCGGCGACCCGGCGGCCGCGGGCGGGGCGGGCGGGGCGGGGCCAGGCCGCGGGACCCGCCGCCCATTGGCCGAGCGAAGTGCCGGGGGCGGGGCGCCTGGGAAGGCGGGCGAGCGGGCTCCGGCAGGCTGAGCGGGCGCAGGGCGGCTGGACTGGCTGCTCGCGGGCCGCGGAGGGGGCGGGCGGACCCTGAGCGAAGGGTCCACCGAGGCACGCTCCGAAGCCTGATCTGGGCTTCTGCTCCTGGGTGTGCCACCGCGAGCCTCGGCTGCCACCGCTTTCCTGGGGGCGGGGGGGGGGGAGGGCATTGACCTCGCCCTGCGGGAGAGAGGGGCGTTCGCCTCCGGGAGAGGGAGGGAGGGAGGAGCTAGGGCCCGCAGAAAGTTCGCCTCCTCTGGGGGCCGGAGGAGGTGAAGTGGGAGGAGGAGCGGGTTTCGGGCTAACTCGGAGCTACGTGCAAAACCTTGGGGCGGCGTTCAAGGCCCCCTCCCACACGCGCGCGGAGCCGAGCGCCCTGCTCCTCCTCCGGCTGCTGGCGTAGCCTCGCCGGGAGAAGGGAGCCGTTCCTCTGGCGCGGGGACAGCTGCAGAGCTGCAGGCAGAGGAGGAGGCCGCGGCGAGACGGGCAGCACCCCCAACCCGAGCGAACCCCTTTGGCGCGGGCGGAAAAGGTGGCATAGGCGGCCAGCACAGGTTCGCCCACTCGGGACGCGCACACCCACACACCGCCAAAGGACCCTCCAGGAGTGTCTGAGGACCCTCTTTAAGCCCCGGAGTCGTCCCTACCACCCTCCCCCAGCCCCGGAGACCTAGGCGGGGACCCCGGGATCGGACGTCCCCGCGCCTCCGGGCACCTGGCTCAGCAGGAGTCCCCCGGGTCGGGGCAGGGCGGGGTCGGCAGCGGCGAGCCCGAGCCCCCCCGGCGCCCAGGCCCCTCGGAGCCCTCAGAACCCACCCATGGGGTACCGGCTCCCCGCGTCCCCTCGCCCGGCCGCGCCCAGCTCCGCGCCCCCAGCCGCGCAGAGGAGGAGCCCGGCGCAGTGACCCGGGAGCCGCCGCAGGAAGCCTCGGCGGCGGCGGCGGTGGCGGCGGGGGCGGAGGCTGGAGAGGCAGGCGGTTCCCCGCACCTCCAGGCGCTTCCAGGCAGCCCTCCAAGCCGTGCCAGAGGCCCGGCTGGCCATTCTCAGGTAGGAGAGAGACCCCAACAGAACTGGGGGGGCTGGCTGAAGTGGGGGAAGCCAGGAAGAAAGGTTGGAGGCTTGTGGGGGGCGGGGGGGGGGGAGGACTAGAGGAAGCTTTACATGACCAGGGACAGTTAAACCGATCGAGCACCTACTGTGTGCCGGGATCATAGGCAACTTTACATATCTAGGGCAAATGATACGAGTTGAGCACCTACTATGGGTCCGGCTGAGTGCTAGGCCCTTTACTTCTCCCTGGTAGGAAAGACTTAACTAAGCTTCTACCATGTGCTAGATGTGTAGCTGGGAGCCTTCCGTTTAAGGGACCTAGAGCAATAGCCATTTAAATAGGAGGACACTGAGGCTCAGGGAGGAAGTAGCACTTAACCTTCCCCAAACACTCCCACCCACCCCCTTCCTGAGCTGGCTGCTGCCTGTGGACCTGGATGGAGCTCCCTGGTGCCCCCCCGCCCCCCCCCAGCCCTGGTGAGGACTTCCTTTGAGGAGGGAAGATTGAGCAATACCTTCCTTGTTCAGCATGTCTTGAGCTTTTTGGGGGGTTGGTGCAAGGAGCGAGTTCCCTGAGTGATTCTTTTCCCTGGAAGTGTGTCCTACATTCGGCTGGCCACAGGGCCTCCAAGTACCTCTGAGGGGCTCTCTCTGCCTTCTCCCTTTGCCCCGCTTCCTTGGAGGATAAGAAAGGATGTTCTGGATTTCCTGGCAGGTCGGAGGCCAGGCTGGGAAGGGGCAGCCGGCTCAGGAGCCCATGATTCAGGCTTGCAGGGACGAGGCGGGGTCCCCCAAGACCTCTGCCTGCATTCCAGTCCTACGCCACCTGGCTGTTCCACCTGGCCCCTTGAATGCCTAGAGGAGGTGCCTCAAAGGAACCCACTTGTCAGGAGCTGTATTAGCCTCTAGACTTCTCGCTGAACAATCCGGGCCACGCTCCGGGTTTGTTTCTGCAGTTCCCAGTTGATAGATGACCAGCCCCACCGGCCCAAACCATTTGCTGAGCTGGTGAGAGACAGGGCAGGTCTGCCGGAAGCTGACGGCCTGCCTGTTTTCTGCCACCCCGAGCTGCCAAGGTGATGGGGTTGGCTTTGCAAAGCCCCCAGGACACCCCTCAGTGTGGGGATGGCAGCGGGTGGATAACGTGTCCGTCCAGAGAGGCTGGCATGTGTGCTAATGGAGGAGGCTTGAGGTGTGTGGGAGGGAGAGGGGGAGCACTGGTTCTGTGAATAAGCTTTGGGGTCCCCCCGGGGAGAAGGACACGTCCAGACTCCTGTCCTGATGTCCTCGTCCATCTGATCCCCTCCATCTTCCAGGCGGGCCCTGAAGGGAGAGGTTTGGGGGAGAAGAAGGGGGTGAACCCACAGATGCATCTGCTAGGAGCCGGCTGGGCAGGGTTTTGGGGTGAGTCCTGGGCAGAATGCCTGCCCCCAGCTGTCTGCAGGGAGGGAGAGGGAGTGGGTGTATAATAGGCCTCAGGGGTCATTCCTCTGCCTGACGCCAGCTGAGGCTTCCCTGAGTCAGGCACTGTTTTGAGAAAAACTGGTTTTGGCCAGGGGGTAGGTTTTTATAGAGGTAAGAGCCCAGGCTTTGGAGCCCATCAGCCTAATTGTAATCCTGGCCTGGCCAGTAATCTGTGTGAGTCAGCCAGGCCGACCCCCAGTGTGCCCATCAGTTAGTAGACTGATGCTGGTCTGCTCTTCACGGGACCGTTGTGAAGTCATCGGAACAAGGAACACGAAGTGCCCGGCATGATGGGAGCCCGCCTGGCTGTTCCCCTGGGGATTGTGGAGTGGGGGGGGGGGGGGGGGGGCTGTTCCTGACAAGTGGGGTTCCATCCCATCCCTGGTCTGGGACTTTCTGCCCCCCCCCTCCCCTCGCTGGGTGCCCTTCGAATGGCCCCGGGCTGGGGTCAGCTGAGTGACCCAGAACTTGCATTTGGGTCCTTGTGCTGCTAGGGGTCCCCACTGACCACTCTCTGAGCCTCCAGAGTTGGGCTCTAAATTCTGGAAGGGCCCTTTGATCTCGGATGCCCACCTGCCTCTCACTGTGCGGCCCCGGCTGAGGGTGCAGGGAGGAGAGAAGCCAGGCCCACAGCTGCCCACAGTGCTTCCTCTGGGGCAGGAGAGGGAGGGAGGATGCGGGGGCGGGGGGTGGAGCCCACGGAATCGCTGTCACCTGGCGTCCAGGTGTCTGGGTGCCTGACACAGCCCCACGTGGCTGAGGCCATGTGAAGAGTCAGTCTCCTCTTGGAGAAGAAAGCCGTGTTTCCCTCTCTCTTTGCCTCTTTCTGATGCCTCGTCTCCTCCCTGACTCTCTGCCTCTTCTCTCTGACTTCAGGCCCATCCAGGCACTGATATGCGCACATCTGTTCCAGGAGCCCCCGGGGCTAGAGGCTGGGTAGGCGGTGATGGAGACCAACATTGTCCCTGGGGGCTGCTGGCCTCCTTCCCTGCCTGTCTAGACAGAGGTGATCACCAGCAGAGTCAAGTTCCCCCGCAGAGGGGCTAGGGAGGGGGCTGTCGTGGAAAAGAGGCGTGGGGCCTCTTTCCCCCCATCTCTGAAGGCCCAGGCTGCCTTGCCAGCCCCAGAGGACACGGAGAAGCCTTCACTGCTCTTGGTCTTGCGGCCTCCCTGTCCCCACCGCGCGCCCATGGGTGTGCCCGGGGCACCGAGACCCTCCTCAGCACCGCACCTGGGCCAGCCAGGTGGGAGGAGGAAGAGGGAGAAGGCCTCAGAAGGAGGTTTCTGGTGAGCTCCAGAGGCAGACCCACTTGCTTCATTCATTCATGGCTCATTTATTGAGCCCTTGCTGTGGACATGGCACCGAAATCCCGTGGCATAAATGGAAAGAGGGCCGCAGGCGTGAATTGGGGGGAGGGGGATGTGGGGATCTTCGCCTCGGAGTCACTGTCCTGGCTCCCTTATGAACTACAGAGCCCACTCATGTAGACCTTTAAGCTTCAGGGTCCTTATTTGTGAAATGGGCAGGTAATCTCTTCCCCGTCGGCAGGTGGTGAGGAGACGCCATCGCGTGGGGCACACCGCCTGGGGTCAGATCTCTCTTTGCTGGTTACTGGCTGTGTGACCATGAACAAGTTAACTAAACTTCTCTGTGCCTCAGTAACTTCCTCTGTAAACTGGGGTAACACCACCTACCTTCTGGGGTTCCTGAGGGATGGAACGACTTATTCCACACTCAGCACTTAGAATGCTGCGGCCTCTGTTGACTGCGCGGTAAATGTCAGCTACCCTGATTGTCCTGTACTTAGCACAGTACTTGGCACACGGCAGGGGCTGGGCTAATGGTGATGGTCACAGCTCCAGGCTCAGGGTCAGCGGTGTGCTGAGTGGGCTTATTGTGTGTGCACCTCTTTGCGATTCATTCATCGAGGTCCTCTTGGTAGCTTGGAATTGGCCGTGGTGGGAATGCGTATGCCGCAGAGATTGACAAACACTGCCAATAAGAGCTTTTTAAAAAGATCCTTTTGAGAGCTGGTTTACTGCACAGTGGCTCTCAGTGGGGCAGGGCGAGCGGATACAGATGCCTGAATGCCCTGCACAGGACGTTTGCCAGGGGGTCTCTCCACCTCCAGTCTCTTAGCATAATGGCAGACGTAGAACATTATGAGGCTGGAGAGAGCCTTGGGGTAAGTGGGTGCGGCATTCTAGGCTACCGCACTGGGGCAGCCAGAAGTGGGTGGGGGGGGGGACCAGCGGTAGGTAGCATGTACAGCTCCCTGTGCACATGGAGAAAAAGGTGCCCCCTCTGGGCAGATGAACTCCACAAAGACAGCCCTCCCCTTTCCCTCACAGCTGGGTGCCTTGTGCAGTGCCCAGCCTGCACAACCGTGCGTGGCAGCGGCTGAGGGCAGAAGGGATCGCTACTCCAGCAGGCCTGTATCCACTTCTAGTTCCTAGAGAAGGGAGAGATTCCTGCTGGGGTGGGGCGGGGAGCGAAAAGCCTTCTGAGAGGAGGTGATATTTGAGCCAGGCCCTGAAACATAAAGAGAAGAGGGTGTTCTGGCAGAGGGACTAGCACGAGCTAAGAATTGGAGGCAGATCTCAGCAGAGCTCCAACAGAGCGAGGGGCTCGGGGATTCTAAGGGGATTCTGGCGGGTGCTGACATAGGAAAGGAGGGTGGCGGGGCCGGGACTGGCCCCTGGGGGCTGATTTATGTTCCATTTGGGCTTTGGAGCTGGGATCCAGTTCCGCCTCTTCCACAAGCCCAGGAAGCTCCCATAGAAAGTTCTGGGTAGCCCTTGGAGCTCTGAGGCACTTGAGCCGTTCCTGGGTCGTTTCTCTGGCCCACGTCCCCTAGTCTAGATCTCTGGGTCTCCTGGCAGTAAGCAGATTCCCAGGGGCTGGGGGTGAAATCGCTGGGCCCTGGGTGGGTGGGGAGGATGTGGTCTGCACACGGCCTTTCCCCGTTTCTGGGAAGGCTGAAAGGCCACAGCCCGCCGGGCCCAAGAAATGCTCTCTAGCGCCAACTCCAGGTCGTGCCCTGGAGTCACAGCTCCTGGGAGGCCGGGAGTTGGAAAAGGACGGAAGGACCAGGGAGAGGTCAGGTTCTAGCAGGAGTTACTTCACATTTTGCCACCTCAGCGCGGGCCACAGCCCTGTGAACGGAGTCCCTTTTACAGCTGGGAAAAAGTTAGTCCCAGGGAACTTAAGCTCCTTGCCCACGAGCAATAGCGAACGGGTGGTAAAGTGAGGAATCAGGCCCCAGCGGTTCCGGGCCTGAGTCGACAAAGGGTGAATGGCCGCAAGGGCGACCGAGGGCACGCGTGGGGGGGGTGAATGAGGAGGAAGGAGGCCTCAGAGGGCACGAACGAACGAGCGGGCAGAGCTGCTAGACCCCTTAGAGACGCCCGAGTCTAACGCCCCCGTCTTACAGACAGAAGACGGACGCCCAGACAGGAGCCGCGCAGAGGAGGCCAAGGCCGCCAGCAAGAGGCTGCAAGGCCGGGTCCAGGGCCTCCTGACACCCGCTCCCCGCTCTGTGCCGCAGTCCCGAGCCATGATGAAGACCCTGTCCAGCGGGAACTGCACGCTCAGCGTGCCCGCCAAGAACTCGTACCGCATGGTGGTGCTGGGCGCCTCGCGGGTGGGCAAAAGCTCCATCGTCTCCCGCTTCCTCAACGGCCGCTTCGACGACCAGTACACGCCCACCATCGAGGACTTCCACCGGAAGGTCTACAACATCCGGGGCGACATGTACCAGCTGGACATCCTGGACACGTCCGGCAACCACCCCTTCCCTGCCATGCGCAGGCTGTCGATCCTCACAGGTGGGTGCCGGGGGCGGGCGTGCGCGCTCAGCAGCGGACCGCGCGCGGACAGAGCGCGTGGCGTGTCCGCCGTCTGCAGTGAAGCTCCCGGCAGAGCCCCCTCGTGAGGGTCAGAGAGGTGTCGCCGGGCAGGTGGTCGAGCTGGGGCCCAGATTCCGCGCTGTGTGGCCGTGGACCGAGTACCCGTGACCGTGGTGCCACCTTCCAGATCGGGAGCCGACACAGGCAGGCACTGGGACGGTCCCTCTCCGGGGAACAGAGGGGCTGCTGCCTTCCTCCTGCAGGAGGTGGCCCCGCAGGGCTCCGGGGCCCGTGGTCATTCTGCCGGGCTCGGGTCTGTTGACACCCCAGGCCCCTGCTGCCTCTCAGAGCAGTAAAGGCGGGACCGGGGCAATGGCCAGTCAGAGTGATGCTGGGGGCTCGGCAATGGTCACGGGAATGGTGGTGGCGATAGATAACACGTACTGAGGGCTGTGGGCCTGGGCCTGTTCTTACAGCTTAGCATGGATTTATTTCATCCTCACAATTAACCTAGGAGACGGGTCTTTTGCACTTTGCAAGTGGGAAAAGCGACGCCCAGAGAGGTTAAGCTACTCCAGGCGGTAACACAGGCGGTCCGTGGCAGTCTGGTGCTTATTCTCTACCACTAAACTGTCCTGTAGTCTGCTGGCCCTGCTGGGAACACTGGGGCGGCCAGAGAGATTGTCGGGGATTAAGGGGGCAGGTGGAGAGGTGGGACCTGGCCGATGCTTGCCTTCCTAAGGCGGTTTCACGCGGTGGCCAAGAGGGCGGCCCGAAACCCGTCTGCCTGGGGCAGTTGCTTCCCGGTTTTATTCCTCTGGGCAAGCAACTTTCTCTCTCTGTGCCTCGGTTTTCTCTCTGTAAGAGCCGCACTTCAGCACCCACCCCAAGGCCACTGTGGAAATGAAGTGAGTTAATACAGCAAACGTGCTTGCTGAACAGATAGTGAGTGCTCAATAAACAACGATCGTAACCCAGCATTTACAGAGTGCCTGCTATGGGCTACACAGTCATTTCGTTTTCTTTTTAAAACGTTTTAATGTTTATTTTTGAGAGAGAGACAGACAGGGACAGAGACAGGCGTGAATGGAGGAAGGGCAGAGAGAGAGGGAGACACAGAATCCGAAGCAGGTTCCAGGCTCTGAGCTGTCCGCAAGAGCCTGACGTGGGGCCCGAACTCAGGAACCGTGAGATCACGACCTGAGCCGAAGCCGGACGCTTAACCGACTGAGCCGCTCAGATGCCCCAACGCAGCCATTTCCTGAGCAGCCTTCTCCCATGGCTGGGCAGTGATGCAGGGAAGGAATGAGCAAGTACCCCTCTAGCCATCACTCAAATAGCCCCCCACATCGAGATGCTTTTGCACCAAGAAACCCGTGCTGTGCGGACTCCTCCCCCAACACCCTGGCCAAGCCCCGTCCTTGAGCACCCTGGGCAGATGGCTGCTGCTTGCGGGCTGTCCTTGCTGACCGTCTGACCCAGATCACATTTCACCCCCCACCCCGTGGTTTGGAGAGGCACTGTGTGGATGGAAGGAGCCCCGGGTTGACCTAGGTTCCAGTCCTGGCTCCACCACGGCTTACCTGGGTGACCCGGGGTCCGATTCTCGGTCTCCTTGGCTGTGCAACGGACATAAGCTCGCTTCCCCCCGCAGTGTGGCTGTGGGGACTGAAGGAAGGCATGGGGACGCTTCCAACACGTGGAGGTCAGCTCTCCTTGCCTTGGGGAGGGGACCGGGTGCCCGCTGATGTCACAAAGGCTAACACCAGCGGGAGGGAGAGCCATGTGGAGCAGGACCACGTGCGTATTTCCAAAATTAATTTTGAATGACACAAATAATATGCAAACACACCCTCCTCTAAACCCAAATAAGCCTAAAAAGCCCCCTTGACCTGTGTCCCCAGCTCCAGGCTCCTGTCCCCTCTCTGGAAGTGGCCCACCCCCTCAGTCTGGTGGGGACTGTTCTGGGCCCCACCCCCCCCTCCACGAACACACTGACCTTTACACTTATATCCCGTTTGTAATAGGGAGTATTTTCGCCCGTCTCTTTTGAACGCGCACTTAACATTCGGAACACATCTGTCTGCTGCTTGCTTTTTTCACTCACCAGCTCGTGCCTCATTTTCCAACCTGGTGCAGAAGGAAACTCTGAAAACCATTAATTCTGCCGCCAGCTCTCTTTCCAGCTGCCAGCCAGGCTGCCTCTGAAGCTTGGCATTGCAGTCTTGCATTTGAATATGTCAAGGCCGCCGAGTCCTCAGGGGCCCAGGATTAGCCTAATGGGATAATGGGACGGGGTTGGCATCCCAGGCAGAAACGGTCGCCAGGCCTGGGGCTGCCTTTTGCAAGCACCTCTCTAAACAGCCCACACCCCCCATTCCTTCCATCCCATCACACCCGTTCGCCCAGCTTTATGGACGCCCACTGTGTGCGGGGCCCTGGGGGACGAGGACGCGGGTGACACTGTCTCCCTCTGCTCCAGAGCTCTTGGTGAGGGGCATACCCACTGGCCGGAGCATGGTTCCGAACGTGGCATGCGCTGTTATGGGGGGACAAATGCCGTGCTCTGGGGGCCGCAGAAAGGAGGCAGCCGTGCTTCCAGAAGGGGGAATGGTTGGATTCTCCTCTCCAGACGCTGGGCCAGTCACCGACCCCCCCTGAGCCTCAGTTTCCTCGTCTGGGAAACAGGGATTTGGGCATCTCCCCCCGGGTTCTTATGCGTTGAAGCCAAAGTTCAGAGAAGGTGCTTTGGGTGTGAGCTTGTGATCCCTGTAGTAAGTTTTAAAAATTGGGATGTGGGCACTGCCTGTGCTCTCCCTGGCTCCCCAGCCACCTCCAAATTGCCCGTTTCAGACCCAGGGACCCGTCTTGAGTGATGCAGCGAGTGGAAGTAGGGGCCGCCTGGGTCTTGGAGGCTAGCGCTCATTGGTCCATGATTTATTCAAGAAGCAGGGAGCATCTCCGTGTGCCAGGCACCGGCCGGGTGAGGATAGAAGCAGGTCCAAATCTTGGCCTGGCCACATTCATGCTGTGTGACCTTGGGCCCTCTCTGAGCCCCTCTCTGCTCACCGACACCAGGAAGGTAACGAAAGGTCCCTCAAGGAGGTTTTGTGAGGAGCCGGGGAGGAACCCACGCTGGCGTGTTCTGATTGTCCTCTCCATACCTAAGACCTCTGAGGACGTGCCACACTCCATTCAGTATCTTGTGAAAAGCCCTGCCGGGAGGCTGTATTTCATCCCTGTGGGACAGATGGGGAAATGAAGGTTCAGAGAGGCCGTGGGACCCGCTCAGGGCTGCGTGGCCAGTAAGTGGCGGGGGCAGGATGTAAGCCTAGGCCTGACTGGTGCCAGTGCTCTGAGTTCCTACGATGTGTCAGGCGCTATCCAGGCCCTGGGGATGTGCACTGAACAAGTCGGGCAAGACCCCTGCTGTCATGGAAATTGTATTTATTATGATAACTCTAACACAGTCTGCACGAATTCGCAAGCCACTCACCCCACGGCCAGCTCTGCGGGGAACTGTAGGGGGAATTAACTGCGTTGTGCCACACGTTAGCTCATGTGCCCTTGGTCAAGGGCTTTAACCCTCTGGGCCTCAGCCTCCCACTCTGGAAAATGGGGAGAGGAGTGACTCCCCCATAGACTCACTGGGAGGGCGGAGTCAGCGAGGGGAGGGGCGGTGGGGGGGGGTGGGGCGGCCTCACCACCTGGGGTCCCTCTCCCCGCAGGGGATGTCTTCATCTTGGTGTTCAGCCTGGATAACCGGGAGTCCTTCGACGAGGTCAAGCGCCTCCAGAAGCAGATCCTGGAGGTCAAGTCCTGCCTGAAGAACAAGACCAAGGAGGCGGGGGAGCTGCCCATGGTCATCTGCGGCAACAAGAACGACCATGGCGAGCTGTGCCGCCAGGTACCGGCCACCGAGGCCGAGCTGCTGGTGTCGGGGGACGAGAACTGCGCCTACTTCGAGGTGTCGGCCAAGAAGAACACCAACGTCGACGAGATGTTCTACGTGCTCTTCAGCATGGCCAAGCTGCCCCACGAGATGAGCCCCGCCCTGCACCGCAAGATCTCCGTGCAGTACGGCGACGCCTTCCACCCCCGGCCCTTCTGCATGCGCCGCGTCAAGGACGTGGACGCCTACGGCATGGTCTCGCCCTTTGCCCGCCGCCCCAGCGTCAACAGTGACCTCAAGTACATCAAGGCCAAGGTCCTTCGGGAGGGCCAGGCCCGTGAGAGGGACAAATGCACCATCCAGTGAGCGGGAGGGACGCCGGGGTGGGCGCTTGGGCGGTGCCTTCCGGGAGGTGACCCCCCCCCCCGTGCCCGCCGCCCGCGCCCCCCGCCCCCGACCAGACCCCAGTGGCAGCCGCGTTCGAAGGCCTCCGGCTCCAGACCGAGGCACCCCAGCCTCTGACCTCTGTGTGTTCTGCCTCCTCTCCGCTTCCCTCTGATTCTGCTTTTTCGAGGTGCCCCCCCCCATCCCCCGGCGCATTTAGCTCCTCCCTGTGGGGGCTGGGGACAAGGGTGGGAGACATCCGGACTTGTGCCGGTCCCCAAGTCGGAGCCTTCTCGTCCTTGGGGTTGGAGGAAACGCTGACGCGGGAGGGGCCGGAATCCCTACGCGGACGGAGCCTTCTGGAACGGTCGCGGGTGGAAACGACTCCCGGGGTCTCCGCCGTGCTGCTTAAGACCCCAGACTCTCGCCCTCTCAGACTCAGCTGTTTGGGCCCCTGCCCCCAGGGTGGCCCCCAGCCGTCCCGGTCGGGTCGGTCGGGGATGTGAGCCAGTGGCGGCTGTGTGTGTGTGTAAGAGGGGCGTGGCCACGTCTCCCGGCCCACGGCCGTCCGTCTGGCGGATGCCTCGTCTGCTGGTTGTGTGTTGCTAATCGTTGTACTGTAAAAGCTACTGACGCCTCGTTGGCCAGACCCCCGCCCAAGTTAGACCCACCGCCTCTGCTGGGGATGCCTTCCTCCCCCTTCCCAGACAGGGTTCCCCGTGGCCTGCCTGCAGCTGGACACTGCCCTCGATAATGAGCTTCACAATTTACATTTGCACGGGGCAGGGGATGGGGGGGGGGGTGCAGGCTGGGGCTGCTTCTGCCCCCATTTTGCAGAGGAGGTGGCTGAGACTCGGGGGGGGGGTGGGTAGGTGACATGTCCCAGCGCCCCCCCCCCACCTCCCCGTACCCCCCACGCTTCACCTCGTTCAGGGCAGGGCTCTGCCTAGAACCACACCGTCTTCTACTGTGCTCATTCCTCAAGCATTTATTGAGCGCCTGCCGGGTGCCGGGTCCACTGTGTGCTAGGAAACAAAGAGGATGAGCAGTGCACTTTATGACCCCGAGGCCAGGCCCATCCCCAGCCTCTCGGCCTGTTCCCCTTCACCCGCATGGCCTGTACCCACCCCTGCTGCCCGTCTGTCTCGTGCATTTGGAGCTTTTGCGGTGGGGGGGGGGGGTGGGTGCTGCAGGGGCAGCTGGGAGCCAGAGCTGAGCCCGGAGAGGTAGGCGGAAAGCTCCTCGTGGGTCTTTCCCTCTTGTCTGGCGCTGGACTGCTGCGTCCTGGGTGTGACAGGATTTGAGCCCGTAGACCGAAGGCCTGTCGTCAGCTCTTAGCAAGTACGTTTTGCGTCTTAACCTCCTTTAAAATATTGAGATTTAGGGCTACAAGGAACCTTAGCGATCACCTAGTGACTCTTTCTGAGGCCCAGAGAGGGTGAGCAACTCGCCCCAGCTCACACAGCAAGTCTGGGAGCGGCAGAAGCAGGGCTAAGTCTGGGCGTTCGGCACGCACCCCGAGGTGCCCCCTCTCCTGATGCTCCCTCTGCCCTCGAGGCCTTCAGAGAATGGAGGTGTCTTCCCCGAGCCTGTCTCTAGATCGGCCTCTGAGGGCTCCTGTAAGTTCTGTGTACACGCCCACGTTTGTCTACACGCACCCGTGTGAACACCGAGATGTGCGTGTGCCCCGACTCGAGCTCTGCGTACCTGCTGCCTCCACCCTGCCACCTGCCGCTCAAGTCGGCGGCTCTGACCCTGCTTCTGTGCCCTCGCCCGGCCCCGGCCTGAGCCCTCCCAGTGGACTGGGTACTGTGACCAGGGCAGGCGTGTGACCTGGTCCCACCCAGTGACGCCCCTGCTGCCCCACATTTCCGTGTATGCTACCAATTAAAGTGGGTTTGTTTCTAAGCTGTGTCCTTGACCATGTGTATTTTTCTGTATTTCCAAGGGGCAGCGTGTCTCTTCCTCCAACCAGAGCTGGCCTTTTCCTCCCTGGCACGCACCTGCCTGCTGCCCTTGCTCAGGTGGCAACGCTGAGTTAGTCCTCAAGTTTAAATACGTGGGGAGGGGGCACCCCAAGGCAGGAGGTTGTGCACCTGTCTTGGCCCTGCCCTTCTAGGTCTTCTGGGGGGTGCATGCTGAGCTGTCGGTGTCCCTCGAGAGGGGTGGCGGGGTCAAAGACACCCCCCGCCCCCATGGCTCATCAGCCCCCGGGGGCCACCGTATCTGAATTCCGTGCAACTCGTCTTGAGCATTCATTTTGCCTCAGGGAACATTTGGAACTGTCTGGAAACATTCATTTTAAGTTTATTTATTTATATCGAGAGAGAGAGAGAGAGAGTGTGTTTGCAGGAGGAGCAGAGAAAGAGAGAGAGAGCGAATCCCAAGCAGGCTCCGCACTGCCAGGACAGAGCCCGATGCAGGGCTCGAACTCACGAACCGTGAGATCGTGACCTGAGCAGAACTCAAAAGTTGGACGCTTCACCGACTGAGCCACCCAGGTGCCCCTGGAAACATTTTTGAATCACCAAGACTTGTGTGGAGGGCACTGCTAGCATCTAGTGGGTAGAGGCCAGGGGTGCTGCTGAGCACCCCCGTGTCCAGCTCAGCACCCCCATCATAAAGACTTATCTGGCCCCAAATGTCAGTAGTGGACAGCCTCAGTTGGGACAGTTGGTCCTGGAGGCCAGGACATAGCCCAGGTCCGTGTGGTTGATTTGATGTACAACTTTATGGACAGAATTTAATAGACGCCGGGCAAGCAGAGCGAGCCTCGTGTGAGACGAGGCAGGTTGTGGGCGGGGACGGGGGTCGAGGGACAGGGACAAGGTCTCGTCCCTGTGCCACCCTGAACCTGCCACCTTAGGCCATGATTTTCCCTGGGCGGGAGGAAGAGGAGGGGACCAGCCATGCACCTGCCGTGTCTCACGCCGCCCTCACGTTTTCCAGCCCCATGAGAAACATCTCCCCTTGTCCACCCTTTCCCAGCCCTGGTCTTTGTAGAGGAGACAGGCCAACACCATCTCCTGCATCGCAGGCCAGTGCTAGATGGTAAGAGCTGGTGGGGAAGCAGCTGGGCACAGCAGAGCAAGCCTTCCCGGGGTGGGGTGGGAGGGGTGCGGCTAGAGCCTGGACCACCTCCGCTCTCTCCCCCGACTGGCAACTGTAAGTCACGTCCTTTCCCCCTTCCCCCCCCCCCCGCCCCCGCTGGCTCCAATATCCTCGTCTCTAAATGGGAGGTGGGATCAGGGCAGTTGGACAAGACAACACGCGAGCAGCCCCTTGCAACCCTATGTTCTCTGCAAGAAGGAATTAATATTCCTATTATGTAATCCACAGCATTCCGCTCATTGCTAAATAGAACATGCTTGCTCCAGCCCCAGCCCAGCCCGCTCCCCGCACCCCCCCCCCCCAGGCTCACCCTGGGATGGGGTTAATGATCACCGGGCTGGCTGTGGCAGAGAAGGAGACTTGCCCGATGCAAGAGAGGGAGAGAGGGTACAACAGGATCGTAGGAACATTCCCCCACAGTGAAACCATTTACAGACAAGCACAGGACAGCCAGCTTAGCTCCTGACCTCGCGAAGGGAGCCCTGGGAATCTGATTTCAGAGAATTCTGCGCTGCAAACTCTAAGTACTTAGTCTGTTCTGCCTCCCTGAACCTGTCACTTACTCAGAAGAAAAACTTCAGTCTGGGTCACGGCTTGGTGGGGCTGCTGGAAAGCCAGCTGGGGCTCAGCAGCAAAGGCTGCTGGGAACAGGGGTAGGGACAGAGGGCTGGCCTTTGTTGAAGACCTACCGTGCACTGAGTGCCGTGCTGAGTCTGTTACCTGCACCCACTTACTGGATCCTCGTGGCAAAGCTCTGTGGAGGGATTATGACTCCCTTTCTACATACCAGGGAACCGAGGCTCAGAGAGGCGAAGCCACTTGCCCGAGGTTGCACAGCTGTGTGGGCAGAGCTGAGCTAGAATCCACGTCTGATTGCAAAGCATGTTTTCTCCCCAGAGCTTTCATAACTGAGTTCGGCTGAGGGGCTGCCCTCCGGAGGGAGAGAGGCTGGAGGGTTGAGGTCCGTCTGAACATAGTTCAGCAGCCTTGAGCAGATGTCATCACAGGGAGTAAGATACTCTGCGGCTCATCGCAAAAGGCCCAGCCCCTGTAATAGAAGAGCTTGACTTCTGTTTCATGGAAAAGTCCACCAGCGCCCGAGGGCGGCTCTGCTCCCCAGGCCGTTCGGGCATCCAGGTTTCAGGCCGCCTCATCTCTTGGACCAGGCCACCATCTGCAAGGTCAGAGCCACCAGCACATTCAGGTTCAGCCAGAGGGGTAGGGGAAGAGAGCGCTGAGGATACATGTCTGCGGCTTTCGGGGGCCTTGGACGCACCCCTCCCTCTCCCTTCCGCTGGCCACGCACACCTGTGAGGAGGGCTGGGACAGACAGCTCCTTGCCAGGTGGCCCCGCGTCCAGTGGCAATCCTCACGGAGACACGGGAGACGCAGTCCGTCTGGCCAGCTAACGGGCCACCCAGCACCCTCCCGCATCGGGTCCAGGCCTCGGGACACCATGTGTGCCCGACCTCACCCAGGAAGCGTCTCCCCTTCCCTGCTTCCTTAAAGCCGATCTGGGCTTTATTCTCCCCTGTCCCTCGATGAAAACGCGTCCATACCAAAGGCACTTCAGGTGGCAAATACAGCCTCAGTTACAAATCCCTGGTCCCTGTGATGACGGACCTTTCAGTCTTTGATCAAAGGAAAGACCTTCCCTCCCACCCCCAGCGGTGGCCTGCTCGCACACAGAGGTCGGAATTGAGGGAGACAAGGACGGGCAGGTTCTCCTCTCTTCACTCTCTGGCTTCCCTTTTAGCTAATGCCAGTTTCTCTCTCCTCGGTCCTTGGGAGGTGGGTCTGGTAGGGGTGGGGGGAGGAGGTCAGAGGAGCAGGGAGGTTCTTGCGTGCCTGGCACTGTGGTGTCGCGGTAAGACAGCGTCATGCTCGGAGCATGGCAGATGTTTCACAATGATATTAAAATCGCAGGCAAAAAAAAAAAAAAAAAAAAAAAAAGGGGCGCCTGGATGGCGCAGTCGGTTAAGCGTCCGACTTCAGCCAGGTCACGATCTCGCGGTCCGTGAGTTCGAGCCCCGCGTCGGGCTCTGGGCTGATGGCTCAGAGCCTGGAGCCTGTTTCCGATTCTGTGTCTCCCTCTCTCTCTGCCCCTCCCCCGTTCATGCTCTCTCTCTGTCCCAAAAATAAATAAAATAAACGTTGAAAAAAAAAAAATCTCAGGCATAGTTTCGTAGATTTTTCCAAGACCACCCCACCATCCCTGGCAAGGGCTCACCTGCGGGCATCTTGGTGTAGGTCTGTGCATCTTTATTTGGATTGCTTGCTAGGTCCTTCTGCAGCCTCTAGGAATGGTCTTTTTTTTTTTTTTTTTTAAGTTTACTTATTTATTTAGAGTGTGTGTGTGTGTGTGTGTGTGTGCAAGTGGGGGAGGGGCAGAGAGAGGGAGACAGAGAGTCCCAAGCAGGCTTTGCACAGTCAGCACGGAGCCTGGTTTGGGTCTCGAACCCGCAAACCCGCAAACCGCGAGATCATGACCCGAGCCAAAGTCGGACACTTAACCCCCTGAGCCACCCAGGCGCCCCACCTCTAAGAACTTTTTTTTTTTTTTTTTTTTCAACGTTTATTTATTTTTGGGACAGAGAGAGACAGAGCACGAACGGGGGAGGGGCAGAGAGAGAAGGAGACACAGAATCGGAAACAGACTCCAGGCTCTGAGCCATCAGCCCATAGCCTGACGCGGGGCTCGAACTCACGGACCGCGAGATCGTGACCTGGCTGAAGTCGGACGCTTAACCGACTGCGCCACCCAGGCGCCCCACCTCTAAGAACTTTCTAATACCTGTCGGTTTCCTGTGCTGAGGCCTCTTTCCTCCAGGGTGCTCTCTCGGTCGGGGCTTACGCTCTCTTTCCCAAAACACCTTCTCACGGTGGACTCTTTCATATCATTGACATAGGTAGGAATTATGAGTCAGGCAGCTGGTTCTTGGCCGTATGTGTGGAGACTTTTGCCTTTGGTTTGGCACCTGGCTCTGGAATCTGAGATCAGTTTTGTTGGGTCTCAGCAGAAATGAAGAGAGAGGGTCAGGAGAGGCCACTGAGGGGATGGGAGGGCCGGCAGATTCGATGTCTGGTGAGACCCGCCTCCTGGCTCACAGATGGCCATCTGAGGAGCGAGCTCTCTGGGGTCCTTTCATAAGGGCGCTAATCCTTATGTGGGCTCCTCTCATGACCCAGTCACCTCCCCAAAGGCCCCACCTCCAAATACCATCACATTGGGGGTGAGGTTTCCACGCCCGGACCTTAGGGGGACACCTTGAGTCTATTACAGTCTATTTCCCCATTACTTTTTATTGTTCTAATGTGACATGAAAATATGATTTAGCTTGATTCCTGGAGGGGGGGGGGGTTTGGGGCACCTTTCTCGATTTTGCCCGGAACAGAGAAGGCGTGAAGGAGGGTGAACGTGGCTTCATCGATCACACCTAGCTTCCCTGTGACTCAGTTTCCTCTTTTGGAGGAGAGAGGTGATCACACCGCCATCTCGCTGGATGGCAACGAGTTAACGCCTCGTTCTCAGGACGCTCTGTCTCAGGACCCAGCTGCCGGGCTGTGAGGAGCCCCACCCGCCACCCACGTGAGGACGCTGCCGGGGGAGGTGCTCCTGGCACGTGAAGGCCAGGACACGTGAGCGCGGGAGCCTCCAGGTGGCTCCAGCCCCAGACGTTCGAATCTTCTGGACGTGATGGAACAGAGGTAAGCCATTCCTGCTGCGCGCTGTCCAGATTCCCGATCACAGGGTAAAGCGGTGGTTGTTTTGTGCCGCTGACTTTGGCGGGGTTGGTCAGGCAGCGATGCGAATGTGCAATGTTCGCTAAACCCTCTTCACTTCCGGGTCTCAGGCCACAGATGCGCATCAGAAGCAGTCCCTGCTCCGCAAAGAACAAACAGCCAACAAGCAGCGATTACGACGTAGTCTGTCGCCTGCCATAACTGCAGCTGTGGAACTGCACTGACCTGTCTGGGGAAGATGATGCCGGAGGTGAATCTAGGAAATTCAAAGCTAACCAGGAGGGAGTGGGCTTCTAAACAGAGCGTGCAAGGGACTAGAGCCCAAAGGAGATGGAGCATAGAAGGAAAAGCCTATTAAATACTCAGCTGCCACAGGGCCTTTGCACTGGCCATTCTCTCTGCCTGGAACGTGCTTCCTTTACAGACCCCACCGGCTCACTTGGCCACTCCATTCACAAATATCACCTCCTCAAAGAAGCTCCTCCTGATCTCTCTACCTAAGGTTCCCCCCAGTCCAGCCCTCTCTATTCTCTTTCCCGCTTTATCTTTCTGGATGGACTTGTTACCATTTGACTCTAACGTGTGGCTACAGCGTGTCTTTTCCATTGGAATGTGAACTGCAGGGAACTAAAGCACCTGTTCAGCATAGGCTGGTGCCTGGCACACCGTAGGTCTTCAATAAATACATCAGGAGCGGGTGGATGAGTGACAGAGGCACAGTCAGCTACCCCTTCTGGAGGCCCACTCTGGCTGCAGGGGTGAGCGGAGAGGCAAGAAAGGAGGCCAGGGGAGGTAAGAGGTAGCTACAGTGGTCCAGGTGGGAGCAAGGCAAGAGCCTCTTTGAGACATGCTGTGGGGAGAGTGGGGGCAGGGCAGATTTGAGGGGGCAGACCTGGGATCCACCAGCTGTGGGATGTTGCATTGGGCGGAGAGTCGGGACTGGCATTTGGGCAGCCGGCTGGGGCCAGTCACCAAAATGGGAGCTCTTGGAGGGGGCCCCAACGGACCTTCCTTCGAGTGCAATTGCCCAGCAGGAGCCTGGGTGGGAGAGTCTGAAGCCTGGGGGAGAAGCCCACCACGACAGATCCGAGCTCCTGTCACCATGGGGGAGAGCATCGATGAGACGGAGCAAGCAGGAAGAAGGGGACCGGGAGGAACACCACCGTTTAGGAGAGGACAGAGAGCCGAAGAAAGGAGAGGTGGCCGGAAAACCACAGTGTGGCGCCACGGAAGCTGCGGGACGGGAAGGTCTGAGAAGGCACAGATGGGCTCAGCTGCCAACAGCGGCCAAGAAAGGGGCCAAAGAGTGTCAGCGGGACATTGGAGGCAGCTCACCTAAGGGCGGACCGCGTGGTGCGGGACAGCACGGTGTGCACATGGCAAGGGCGCCGTTCCCCCTTTCTAAACCATCACGGCTGTGCAGTGAAACGGAAACGTGGGGCGAAAAACCAGGGAGATGGGTGGCTCCAGGGGGCCCGCTGTTAGCGTCATCATCATCTTCTAAGATGCAGAGGCTTGAGCTTGCCGAAATGCTGTTGGGAAAGATCCAGAAGGGATGGAGGGTGGTGGCAGAAGAGAGCAGGAAGGGCTAGGGTCCGGGGCGCAGGCAGGCGAGTCTCCGAGGACATCCAAGGAGAGGGCGGGGAGGGGCCAGAGCCGGGACTGAGCCAAACTGAGCTGCAAGGAGGGCTTTGTCCTGCCTTCCCTGGGCAACTGGCGCCCTGGTGTGCTGCCCGCTGGGGACCGCTGGGGACGGAGGCCGGTCCCCCAGAGACCCATCTCAGCTCTCCAGTGTTTTCGCAAGAAATTAAACCCGAAGGAGAAAAGCCCGCACCGTTTTCATCCAAAACGCGAAGGAACAGTGGTGCTGGCTGCCGTCCAGGGGGTGGGGAGTGGAATCCCCAGAGGCGGCTGGAAGGAAGAAGCCCGTGTGACATTTAACGTCCACCCCACAAACCGGAGCTCGCTCTGTGCCCCGACCCGTGCTGGGTCTGGGGACGGACAGACAAGGTCCTCAGGAGATCTCAGGGGGTGTGGAGGGGGATAGACAGGTCCCAGTGACTCAATAATTGCTGACACGGGTGGGAGAGGTTCCTCAGAGGAGGTAACAATTTTAGCTGCCTCTGAAGGATTTGTAGACTTTTACCGGGAGAACTTCCTGGAGGTGGGAAATCATATTATTCTACTTAATATAATTATACTTAATATAAAAGCTCTCAGCTTAGCACCTGCCATATTGTCAGCTCTCAATATAGATGAGCCATTAAAATATTATCACTCATCATTTCCATGCATTTAGAAGTTTGACTCCACCCAACCCGCCCCCCGCCCCCCCCCCCCCACCCCCAGCAGTGTTTTTGACATTCACGAGAAATGAGACAAGAGATCTTGGAGAATCCCAGCCTGGGAAGTAGGCAGCCTTTGGCACAGACCGCCCTTCTAAGAAGGAGCAAGGCGTCACTAAACTGCGAAGCGGCTGCCCTAGCCGGTTGGTGACTTACAGTTGAAGCCAAAGCCAGTGCCGCAGTTATTGGTGTGGTTCCTGCCACTCACAGCCCTGCCCCAGGCGTCGTCCGCGCGGGAGCCGGCCGGGGACTCGGGGAATCACTTTTCCTGCTGTTCACTGACAGCAGCATATGGTGGGCTCGTCTGGAGCCACAGATCCAAGCCAGGGCCAAACCCCACTCTCCGCTCTCTAATCCGCTCTCTAATCCGCTCCCCGCTTCCCTCCTTCAGACTAAAAGCCAGGGATGTTTCAGACGTCTTCGCGTTCTTTCCACGATTAGCTCTAGCAGCCGGCTTCCTTTTGAGGCCGTTTTCCTAAAAGAAACCGGGTTTATCACCGGGTGGGCAGCGAGGCTCATTTGCTAGCTGAGTTCCACGCAGACGTTTTTGACTCATCGAACATACAAACGATTATGAGCCTCGGGCCTGCAGGGCGCTTGACATGAACCCAAACCGGATGCTAAATCCTTGGATGTCACGGGCTTTTGGGGGCTCCCCGATCCCCCTCCCTCTCCCCGAACACACAGCCTTTAAGTCACCTAGTGTTCCATCCTGCCTGACGCGGGCACACACACACTCATGCACACACACGTAACGTACACATAGGCATAAGCGTTTGCGTGCAAACGCACGTAGGCACGTCAGTAAGGCACGAGCAGCCCACGCATGCACACATAGGTTCGCAAGCATACTTGCACACACAGATGGTGGTACGCACACGCGAGCACACACTCACACGTGTGGCACACAGGCGTGCACGCATCTATCACCGCGCATGCACGTGCACACGCAAATATACAACACCACACGTGCACAAGAACACACACGCGCGGGCACCCACAACGTGCACGCACAAAGACGCACACACTCGTGTGCACGCGCAACATGCGTGCACACAAGGCACCCTTTGCACACCCACGCGCGTGCACACATGCGACACCCACGCTTACAGGCACTCTTGCACACGGTGCACGCAGACATGGGCAGACACCGTGCTCTGCTTAGGACAAGTGAGGAGGAGGAAGGGAGGAAGGGAGACACATCATTCTTTCTCCTCTAGTTCAAATGACTTCTCTTCCTGGCACCAACTTTTGTTTTGATGTCTTTTGTTATTTTATTAGATCACGAAGACACGGGACGGGAACCAAACCCCGGGGTTTTACAGATGGGAGACGTGATTTCTAGCAATGAATCTGCTGGAACAGAATGACATAGGGGAAGAAGGACGTGGAGGCCTCTAGGAGTGTCTGCACAAGCCCGTCCCCACCACCACGCTCCCTGCAAAGGAGGGGCCACGGCCCAGGAAAAGACGCCGAAGCCCTGCGCTCGCTTCGAGCAGCCTGCCACTCCGGCTGTGTGCTCCTGCTCCGTCCGCTCCCCGTCTCTGGTCTCTGGTCCTTCCAGCAGCTTCGACGTTTGCAGGTCCTGGTACCCTTCTACAGCAGACGGAGAAATTGTGGGACTCGAGGGAGCATCCATCCCAGGGCCCATCACCACCGGGCTTCCCAAATCTGAACATGCAGATGAGTCGCCTGGGGATCTTGTTAAAATGCAGACGCTTGAGTCAGCAGGTCTGGAATGGCCCTGAGAGTCTTTCTAACAAGCTCCCAGGTGACTGCACCTGTGCCACAAAGGCCTTATGCTCTTCCGCGGTCTCCTTTAAAGGGGCGATGAGGCTGAGATTTGGTCCCCCCGGCACTGCACCCCACGTTCCTGGCTGGGATAGGAATGGTGGCACCTTGTCTCAGAGCTCCCCGCCTTCCTCCCTGGCTCTGGGCCCCCCAGGGTCACCTGCCTCCCTTTTCTGAGCCAGCTCCCCACCCCTCCCCCACTCTTGGAGCTGTGATGTGCTCGGCACCTGCCTCGGAGCTCCTATCTCCCGGGAGGCCTGGGGAGGTCCCTTCACCTCTTGGAGCCTCAGTTTCCCCAACTGTATGAAGAGGGGGCTGGGCTTGCTCTCAGCCCTGGCTGCACTTCAGCCCCCGGCAGAGCCTTTTCCAAGTACCCTGGCCCGGGTGCCACCCTCAAGGGTTTCTTTATAACTGGACTCCGGCGAGGCTCAGGTGTGGGCGGTTCTAACGGACGGCGGGGCTGAGGACCCCAGGTCTGGCGCTCATTAAGCGTGAGCGTGCAGTGCTGAGGGTCGGCGAGGGGTACAGCGGCCGGTTCTGCGCGCTGACCCCACACCGTCAGATGCGGGGCTTGGGGACAGGCGAGCGAGGCTTCAGAAGGACTTGGGCCCGGCTGTTAGGCTCCCACTCCCCACCATGGGAGAGAAGTCTTAGAATGATGCTCACGACAATGACCCTAGCTTCGAGTTGAACTTTCTTTTCTTCTGACTGGCACACGCTGCCTGTTTTAATTAAAGACTCAACCCCACACGTCAATCACCCGCAGACCTCCCCCACCAACGCACCTTCCCACGGGAGGGCTGGTAGCAGCATCTCTGTGTGCACGGCAGGGAGGAGGGCCCGTCCCAGGCTGCCGCTCGCCGAGGGTTACCTGACGTCCTGGCCGGACAGGAGGCTCCGTTCGCCGGAACCCCCTTGGCCACCTCACAGCAGAGGCCCAAACGGAGCCACGGAAGTCAACCGGTGGTACGGCTATTCAGCCCAGGTGTCCACAGCGACCTGTCTCTTCCTAAGGCTGACAACGGGTTCTAGCACCAGGGGGATGCTTTCCGTGTCGGAGAAGCCCAGCCCGGAATGGGTCCGCTGTGCCTGTCTAACCTCCGCTCCGTGAGGCCTCCTGGTGGCTCAGGGCACGTCCTTTCCGCGAGGGACTGAGATGTCACCGGGGCAGCAGCCCCACCCGCCCGGGCTCCCCAGAGGTTGCGAAAGCAGTCATTAGGACGAAGACAGTGGGTACCCCTCCACACTCCCTAGTCAGGGTAGGCTGGGGGCCCGGCGCTGGACGCTAGAGCCATACCACCCAGGGTTCAAATCCTGCTTCTGCCGCCGAGCGGCTGGGTAACGGTGTGCAAGTTACTTCCCAGCTCCAGCCTCCGTCTTCCCATCGGTGAAATGGGAAGGAAGGTCCGCACAACGGCATCCAGCACGTCATAGCCTCCGGCTCTCCTCTCATTCTTTCCAGCCTCACAGTCCTACACAGGGAGAGAGTCTCCAGGCTCCAGGTAGAAGAGCTCTGCCAGGGCCTCGGTCTCCCCTCTGGCCAGGACGGTGGTTCTGAGGCTGGGCCTGGGAGACTTGTAAGTCTCCTGACGTCCAGTGCACCCCACAGCTATACCGGAATCTCCGAGAGAGGGACTCAGGCACCAGCTCTTTGGAAGAGTCTACGGAGAGTGCGAACGCTTAGCCAATGTTCAGAAGCAGTGCGAATCTGGAAGCGTTCGCCCCTGGAAGGTTTGCTCAGCCCGGAGACCCTGGGAGCTCCTGAGGTCAGAGTGGAATCCAAGCATCGGGGGGAGTGGATGGAAATGAAGATTTGCACCGGACCGGCCACTCTCTGCTCATGCACTCCTTGCACCCGAGCTCTTAAGCCCCTGCACTGAGACTGAGTGGTACACACAGCCAGGAACGAGGCCGGGGCACGGCCCCGTGGCGCACGCTCACTTGTGGGGAGACACGCACGTATCCACTTATCGCATCGATGCACCTGTCGGCGAGGGCTGCGACGGGCAGACTAAGTGGTCGGGGGACGGCCTCTCGTGCAAGCTGAGACCTGGCGGGTACGGAGAGGTTCGCAAGCGGAAGGAGGGGTATATTCCAGCTGCGGATTGAACGTGACACCTTCGGGAAAGCTCATACCCAAATCCGGGTTCTTTCCACTCCCCTCCCTGGGCTGCGCTCACCCCGTCCTTCTCACTGTTCCTCCATTTGTCCTACACAGCCCCCCCCCCCAACGGCCCCACTACCTCATTCCAAACTCCACACACCCCACCCGACCAGCTGCTAATCCGCATTGATTGACATCCTTTCCCAAAGCCGCTGCGAGGACAAATCTTCCTTCTTTGGATATTGATCTGACTTTGAGACACATTCAAAGGCTAGTGGCAGCCAAACTTGGCTGGATAAGGCAGGTGATTATGTTGGTCACCTGTCGCCGTGTAACAAATCATCCCCAAACTTAGTGGCTGGAACAGCAGTAAATACTCATGATCTCACACAGTGTTTGTGGGTCAGGGGTCCGGGAGCAGCTTAGCTGTGGGGGTCCTGGCCCCAGGGCTGTCATGAGGTTGCAGTCAAGCATCAGCCAGCCCTCATCCGAAGGCTGGCCTGGGACCGGAGGACCCTCTTCCCAGGTGGCTCCCTCCCACGGTGGGCAGTTGACTCCGGCCCCCGGCTGGAGGCCCCGGCCTTGCCATGACAGGTGCGTCAGCGTCCTCATAACATGGCAGCTGGCTTCTCCCAGACCGAGCAATCCTGGCGAGGAGGAAGCCTCAGAAGTCCTTCCTGTAATATCTAGCTGGTTATTCAGTGTGGGAAGAGACCACACGCTGATCTTTAGGGGATGAGGTTTGGGTTCTAAAATTAGAGACAGAGATTGGTTTCTTGGGCACTGGGAGAAACTCTCTCACCTCTTTCTTGCGGGGCAGGACCCGGAGACTCACTCAGGAAATGCAAGCAGTCACCTTTGATTCAGCTCAGACCCACCAGCATTGATTGGGCACCTACTGCATACCAACACACACATTCCTTACCTCACCTCTCCCTCGTTGCCCTGCTTGTGGTAGGCGTTTTGGTTCTTCCTCTCTTGCAGACGTGGAAACTGAGGCCCATGGGGAAACTGGTCAGGGACCCTCCTTAGGAGCACAGTGGCCAGGACCAGCCAGGCGGGGAACTCATGCTCCAAATGCAGCGAGACAGATCTCCAGGTATCAGACTACGGGGGAGGAGGCAGGGGTAGCCTGCTGCGGTTTTCTCTTCTAGCCCTGGGGTTGGGTGCTACCATCCAGGCAGAGACCCAAGCACAGTATGGTGGGCACATCAGCGGGGTCCTCATGAAGGCAGAGGGCGCACAGACATGCCCACTGGGGAGCATTTAATAGAGACTCTTACGAGGTGTAGATGGGCTTCAGGGACATCGATAGGGGATGCTGAAGCATCCAGAGGCAGGCAACAGCTGGGAGCCGTTATCACTGCCATGACCAGTGGGGCCAGGGAGGGAGCAGTTCCCAGAATCCAGAGGGAGCTGTCTTTATCATTGTCATGGGAGCAAAGGACTGCCTGACAGGAGCTGTGGCCTTGTAGCCTGGGGGGCTGGGTCCTTTATACCTAAACCCATCGGAAAATGCCAGAGCTGAGACCCAGACTTAAGATCAGCTCAGAACAATAACCCCAAACCACATCACCACCCCCCACCCCCAGAGCAAGTCTGTAAGCCGTGTAAGTGGGTTGCCGATGCTGCTGGGAGTCTACTGCGAATTCGCCGACTGCTCTCTAGCGCCTTTCCTTCAGACGCTTTGAAACCCTGAACATCTAATAAAGAACATTGTAGAACAAGTCTGCAACGGACGGATGATGAACAGCCACTCACGTCTGTGAGCTGACCCATCCCGGTAAGGGGCATTCACGAATGGGGTCTTCACTATATATATATATATATTTTTTACATGTATTTATTTTTGAGAGACAGAGAGAGACGGAGCACAAGTGGGGGAGGGGCAGAGAGAGAAGGAGACAGAATCCGAAGCAGGCTCCAGGCTCCGAGCTGTCAGCACAGAGCCCCGACGCGGGGCTGGAACCCACAAACCATGAGATCGTGACCTGAGCTGAGGTCGGACGCTCAACCGACTGAGCCACCCACGTGCTCCGGGGTCCTCACTCTACAAATACCCAGTGAGCGCAGGGAAGGACGCTCAACATCGCTATTCATCAGGGAAATGCAAATCCAAACCACAATGAGATAGCACTGAAGGCGCTATTAAAAAAGAAAATCAAACAAACACAACAACAACAAAAAGAATAACAAGCTTTGGCATGGATGTGGTGAAATCGCAACCCTTGTGCCCTGTCGGTGGGAACGTAAATTGGTGCGGCCCCTATGGAAACAGTATGGTGGTTTCTCAAACAATTAAAAATGCAACTACTGGGGCGCCTGGGTGGCGCAGTCGGTTAAGCGTCCGACTTCAGCCAGGTCACGATCTCGCGGTCCGTGAGTTCGAGCCCCGCGTCGGGCTCTGGGCTGATGGCTCAGAGCTTGGACCCTGTTTCCGATTCTGTGTCTCCCTCTCTCTCTGCCCCTCCCCCGTTCATGCTCTGTCTCTCTCTGTCCCAAAAATAAATAAACGTTGAAAAAAAAAAATGCAACTACTGTGTGGTCCAGAAATGCTACGTCTGGGGACCTATCCAAACAAAATGAATGTAGGGTCTTGAACAGGTGTTTGTACGTCCACGTTCATGGCCGCGTTATTCACAATGGTGAAGAGGTGGCAACTACCCAAGTGGCCACTGGGGGATGAATGGATAAGAAAGATGTGGCGTGTTTATACACTGGAATATTCTTCGGCCTCGAGAAGGAGGGAGATTTTGACATATGTTACAACATGGCTGACCCTTGAAGACGTTGTGTTGGTTTGTGTGAACTAAACCAGTCACAACAAAACAAAACAAAACACACACACACACACACACACACACACACACACACACAACCCAACCCGAATACTGTGTGATTCCACTTATGTGAGTTCCCTGGAGAGTCACATTCATAGAGACAGAAAGTGGAAGGTGGTCGCCAGGGGTGGGGGGAGGGAGAACGGGGGGTTTTGTTGCTTAACGAGTACGGGTTTTAGTTTTGCCGGATGAAAAGAGTTCTGGACATGCGTGGTAGTGAGGGCCACACGATGACGCGAATGTACCTGATGCCACTGAACTGTACATCTGAAAAGAGTAAAAATGAAAAATTGTATGTCCTGTGTGTTTTACCACAATTAAAAAATTGGAGGAAAAAAATCTCCCAAGACCCTAATCCCAAGACAGCTCCTGGCCATCAGGTCTTGGCTTCTGGGGGAGACAGGACTTGAAAACCCCCCAGAGGCAGGAGATTCGTGTTTACTGAGTTATTATGTATCCAGAACTTGCCAGAGTGGGGAAGACAACGGTGACCCCCTCAAAATGAAAGACAGCCCTCAAAGAGCTCATCGTTGAGTGCGACAGATGGACATCAGTCAAACAGCGGGAGGGAAGGGGGACATTGCTACTCTAGGAGGGGCTATTGGAGCACATAATGGGGGGGCAGGAAGTGGGGGACACTTGGGAAGGCTTCCCGGGGAGGGGGTTCGGTTGAGCTTGGAAGGGGGATAACCCCGCAGAAATCGAACGGGGAGAAGAGTACCCACCCCTGGGAACAGCTCCTTCGCTTTTTCAAGGGAGGGAGGGGGCCGGGAGGTTGTTGGGGAGATGCAAGGTCGTGGGGTGGGGGGGGGGGGGTTAGATGGCTAATGCAGCTGGGCTGAGCGTGGGTGGAATCACAGATCGGCCTGGCCCGTCATCCTGGGCAGCTGTCCCCAGGGCTGCCACCTGGGAGGCCCGCACAGCCCAGCCCTCGGCCCGCCCGAATTCCAGCCAATGCGCGCTCTCAGGCCCCGCCCCCACCCCGGAGGTTCCTCACCGTCCCTGTCGTGCTGTCAGTCATTCCTGGAAGCTGGAGGCCTGCTCACTGGGTCCAGCCCCTGCCGCTCCAGGAAGTCGGCTGTCCTGCTCCCTCCCAGGGCTCTGACCTCTACAAAGTGGGTTCAGGCCGGGCATTGTCTTGGCCGCACACCAAAACCAGCCCCCGGGCCCTCTGAGCACCCCCTCCCCCCCCACAGAGGGTGGCAAGAGCCTCCTTCTTAGGTCTTCCTGACTTGGGTTCTTCACACAGTCTGTGCCCAGACAGCAGGCAGATCAGACCTTGCCCCTGATCCAAGCCATCCAAAAGTTCTCCACCTCACCTGGCAAAAAAACCCAGATTCCTCCCTGGGGCCTCTGAAGCGCCAGCCACCTCTCAGGCCTCCTGGACCGCTCCCGCTCAGGCCTTCTGCCCACCTCCAATTCCCTGGTTACACCTCAGGGCCTTTGCACCTGCTTTCTCCATAATTCCCTGGTTACACCTCAGGGCCTTTGCACCTGCTTTCTCCATAATTCCCTGGTTACACCTCAGGGCCTCTGCACCTGCTTTCGCTGCTTAAATCTCCTCTGGTCAAAGAGACCCTTCCTGGCTACTCTGTTCCAAATAACCCCTCTGGCACTCTAGCCCCTCTCTGCTTCATTATTCTTCGTAGTACTTACTATGCTTTGTATATATGCAGCTTATTTTATTATCTGGGTCTCCCTAGAATGCAAATTCCAGGGGGTCAGAAAATTGGTTTTGCTCACTGCTATATCCCCAGGGCCTATAGCATGGTCTGGCACAGAGTAGACCCTCAGAAATATTTATTAAGTGAATGAATCGGTGAATGAATGAATGAGGCACAAAGTACGTTTTTAAAATAGAAACTGAATGAAGGAGAATGCTCTGATTGCCAAAATTTGGCCCCGAATTTTGGGGGGGTGGGGGAGCAAATGTTTGTCGAATGGATATGTGAATACATATTGACCTTGGTGCTGTTTGAAGACTTCTCTAGATACGCATGTCCCTGGTTCTGCTCCTCACTGATTAGCGTCATACCTGTCTCCTTTTGAGGTCTCAGTCTCCCTCTGTGTCATATGGGGAACTTGGATGAGACCAAAGACTTTTTTAAAAAACATCTTATTTTGGGAGGGCACCTGAGCGGTTCAGTCGGTTGAGTGTCTGACGTTTGATTTCGGCTCAGGTCGTGATCTCACGGTTTGTGAGTTTGAGCCCCACGTGCTGACAGCATGGAGCCTGCTGGGATTCTCTCTCTCCCTCTCTCTGCCCCTCTCTCAAAATAAATAATAAATAAGCTTTTTAAATGTCTTATTTTTAACAAGCAGCCTTCAAATCAAAAAGTGTGTGTTGTTGCTGAAGGTGGCAGTCTTGGAACCCTGTCTACTCGTAGCCCCCCAAGCCCAGCATCTTCTTATTCATGGTGGCCCAAGGGGCTGGGAGTGTTTCTGGGAACAGTTTAAAAGCCACTGGACTTGAGGGCCCCTAAATCCCAGTTATAAGTTATGTTATTGTTTCACAGAGTCACCACCAGCCCTGCCCATTGGTGTTGAGCTCGGCCATGTAACTTGATTTACCCCTCAAAACGTGGGCCTAAGTGACAGTGTGATGGTTTCCAGTGGAGGCCTAAAGAGGCGTTATAAGTTTTCTCCTTCCCTGTTGTGTTCCTGCCCTCTGCCATGAGGACATGCAGCTCAGAGAAGAGCTGCTCCTTCAGCTGGGGCCCCGGAACAAGAGACATGTGGAACAGACCTGACTGAGTGCAGCCACGTCCACAGCCTCAGCTGCTGGGCCCCTGCCACTGACATGCAGCATGAGCAGGAAATAGCGTTGCTGTAAGAAGCCGAGCTTTGGGGATGCTTGTTATGCAGCATAACCTGGTGAGAGCTGACCAATACAGGTCCCTTGTAACATTGATGTGTCTGTATCTTAGCTCTGGGGGGAGGAACCCAGATCTGGAATTTCTTTTCAACCTTTGGGCTGTTTTCTCACCTCATAATCCACCCCTAAGAATAGGATTTCTCCTCCTTACCCTGATGCCCAGCCCAGAGGTCTCAGACTGGTGGTTCCAGGCTACACCTAGCTTGAAGACATGCTTTTTTGGACCCAAATTCATGCATGCATGCATGCATGCATTCATTCATTCATTCAACAAACATACTCTATGCCCGTGCACCTACGCGTGGATACAGAGGATCACACGATTGCAGATTTCTGAGTGGCCATTCAGGAGAAACCTTCTTTTCAGTAAACGTTAGTGAGGCACCTCCTTTGCCAGGGCCGCAGAGATGAAAAAGAATCAGCCCCTGCCTCTTTGAAATTGAGGATATTGCGCTCCGGGTAGGAAAAGAGTCTGACGTGAGTAAGTAAGCCACCATCAACAGCACGCGCCAAAAAAACCCCTTTCGTCTCGAATTCAAAAAGCATCCGTCATTTTTAGTTAGCGAAGCTGCATAATTTCTGAAATTGACGGATGCTTATAGCAATACACAGGAAGAGCCTTTTTGCAACAACAGAACCTTTCATCCGGCTTTCAGGCAGCTAAAAACATCCCAACCCATGCTTTTTAGCTATCTTTACTGAGACTAATTTTTGCAAACATCATTTTGAGAGAGGGCTGTAGTGGGCCAAAGCAGCGAGACGTGCCTCAGGGTTCAGGCACACTACGTGGCTGGGTGTCCCGGCGGGGGGAGTCCTATTTCCTCTTTAAGCCTCAGTTTCTTTATCTGCAGCGTGGGCTCATGTGAACGAAGGGGACTGGGCCAGACGACCCCTGATTGCTTTAGGGCTCTGAGGCTAAGCCCAGAATTTTAAGAGTGTGTTCTTGTCCATCTGCGAAACCCGGGTGGGGGCAGGGGCCTCGGAGGAGTGACCCCAAAGCATGCTCCCACTCGCTAGCCCAGAGGGGCAAAGGATCCCTAACCAGCTTCGATATCACCTCCCCCACCCCGGCCTTTTCCTCTCTGACCCTATCCGCTTCCTCCCACCCGCCTGGTTCACTGTGCTCTGGGCCCAGTACCTTTTTAAAGCCAATTTGCACCCATGCTACGCGGCTTCCAGCCTCAGCGCTTTGCACTCGGGGTGCTCTCTGCCGAAAATGCATTTGCCCCGCGTGTTCACACGGCCCCCGCCTGACTCTTTTAGGGTCTTGCTCAAATGTCCCCCCCACCCAGATCAGGCCCTCTACCTGACAAACACCCCAGTCCCTCCACATCTGCCTCATTTGTTTTCCTTCCCAGTGCTTCTCCACATTTGTTTTCCTTCCCAGTGCTTGTCACACTGCCTGCTACACCGAGTCCCACGGCCCCCACCAGAATATCGTCTTCCCACGGTATGACCTGAACCCTTGCTGTACCCCCAGCACCTAGGACCTGGCTTCTAGTAGGTCCTCAGAAGGTATTTGTGAAAGGAGTGCGCAAATGAACACACGTGAAGGGAAGGGAGATCACTGCCTCCCCCCAAGCTGCTGCCTTGTCCCTCCCCGGCCCTCAGTCCTGCCCAGTGGAACCCCTGGCCCCGCAGCCCACAGGGGGGGTCAAGCTGGTGGAGCTTCTGGAGACCCGGCTGAACAAAGGGGAGACTGACTGAGGCCCGGAGGGAGAAGGAGGCTCATTTATTCCGGGCAAGTTGTCCTGAGCAGTTCTCCTGATGTCAAGAACCTACAGCTCCTTCACCCGCACAGGCCACCCCAGCCCATGCCGGTCCTCTAGCCACTGCCTCAGCTTCGCTGCCCTGGCCACAAGGTGCCAAAGGATGTCGCCCCCTGTCTCAGATCAGGAGTCCCTCTCTGCCTCCTGGGGAGTGGGGTGGGAAGGGACTGGGGTTCGAGTCTGCTCGGGGCTGGGTAGTTGACACGCACGTCCCTTCTCCCGCCACCCTCACCACAACCCGGTGGAGTCACAGCGATTGAGCCCACTTTATGGAGGAGCCTAGTGAGACCCAGAGAGGTGAAGACGCTTGCCCAGGTCACACCAAGCCGGGAAGTGGCCCAGCAAAGCCCATCTCCATTTCCCAGTCTGCGAAAAGCCATCTGGGGCCAAGGCTGCAGCCCCCGGAGGGAGAGCTGTCAGTCAGCGGGGAGCTCTTCTCCTCCTCCCTCCCACGCCCCCCACACGGGCGTGTCACATGGCCCCGGGAAGGAGCAGAGCCTGCGGGGGCGTCTCCCCTGGGAGGCTGTGCAGGGAGCCCTGGGAGCTGCACCCTGTGGGTGGTGGCGGGGGAGGTGCACATGTTCAGGTGCATGCACGTGCTCACGCTTGCACGCTCTGACTCTCTCTCTCTCTCTCTCTCTCTGGTTCTTGCACTTTCTCTGCAGTTCCTCCAGAGGCGGGTCAGCTGCTGGGTCTGTGCCCCCAGACTGGGGGCTCACAGACAGAAACCTCCAAGGTCAGAAATGGCAGGGAACCTTGGAGATAAGCCAGGCCAGCCGCCAGCTCTCGTCAGTAAGATCTAGAACCCTGGATGTCCGAACTGGGGCAGCCTGGGGTGAGGTCAGCGTACATCGAGCATATCCGTTAAGTATAAAGACATCAATGTCAGACCCCCTGGGTTAGAATCTGGGCTCTCTCTCGGCTGGTTGACTCCAGATAAGTTCCGTGACCTCTCTGAGCTTCCATTCCTTTATCTACTTTGAGACAATATTGACTGAGCCCTTGCTTAGTGACAGGCATGGCTCTAAGCTCTGTAGCCATATTTACTCCTCTGAGCAACCCTATGAAGCAAGTACTTTTGTTATCCAATTTAGATCAGAGGAAAAGGAGGCACAGAGTGGTTAGGTAACTTGCCCAGGGTCACAGAGCTGAGGAGTAATGGATTTAATCGCAGGCAACGAAGCTCCAGGGTCCCAGAACTCCATCACTGTTCGGTTTACTGTCTGCTGAGGATTAGACGAGGCAGGTGTACTACGCACTTGGCTCAGGGTCAGCTCTCAATAAATGATTATTAGCAAAAGCACCACAGACCTCTTGAAAATCTGATGAAAGATACAGACCTTCTTGCTAGAAGATTGCACACACACGCACAAATACTGCGTACAATATCAGGGTTCCTGTTCCTGAAACCCACCCAGGGATCCCCTCCGGGACCTCTGCTCAAACCCAACCCTGCTATTTACATTCGAGGAAGGGAGAGGAGAGGCCATAGTGAGTGTGTTCACATCATATTATGTCATTGGGTCCTCCGAGGTGGGTATCACTAGCCCATTGGGCAGATGAGAAAACAGAGAAATGTTGAGACCTCACAGCAAGTCGGTAGCAGACGTGACTCTTCTCTGTTCGGGGGCCGCCCCCCTTCTCCCTGGCTGTGTGTTGCCTAGCTCTGGGGCCAGGGTAGGAAATGGAGACCCCAGGGCCGTGTTTGATGTGGTATACATTTTCATGAGTGAGTGAAATGGAGTCACGAGTGGGTCCACACTGAACTGAACCATGTCCAAGGTCAAGGACTCCGAGCTCTCCCTGACCCAGCTTGCTTCTCGGTCTTTCACGACTCTTCATGAGGAGATAAGGAGGTGGGGGAAGAAACGAAGAGGAAACGTGGGGATCCTGGCATGTCAGGAGCCACCCCCACAACCCCTCTTGTATGGGCAAGGAAGGTGAGGCCCCGGGTCTGACTTGTCATACGCGGTCACACACCAGGGGGGCAGCTAGGACTGGACAGTGGGTCTCTTAGACGGACAGGCCAGGGCCCAGGCAGCGGTGGTCAGGTAGAAGAGCACTGAACTTTGAGTCAGAGCACTTGGGTCCAAATCCTGTCATTTGTTGGTGCTGTGACTTTAGGCAAACCCACAGCCCTGATTTCTGCATGTGGAAAATGATCATAGTACATACCTTGTAGAGCTGCTATTATAATTAAGATATGTGACAATTGTTTAGTTGAGGTTGTCCAGCCTGTTCCCCACCCCCCCCAACATCTGTCAAACACAGTAAGTTGTTGTAGGGGTTACGTGAGTGTAGGTAGGCCTGGCACAAAACAAGCGTCCACTTAGTAGTAGTAGAGGCCAATACTACAGCAGGTGTTACTACAGTGCTGAGCATACAGGATATACCTCTGTTAATGTTACGTGAATGACTGGGTGGGACCAACAGACAGGCTGGCCAGCTGGTTGGCAGAACACTAGGAAGTGGGGTGGGGAGATGGATGGATGGGAGGAAGGTGGTGAATGGATGGCTGGGCAGGGAAATTGGTAAGAGGAAGGTGGATGAATGGATAAGTAGACCAATGAACAAGCAAAGAGATAGGTTTGGGGCAGACAATAGGTGAATGAGACAGAGTGTAAGGTAGATGGATAGGTGGATGGAAGGATGGAAGGATGAAGGATGGATGGATGGATGGATGGATGAATGGTCAGATGTGTGGATGGGTAGATGGAAGGGTGGACAGATAGATGGATGGATGGGTGGGTGGATGAATAAGTAGACCAATGAACAGGCAAAGAGGTAGTTTTGGGGCAGACAATAGGTCAATGAGAGAGAGTATAAGATAGATGGATAGGTGGATGGAAGGATGAAAAGATGGATGGATGGATGGAAGGATGGATGGAAGGATGGATGGATGGAAGGATGGATGCATGGATGGATGTGTGGATGGATGGATGGATGGATATTTGGATGGAAGGATGGATGGATGGAATGATGAAACAATGGACAGATGTGTGGATGGATGGGTGGATAGATGGTTGCGTGTATGGATGGGTAGGTGGATGGATGGATGGATGGAAGGACGGATGCATGGATGGATGTGTGGATGGATGGATGTGTGGATAGATGGGTGGATGGATGGATGGATGGATGGATATTTGGATGGAAGGATGGATGGATGGAATGATGAAACAATGGACAGATGTGTGGATGGATGGGTGGGTGGATGGATGGATGGATAGATGAGAGAATGGATCAATGGCAATCTGACAGACTGGTGGCTATTCAGACCAATGGTGGATAGGTGGACATACAGGTGGGATAATTGAGTTAGTAAGTGGACAGATGAATAAATGGACCAATAGGCAAGAGGATAGAGGGGAGGATGGATGGGATGCCAGAGACTGGATGGATGGTGGGTGTTCCCTCCCCTTGAACTGAAGCTGAGGAGCAGGCAGTGGCAGCTACAGAACTGCCATGGACGTCCATGGAATGGGGAAGAAAGAGCTGCTTATTCTGTTTGTTGTTCCAACAGGGGAGCCCTGGAAGTGGGGCAATGAGCAGTAGTTTATCGTGCCCCCATGTCTGTGCTGGGAATGGACGCCCGGGAGAGGAGAATAACTGGGGGAGGGGCAGGCACAGGGCTGACCCCACCTGCACACACACTCCTCCATGCCGGCTGCCCTAGTTGGGCACAGGTCCTGCCAGACATGGTGGCCGTCCCACAGCCTAGAAGGGGCACTTAGCTGGACAGGCCTTTGGCGAAGGCAAACCCAGAGGGTGCCCCTGGGGACTCCTTGGATCGGGGCCAGAAGAACGAAACGTCCCGTTCACCAGGACTGTGCAGCAGGAGGGGAGCTACTCCGGGAGGGAGGAGGCTCCGGCTTTATTGGTGATGCTGCCACTGTGTGCTGAGTGGCCAGGGACAAGCCCTTCCCCCTCCAGACTCCTTGCTTCAACCTGTCATCCAAACCACCTCCTTTTAGCCCTGACACCTTACACCCCTTGGGTGTACCTTGCCGACCCTCACACCCATCTGATGCTCATTTCCAGGAGTGTCACAGGGAGGGGTGGCCCACGGGGAGGGGTCTTGGGTGGTGGAGGGTGGCCATCCCGCTCCTCGGAGGGTAGCCCAGGGTCCAAGGGCCTGCTTCAGGCTTTGGGGGTTTAGTTGATAATGAGGACACCTTCTTCCTCTTCTCCTTCTCCTTCTCCTTCTCCTTCTCCTTCTCCTTCTTCAAGTTTATTTATTTTGAGAGAGAGAGAAAGCATGAGCAGGGGAGAGGCAAAGGGAGAGAGAGCAAGAGAGAATCCCAAGCAGGCTCCACACTATCAGTGTGGGGCTCGAACCCATGAATCATGAGACCCTGACCTGAGCCGAAGTCAGGTGCTTAACCCACTGAGCCACCCAGGGTGCCCCAAGGACACCTCTTCATGACTCCCTTTTCACACACGTGAAAGCCCGTCTGCCCAGGGGCCCCGGTGGCCTGTGACCCTCCCCCGCCCCCGGGGTCTCCTGCCACCACCCACATGCTTGCTGCTTGGGCTCACTGGCCTCGTGGTGCTGCTTGGACACTGCTAGGCAGCCCCCACATTGCTCTGTGTCGCACCTTCCCCCAGGGAGCCACGTGGTCACATCCTCACATCCCCTATGACCTGTGTCAGTGGGCCCCTCGCCCCCATCCCAGCATCCCCCCAGCCCCGGCACTTACCACCTTCTAACACACTCTTTCATGTGCCTGCTTTGTTGGCTGTCTTCCCCGGCCCAGAACGTCAGCTCTGAGACAAGGACTTTTGGGCCCGGTTCCCGCACATGGTACATGCACAGTATTCTTTGTGGATATTTAAGTAACTGTAGAGTGACCACAACGGGGGCAGTGATGGGGCACTTACCAGGTGCTGGGTGCACGGCTCGCTCACTTATTCCCCACGGTGCCCCCACCTCCGTGTTCTCATCTCTATGTTTCCGGAGGGGAGAGCCCAGGCTCGGGGAGTGGGGCGGGGGGTTGCTCAGGTCCCACAGCAAGGCTGGGACCAGAGCGTGACCCGGCCAGTTGCAGGGTCATCCCTCGAGAGCTCACGGAGTTCACGGAGGCCCAGTGCTGCCACATGGGACCTTGACCTGGGGCAAGGCGCTCCTCTCTCTGAGCCTCGGTTTCCTCATCTGTAAAATGGGATGGTAGCAGTCTGCCCTTTGCAGGGCTGCTGTGGGGAGTGAGGATGACGGTGGGTGTGGATGCTTTAGTAAGAACTGGGCCTGTGTCCCTGGGTGTCATGGTACCACCCGTGCCCCCACGTGCCTGGGCAGGGAGACCGTGGTCCCCTAGGCAAGCCCAGGGCCCCAGGCTCGGTGTAGGGGAATCCGGGATGGTGCCACCCAGTGGCTCAGGATCAGGGATCAAGTTCCCCTTTCTAGGTGGTTCTTCCCTCCAGCTCCACTGGATGCTGCCACCAGGGAACCTCTCACAGCTGTCGGGGTCGGGGCCGCCTGGGAGGGGCAAGGCGGGCGGGGACAGGAAGGCCTCAGAGCTTTCCCAGGCTGGAGGTCACCAAGGAGCTGCTCTCGAATTCCTCCACCGCAGCTGGACTGCTCCTGACGTGGCTTTCCCAGACCCTGCTGGCCCCTGTCTGCTGGGGATAAATATGGAGGAGGCCCTCTGTCGGGGGAGGGGAGGACCTTGGGAAGAGGAGGACTCCCAGGAGTTCGGGTCTGCCTGTGTCCTGTCAGCGTGGAGCTCGAGTTGCCGCTCTCGTGGGCAACTCCGGGCCTCAGTTTCCTCACCTACAAAATGGGTGTGGGCTAGCCGATTTTGCCCTGGCCGCCCAGTGCTGGTGTCCGAAAGAACAGAGCAAGCAGCCCCTGGACCGGCCCAGGAGAGGACTCCCTCCCCCGACTCACCTCTGTGAGATGGGAGAGGTTGTTCCCCACCCCTTGCCTCAGGCTCCTCATCTGTAAAATGGGCTGGTTGAGCTGCAAGAGCCAAGAAGTCCTCTCCCCCTCTGCCATTTTGTTACAGGCGGAAGAAGAAAGAAGGCTAGGGCTGGCAAGGAAGGAGCATTTAGTGAGCTCCATCTGCATGCCAGGGGCGTCTGGACATGATCTCATTTGTTTATTAGCGTCCTGTTGCTGCTCCAACAGATTGCCAGATACACTTCGTAGCTTAACACAACACACATCTATCACCTTATAGTTCTGGAGGTCAGACATCCTGGATCAGTCTCGCTGGGAGAAAGCAGGGCTGGTTCCTTCTGGAGACTAGAGGAGAGAAGCCGTTTCTTTGCCTTTTCTAGAACGCACATCGTCCTCACTGTCACATCACGTGGGCTTCTCTGTCTCTGCCTGCGCCGTCCCATAGCCTGCCCCTCCGATGCTCCTGGCTCCCTCTTAGACGAATCCTTGGGGTTACCCCCGGCCCCACCGGGATAATCCTGGCTAATCTCCCTATCTCCTGAGGCTTCACTTAATCACGCCTGAGAGTCGCCTTTGCAACACAGCCACAGGTAACAGTCACAGGTGTTTGGGTATTGGGATGCGAAGATCCTTCGAGGTCATTTTTCCTTTTGCCCCATCTGTCAACACAAGTCTGTCATGGAGCTCGGTTTCAAATCCCAGCTTTGGACGCTTTGTAGCTGTGTGACCTCGGGGAAGGGCCCACCTTCTCTGGGCCTGTTTCCTTCCCTTCAAAATCGAGAGAACGTCTGAGGAGTGTAAGAGATATCGCAGGGAAGGCTGTGAACACGGAGCTGGCCCCTGTTGTTGAGCGAATGCATAGAGGAATCACAATGGTGATGATAATAATGGCTCCTGTTTATTGAGGACATACTTTGTGCCTGACACCGAGCTGAGTATTAACATAGGTGAGCTGCAGAGACACGAGTGTGGCCTTCATGAAATTTACAACGGAGCCAAGTAGACAGGCTTAGAACCAATCATCACAAATAACCGGGTAATTACCAGAGAAGCCCAGAGAGGCCCAAGGTCACCCAGCTGGGAAGAGGAGAGGTGGGCGGGGTTCGCACCCAAGTCTGTCTGGCTCCCAAGTCCTTGTTTTTTCCATGACACTCCGTGTCTCCCAAGACAGGTTGAGGCCAGCGGAGGACCAGAGATGGGAAGGGACTTGCCAGATGCAGACCCAGCTCTCTGGGCATCCTGCCCGAGATCCTTCCCAGGGGAGACTCGGAGACAAGTAGTAATGACTAGTGACAGACAGGACCCACTGAGGTTTGCTCTGGGCCACGAGGCGGGAGGCAGGAGGGACACCATCCGTGCTTGATGTCATTCGGTCCCCAAGGTGCCCCAGGAGAAGGGACTTGCCATCATTCCACTTCACACACGAAGAATCTGAAGTGTCAGGTCATGTGACATGTGACACCCAGGGTAACACCGTGAATTGGTTGCCAGGCGGACCCAGGACACTCGCTAAGGGGATGGCCTGCCGTGGAGCCTCCAAAGTCAAGTTTTTCTCACCCTAAAACCCGCCCCCAGCCCCCACACACCCTGCCTTTGGAGGCTGGCTGGTCTGCGACAGGAGGGATAGGTGGCTGTGGTCCCACAACCCCCAGGGAGATTCCTCCTGAGGACTGCCACAGGGAGACCCGTGAGCCGCTGGTGCCACCTAGTGGCCCCGAGGAGGGCCTCTGCTCCCCTGGGGGCCTCGGGGACCCACAGAGGTACCAGGAGACCCAGCAACGCAGAAATTCTGGTCAGCTTCCATCGCTCAGGATCCTTGTCGCAAACCGACAAGGCTGAGCCCAAAGTGACCAAAACGACCGTCCTCATCTTGCAGCTGAGGAAATCCAATGAGTCTTGGAGACAAACGTAGCCATTGCCCTCCAGGAGCTTCATTCATTCAGCAGTCACTGACCACCTGCTCTGTGTCTGCCCCATGAGGGGTGCTGGGGACCTGCCTGGGGACCGACCTGGCCCGATTCCCGCTCTGTGGGACCCTGCGGCCCAGCGGGGAAGAAAAACGGGTAAGAGATCCCAAGAAGTGGACCAGATGCACCCCCGAGGCTCCGAGGGGGCCAGGGGCCCGGCAGCCAGGCAGATCTAGCTGCTGATACGGGCAAAAATAGTGGCTAGCATTTATTGAGCACCTCCTGTTGGGACTCCATGAATGACAGCCACCACGGAAAGTAAGTGCTGTAATGGAGGGACGCTGAACAGGTCCCACAACCTCATGCTTATACGGGTGTTATTGCAGAGCTGGGGAGAGGGTGGGAGGGAACAGATTTGGACAGACCCCTGGAAAAGAGGGTAGGCTTGGTGGGGAACTTGCTTTCTCCTTCCCCCCTGCTCCCCTTCCCCTCCCCTCCCACATCCACCGTCCACAGCCCCCTGGACCAAGCCTTACTATCTCCGCCCTGGGCCTGGGCCTGTTTCCACGGGCCTCACTGCCCTCCCTCTCTTCCCTGCAGCCAGAGGAAGCTTCTAGAACACAAATCAATCTGTCCCCGTCTCTCTCCTGCTCATCGATCCCCACCCCACCTCAAAGCCCATTCAAATGTGGTGTTAGAGGCCTGCCCCGTCTCTCCTCCCTCAGGGCCTGCGTCCCTCTCCTCCTTCCTCATTTTGAGTCCCAGGGTCGCAGCTCCTCACACTACACTGAACAGCCTGTCGCTCCCTAACACACCCTGGGGGCTCCCTTCCAGCCCGTGTCCCCTGCCTCATCTTTCCAGGCTCCTGTGCTGCTCCCGAGGGAGGCCTTCCCACGCGCCTGTCCCCTGTAGGTGTAGAGGGATGGCCGCCGCCCGCCCCCCTGACCCGCGCTGTCCCCAGCAGCTTCGCTCCCGCCCCCAGGCCACAGGCTCCTCTGTGCCAGCTTGTTGGAGCTCTCCCTGACGAGGTGACCGTGCTAGATGAAGTGAGAGAGGCATCGGGAAATGTGTCAGATGGGCCTCAGTCACGTTAGGCATCCTGGTCTCCGCCGGGCCAGGTCTTTGCCATGCTGAGTGCCACTGCCCAATAACGATCACACACCATCAGACACTCAAGTTCCCCAACACTTCCTCAGCACCAGGCACTGCCCGCGCTGAGGGCTTGTCCTGTGGTGTCCCCCTAGTCCCCTCGCCCCCACAGGAGGTACCAACTGTTACCATCCCGATTGACAGATGAGAAAACCGAGGCCAAAGAGGGAGGCGAGTGAGCATGAGAGCCGGGCAGGCTGGCCCCAGGGGCTCCCACACCACAGACGGCGCACAGATGCTTTTCCCTGTGCCTGGAACACCCTTCTCCCCTCCCCCACCCCTCACCGCCACACCGCCATTCCTGTGGCGGGCTTGCCTCACCCTTGGGCTTCAGCACCTCCTCCCTGAAGAGGCCTTCGCTCTGACCACTCTGTTGTAGGCCACCCTGCCAGCCTACTTGTTTTCTTTAGAGGGTGTTTCTCCGCGTTTCTGTTGTTTTTTGCACTACACACACACACACACACACACACACACACACACACACTCAGCTGTGAGAGCAGGAACCGTGATTTCGGTAGCTGTTTCATCCCTGAGGCAAGCACCAGACAGACCCTCACCTCCTGTACTCACACCTCTGAATCATCTCCTCCCACGCTGAGCAGGGGGGACCTGTGTCACCAATAGGATATTGCGTGATGACAGAGTGTGATTTTTTTTTCTTTTTTTTTTTTAACGTTTTTTTTTTTTTATTTATTTTTGAGACAGAGAGAGACAGAGCATGAACGGGGGAGGGGCAGAGAGAGAGGGAGACACAGAATCGGAAGCAGGCTCCAGGCTCTGAGCCATCAGCCCAGAGCCCGACGCGGGGCTCGAACTCACGGACCGTGAGATCGTGACCTGAGCCGAAGTCGGATGCTTAACCGACTGAGCCACCCAGGCGCCCCGACAGAGTGTGATTTTTGAGGCTCAGTCATCAGGGACATTGCATCTCTGCCTCGCTGTCTTGGGCCACCTGCCCTGGGGGATGCCAGGTGCTGTGCGGACCCTCAGGCAGCCCCGTGGAGAGGCCCACACGGTGAGGAACGGAGGCTTCCCGCCAACAGCCCGCGTGAACTTGCCCGCCATGTGAAGGAGCCATCTAGGAAGTGGGTCCTTCCAGCCCCGGTCCAGCCTTCGGATGAGTGCAGCCCCACCGACGTCCTTCTGAATGCAGCCTCCTGAGAGACCTGAGAGATCCACCCGGCCAAGCTGCTCCCAGATCCCTGACCCACAGAAACCCGAAGATAACAGATAAATAAATGTTGACGATTCTAAGCCACTAAAGTCTTGGAGTACTTTGTTATGAAGCAATAGGTGACAAATTCAACACTTACTAAATATTTGTTGTATAAATACACGGATATATAACAACAGCTTCCATTCATGAACCCTTTCTCTGTGCTAGGCACTGGGCTAAGGGCTTTACACGTGTGATTCATAGTAAATCGTCGCCAAAACCTTGTAAGGTGGCCACTACTCTGTGCCCATTTTATGGATGAGGAACCAGGTAGAGGGAGGTTAAATAACTCACCCAACATCACACCGGCAGAGCTTGGACTTGCTCCCTGACGGTAGGCAGCCACAGGATTCACTGCCATACTCCACTGCCCGGGTGGCTCCTGTCCTCTCCTTCGCCAACTCACTGGGGGCCGGGAGGGGGTCCCTCCTGCAGGCCGCGTGCTTCTGCGGAGCTGAGAACGGCAGGGCTCATTGCCCAGAGCTGCTCTTCTTGTCCAGCTCCTGGGAGCACTGCCCTGTCCCCACCTGGGGATGCCAGCTGGACTGGATGCAGGTGGGGGAGGGCAGCTTCTGTTGAGTCGCCCCCAGTAGAGCCCAGTTGCTGTGGGAGTAGGGCGGGTCAGAGGGCTCAGATTCCAGCCAGCTTGTCATCCTTGCTCCTTAGCAAGCCTGCTAAGGTTACACACCCCAGGGTGCTGGCTGGGTGCACGCAGGTCCTCAGAGGCTCCGTTCTCTGGATCTAGAACAATAAGGTGGGGGCGGGGCTAAAAATAACTCTGGAAGAGGACCAGCCCCTCCTGACCTCTAGTGGGGTCTCCCGGGGAGCATGGAGCGCTCGTGGCACCCGGCCACGCAGAGCCAGACCCTCAAGTGCAAGGTGCAAGGTGCCTGGCCACAGGTCGGGCTCTACCCGTCCCCCTCACCGTGTGACCTCAGGCAGCTTCATTAACCTCTTTGCACCGCTGGAAAATTCATCTGAAAATAATCAGGACGATGACCAAGAATGGAGGAGCCTGGCATGAGACAAATGCTCGTGTGCACCAGGCTCCTGACCCACTCGTGGTGACCTTTCCAGGGACATTACAAGATGGGTGTTGTGACTGCCACTTACAGATAAAGAAACCAGCACTGAGTCCTTCTCAGGGGCCACACAGAGCTCGAAAGGGGAGGCAACAGTCAGGATTCGAACCCGAACAATGTCCTTGCCTTTGTGTCACTTTGCCCCCTGATTATTTTTGAGCCTTCAGCACCTGCCACTCCATGTCTCCTGTGAGATGCTGTCCTTGTTGTGAAGCAAATGGACGGAAAGGGTTGCGGTGGGTAGTGAGCTCCCCGTCACTCCAGAGGTATGCAAGCACAGGCTGGGTGTGGTAAGCGTCCTTAAGCATTAGATTTGGGATTGAAATCCGTGCCACGTGCGGTCCCTTCCCGCCCCTAGTTGCCAGGGTTCATCTTTGTTGTTCCCTGGAAGACAAAAGGACACAGATTATTGGGCTGGTTTTCCAGTGGGGGAAACTGAGGCCCGGAGCCAGGATTTGCCCAAAGATCGCTCATCCAGCCCAAAGTGAATCTGTGTTGAGGCCTCAGTCAAGGCAGATGGTCAGCTGAGCCCACTGGGCACCACACCAGGCACGGAGGAGTCCTAGGAGAAAGAAGGACTGTGCCTCTGAGGGACGAGAGAAGACCGATAGTGAAAATTGAGGACACGGACTCTGGGTAAGGAAGGGGCAAATCCTAGAGCCAAAAGCAGGGGCTCGGGGGGTGCGCAGGGCGAGGGAGGAGGTGAAGGCCACCAGAAACAGGGACCTTGAGCTTCTTTTGGTCCGGTTCCCTCTGTGGATAGATGAACAAATGAGGACCCAGAGAAGGGGTCTGTCGTATCATGCAGGGTGCGTAACTGGAGAGGGAGATGGCGGGCTGGCATGGAGAAGCCTGCTGCTGTAGCCACGAGGGGGATAATTCGCACCAGGCAGGAGCGGGACTGGATTCGGGGCCTTCTGCTTACGCAGTCCTCCTCCTCGCTCCTCCTTCCACCAGCAAGAGAAAGAACCCTTATTTCCCAAGCACCCAGGACGTGTTCCGCCCCGTTCTATACGTTCTGCAGAGGTCACTTCATTTATCCCAACAACAGCCCTGGGAGGTAAGGACGGGGAGTATCGTCACCTCCATTTCTTCACAAGAAACTGCAGCCAGAGAGGTTAAGCAACTTGCCCAAGGCCACACAGCCAGTCACAGAGCCACAGAGCTGGGAGTTAAACTCTGGCAGTGGCTGCTGAGTCCCAGGTCCTTGCCCCACGTCACTCTGGCTTTGGTGGCTTCCTCCTGAGGGCAGAAGACGGGCCCACCCTGCCTTCCCTCCAAGGTCAGCTCATCTGGCATTCAGCATCTGCGCCCTCTGGAAAACGACTTGTGCTCTGGCCCAGGAACCACCACGCATGCCCAGGACGTGCGGCAGGTGAACGCCCACAGGTGCCAGCCACACAACGAGCATCTCTTTTTTTTTTTTTTTAACTAGATTTTTGGAGCTAGAGCACAAGTAAAGTGCACCCACTTAAAGTGCACAATTCAGGGGCGCCTGGGTGGTGCAGTCGGTTAAGCGTCCGACTTCAGCCAGGTCACGATCTCGCGGTCCGTGAGTTCGAGCCCCGCGTCGGGCTCTGGGCTGATGGCTCAGAGCCTGGAGCCTGTTTCCGATTCTGTGTCTCCCTCTCTCTCTGCCCCTCCCCCGTTCATGCTCTGTCTCTCTCTGTCCCCAAAATAAATAAACGCTGAAAAAAAAAATAAATAAAGTGCACAATTCAGTGGTTTTCGTATATTCAGAGCTGGCAACCGTCGCCATCATCCGTTTTAGGACATTTTCATCACCCCAAAATGAAACCCCGCACCCCATTCCCTCATCCCCTCTGCCCTGCCCTGGGCACCCACTCATCGACCGTCTCTATGGGTTTGCCTCTTCTAGACATTTCTATAAATGGAGTCACACGACACGTGGTCTTTTGAAAGCACCTCTTTTCGAAGGCTTATAATCACCTTTTGCAGTAAGATGGTGTTCTCCCGATTTTATAGACCAAGGAACCGCGCTCAGAGTGGTCAAGTAACATGTCTTAGGTCACCCAGCTCAAAGATGGTGGGTGGATTTGGACTGTGTCCGATTCCCAAGACCCCGGGGCTATTCTCTCAGGTCTAGAGCCCGGAGGTTCCTGACAGCTTCGGGGTCCCGGAGGGCAGAAGTCTGGGGGTGGGAGGAAGGCCGAGAGGGAAGGGGCATTTGTGGGTATGGGGGGGGCGGGTTGGAGTGGCAGAGGAGCTGGGGAAGGCCCTGTATCCCACCACCAGATAACAGGGTCCCGGGGAGGATGGTAAAGTGGTGAGGCAGGCAGGGGAAGGGGTGGCTGACTTTCCCTCAGGCGGACACAGGCCCCCCAGCTCCCTGCCCTCCCTGCCGGTTGGTCCAGGCACGTGTCCAGATGACTTCCCCACTTCTGCGTCCTCTCCCTCTAGAAATAGCTCTCCCCCCTCCGGCTCCGACCCCAGCCCCGTAGGATGACTCAGCCTGAGCCCTGGAGCCGCCTCCTCCCCTGCACCTGTCCTCTCTGGCTGACGCTCCCAGGACGTACTTATCACCAACACCAGGGTGGCTGTGCCAGGACCGCCTGGGCCGGCATCCACGGGCGGGGCCGCTCTGCCAGGCACGTCCACGGGCCACCTCTGCCCTTATGCCCTTCTAGTTGGAGGCACTGCTCTCGAGTTCCTGGCAAGCCCCCTTTGGGTAGACCCGAGAACCTCAGGTCCCCTTGTGATCCTCGTTGTATTTCTGAAATGTTTTCCGTGGCTCGCCCCAAAGAAATCAAATTCCACATTATGGTCTTTCAGGCTACGCTCAGCCTTGGACCCCTCCCTCCCCGCCGATCCGGCCCATTCCACCAGCCCCTATAAGAATCACCGAGTCAGGGAACCGCTGACAAGTCAGTCAGGTTTCCTCTCTCGTGGGTGGGGAAACTGAGGCTCAGAGAGGGAAAGGGACTTCTTAAGTCCACTCAGCTGGGAAGGGGCAGGCTTGGAGTGTGCATGTGTATCCCAGGCTCCCGGAACCACGGGCCCCTGGAAAGGGAATCTGAGAGAACAGTCGTGGGCCCAGGCTGCCAGTGTGGGGCCAGGAGCTCAGTGACCGTTGGTGGCCCGAGAGTCAAACGATGGCAGCCCCTGCCTGCCGTGCTCGAACACCAAACTTTTGTTCACCTTTTCATCCGTTACTTCCTTGGGTTGGAATACCAGCTCCACCAAACAGTGCTCTGTGGCTTTGAGCAAGTCAGTTAACCTCTCTGAGCCTCGGTCTTCTCATCTATATAACGGGTATGCTAGAAACAGCACGCCTCACAGGGCTAGAGTGAAGATGAGATGACTTAACGTGTGCCCAGCCCTTAGAAAGTGCCCGGCGCGTGTCGAGGGCTTGATGAGTGTGAGCTGTCATTCTTATGAGTGTACCCGGCGAGTGTGTGATGTGGGCAGAGCTCAATCCCACCCCCCCACCCGCTCCCAGGCTCAAGGAGCTCCCAGAGAAGTGCAGGAGGCAGTCAAGAAAACGGAGCTGTCCTGGTCCATTGATGTGAGGGCTGGGACCGAGTCTGGGGCTGGGCTGGCAGGACCCAGAAACGGGACCTGGTCCAGCCGCGGGGCCCCTAGGGAGGTTCCCCCGTGCCGTGGAGGGTGCCAGCTGGCAGTCCGAGGCCGGGGTTCTGGTTCCAGCTCTGCTGCCCACCTGCTCTGTGACCTTGGGCAGGTCACTTGCCCCCTCTCGGTTGCAGATTCGTGCTCTGCACGGTGCTGGACGGTCTCTCCAGAGACCCTGGCAGGCAGGAGTCTGGAGGCCAGCCACAGCTCCCGGGGCTATTTTTACCAGGACTGTGGGCAGGCACACCACTCAGAATCAGAACGTGGGCGGATGCAAGGGAGCCCCAAGGTCACGCAGCAGCCCCTCCTGTGTCTGAGGCTGGGCTGGCCCGCCCCGCCTGCAGAACCCGAGGTTGGGGCCCAGCCGGACCCAGCTCTAAGTTCCAACGGCAGCACCCTGCGCTCCAAGGATCACAACCTGTTCTCACCACCACTGCCTGCTGGCAAACATTTTATTTTTATTGTAAACTGTTTAGAAAACCACAGAGAAGTTATGGGATTGGAGGTGGGGGGGCAGGGAGGGATAGAGACCCGCCGGGAGTGGCAGAGACATAGCGAGACAGAGACGCGGGGAGGAGAGACAGAGACGAAGGCAGGAATGCACAGAGGGATGGGTAGCCAAACGCAAGGAGACAGAGGAGGAAACATAGAAAAGCGTTCAAAGAGAAGGAAGAGAGATACAGGGAAGAAACTGAGAGAAGAGCGAGCTAGATGGAGGAGACAGAGACAGACCGAGGGCAGTGACCCCACCACACCCCCCACCCCCACACGTGTGCACACACAAAGCCGGGTGTCAGGGGTCAGATCAAGGTTTACCTTCTCTGGGCCTCAGTCTTCTCGTCTGTAAACCAAATCTGAGCAAAGCGACCACAAGCGCTCCCTGAACTCTGATGGGTTGGGGGGGATGGGTCCTGCCAGTCTCGTAATTCCTCGGGGTCGGATAAAGCTCTAATATTCAATCTCCCACTGTTGGCTCAATACCTAACCCTGTGGAGCAGACGGGAGGCCGGAGCTCAGAGAGGTGCAGACATTTTCCTGAGGCCACTCAGCAGGCTGTGATGAGACGGGACCGAGGGCTCCCGCCTCCTTGTGTCCGGCCCCCAGATCCGAGCCCCATCGCCTCCCTTGCCTCGTCCCCTCTCTGGCCTTCGGTGCTCAGCGGACCAGCACAGAGGCAACCCTGGTCGCTGCACACACCTCTTCCCACGCGGTCTGGGGACCTCTCAGCGAAGAGTGAGGCGTGACCGAGCGCTCCTGACCCAGCCTCTTTCTCCCCACTCTCTCCATGAGACACTGCAGCCTGGGACCCCTTGCCTGAGGACAGAAACAAATTTAGGGAAAAGGGGGCCCAGTTCCTGCTTCCACCTTTCCACCTGCCTGCCAGGCTGCTCCCCCAACTCGCTCGTTACTACTGATGGTGAAGAACCAGCAGGAACGCCCGGCGCTGTTCTAGGCCCGTGATGGGCGTCAATTCCTTTGATCCTCACAAAGGACTCTTTCCGTGTTTTTCATCTCACAGACGAGGAAACGGAGGCTCGGGCTGGTGCGCTAATTTGCCCCAGTTCACACCCTGGGAAGCGGCAGGGCTGGCCCCGGCACCTGAGCCGGTGACAGTTAAGGGTTGCGTAACACCGTCTACGCTTTCACGCCTCGGTCTGTTAAGGGTGACGCCCGCCCTCGCTGAGCGTCCCCACATCCCAGCACCTGGCTGAGTGTTAAGCGTGTATCGCCTCGCTCGGTCCTCGTAGCCGACACTGTTGCTTCCGGCCTAGCACCTTCCTTGCCCTGAGTCTCCTGTTGGTTTGGGATGATGCTCAGGGAAGATGACCCCAGCCTGACCCCAGAGGTGGGTTACAATTGCTCTCGGCCCACCATGGCGGTCCTGCCCGTGATTGGCTTAGGCAGGGGCATGTGACCGAGTCCTGGAAAATGAGGACTGAGAAGGAATCCGTCCGAGTGGAGGGAGAGGGCTTCTAGGAATTACTTCTTGTCAGAAGGGGACTTGAGACAAAGACTTGCCTTTTCCTCTCTTTGGCTGTTGGGTGAAGATGTGCGGTCTGGAGCTGTGGCAGCCCTCATGTGAGCTGGAGGGGAAGGTGAATTATAGAGTAGCGGACCCAGAGCCGAGTGAGTGACCCCGAGCCCTGTCAACCCCATGAGAGGCAACCATGAAATATTGAACTGTTGTGTTTTAAATCGTTATAATTTGCAGTGATTTGTTATGCAGCAACAGAAATGAGAACAGTAAGTGTTTCATTTGGTGAGTTAAATATATTGGGTCTATGATTGGGTGGGTTATTTTTTTTAAGAGAAGCTGCCATGTAAAAGAATCCAAGGTTCCACTGAGCGGCAGTGACCTCAGGTTCCCCTGGAGTGATTTACTTCTGCTCCGGAGAGTTCGTTAGTGACCTCTCAGAGACACTTTCACATTAAGTGAGAGGTGAGATACCAGCGACCCGGGTCTGGCCAACTCGGTAGCCTTTGGAACCTCACCCACAGCTTAGGATTCTTGCCAGCCAAGCCCGTAGACGCTTAGCGGGGGATTTGGTCTCTTGGCTTCAACTGGTGGGTTAGCGAGTCTCGCCTGGGGAATATCATCGAATGTCATCGGTGCTGCCTCCAGGGTGCCTGCAGGATGGAGGGCGGGACTCCAGGACATGGGTCTCTGGACAAGGAAGCCCCCCTGCCCCCCACCCTCCACCAGGAGAGAGAGAGATCAAGATCACAGCCGTGTGGTTGGCCACCCACGTTTGTAACTGGATTGCCCCCCCACTCCTTGGACTCAGTCAGCCCCTGGATTCTGGGTCTTTTCAGGAAGATGGTAGGAAGCCCCGATGGAAAAGTTGGACTTCCTGCTGATTCGAAAGTGGAGGCTCCAGCTGGTTTTACTTTGAAAAGTGTAGGCGTGGGAGCCCATCTGTCCCCGGGCTGATGAGGCATGGCATGCTCCTTACGCCACCCTGTGCGTCCCGCCAGGCAGGGAGCCGCGGAGACCCTGGCTGCAATCCAGCTCTTCTCCTCAGCTGGGCCACCCTAGACAGCTCCCTTTAACTCTGCCTTAGTTTCCCCGCCTGTGAGTAGGGATGCTGGGTGTTACTACAGGGTCCTCAAGAGGCACGGAACCAATGATGCCTACGGAGAGAGGTTTACTTTAAGGAATCGGGTCCTGGCAATGCGGGGGGCTGGCAGGGGGGCCTCGAGAGCCCATCCCGACCCCCTCGCCTCTGCCGACACGCTTCCTCTCACCTGGTACTTCAAGCCGTCTTCTCAACACCCAGTATTTTGGGACACCCAACCCCCCACCCCCCAGAATCCCCTCAAATCTCCCCTCATTTCTCCTTTGCACTATGGACCCCAAACCGTCTCCACAAGGGACCTGCTTCATCCCAACCCCCCACCTCCACACACGCTCCCCCCTTCCCGCCTCCACCCCGCACAGGGACGGTAAAATCCTGCCCGCCCTTCAAGACCCGGCCTTCCCTGATGTCCTCTGGGAATACTGATCACGTCTCCCCGCTCTGCTTACCCGGTACCCTGTGCACACTCCTCCTCCTCTCTCCATCTCTCTCTCTTCCCCGGATTGCAAACGGCCCGAAGCTGGAGACTTTTGTTCTATTCCTCTTGGTGCTTCTCCTTGTCTCGCTGTGCCTGGCACCGAGGCGTGTGATTCACGTTGCGGAATGAGTAGAACGGTCCCAGTCAGCGATCATTCAGTCTGCTCTTGCTTGTGTCTGATGGTGGGGAGCTCACCTCCGCCCAGGCAGCCAGGTCCATTTCCAGAAACTCTAACCCATTGGGAGGGCACATCTGCAGGGTCTCCCTCTCCGGGACCGGGCGAAGACTATCTTTTGATTAGGTGTTCGCATTTGGCCCTCCTTCTCCTAAAGAGGAAGGCCATTTTCTACTTGCTGGGAGGGACGCTAATTTGATGGAGATAAGAAAGTCATGGAGGATGGAGAGGACGAGGTGGGAAAGGAGCACTGGCCAGGAGTTTGAAGAAGGAAGGTTCTACCGCAGTCTTGACGCATGGCGAACGTAGACAGGGAAAGACAACCCGAGTAAACATTGATGCGGCTCGTGCAGTGGGAGCTCTTTGAATGTCCTTCAAGAAATCCAAGAATGGAATTTCTCCTTAAATACTTTTGGTTATTGAGGCGCCTGGGTGGCTCAGTTGGTTGAGCGTTTGACTCTTGATTTCAGCTCAGGTTATGATCCCGGGGTCGTAGGATCGGGCCCTGACTTGGGCTCCTCATTGAGCATGGAGCCTGCTTGAGATTTTCTCTCTCTCTGCCTCTGCCTCTCTCCCCACTTGCACTCTCTGTCTCTCAATAATAAAATAAATTACTTCATTAACAAGTTACTTTTGGTTATTGAACTGTCTTAGTTAAACTTGACATTGCTAGGGCGCCTGGGTGGCTCAGGTGAGCATCTGACTTCAGCTCAGGTCATGATCTCACGGTTCGTGAGTTCGAGCCCCACCTCGGGCTCTGTACTGACAGCTCGGAGCCTGGAGCCTGCGTCGGATTCTGTGCCTCCTCCCCTGCTCATGATCTTTCTCTCTCTCTTGCAAAAATACACAAACATTAAAAAAAAAACAAAAACATTTAAACATGACATTTCTCTGAGACTGAGCCACATAAGTCTCTAAATTTATTAGGGTTATCCATTATACACTCAGTAGTAGATTAATTCGTGCTCAGATACAGTTTTCTCTTTGACGTTGTGACTTTTACTTGTAAAGATGCAGGACGGTGCTGGTGAGCGTCTAGCTTAGAACCAGTCCGTTTTTTTTTTTTTTTTGAAGTTTAATTATTATCTATCATGTAACTTTCACGAATATTCTCCCCTACATCTCCCACCCCAGCCCCCTGCGCTGTTTGAACACCGGAAGCCGACTCTAAACCGGAAGCTTCTGGACCAGTAATTATCAACGCCACCAAGCAATACCCCTCTCTTTATAACAAATAATTTGCTAACACCCCCTTTACTATCCTGGAATGAGGCTCGCTGATAATACAACTTACCTACATCCATAATTTAAAAAATTCATTATCATGTCATGTATAAAGATAAAATGAAAGTTTTTTTTTTTAATAATAAAATAAAATGTCTTTCAATATTTAACGCGATGGCCCTGGAGGACGTACGAAGCGGTTAGAGGCTCGCGCCCCTGGATGGAATGAGCCCACCTGCAGTGCTCACCCGCATGGGTGTGTCGGGCCAGCGGCTACACGGTCAGGACGCAAACGGCCCAAATGATCACAGCTTCACATTTTGTGTTCAGCGTGGCTGGCAGGGCCTCTGCTTTTCCTAAAGAGACCCAGCCGGTCGACAGAGGCTCCAAGTAGACACGCACATCCACAGCCCCCGGGACAGCGGAGGGATGTGAATTGTCACTGCTTCAAAACTTCCACCGGAAGTGACACACAGCCACTCCCGGGTTGTTGGCCCAGACAAGCCATATGGGTCTGGGGAAATGCCACCCACCATGTGCCTGCAAGGAGAGGACACTCAGGGTCCCGACCGACGTCCATAAAGCCCCTGAAAGCCCGTGGTGGCACTGACGTGGGGGTGCCGTTGTTTGCGACGGTGAACAAATCTTGGTACAAAAGTCCCCAATAAAAGCCCCCCCTGCCCCCGCCAATAATGCAACATAGTTTGAAACAAACAGCTGAAAGATAATGTACGCATAAGCAACATTTGTAAGCTCTAGAATCCGGTCTAGAACACGGGAGAGATTCCCCATGTATTTTTTTGGCTTGCACGTTCCAGAACACCCGGTTCTCCCCTCCTCCCCTCCTCCCACTAAATGTCAGTATCCTCGTCATGGCAACCAAACACTCCCACAAATATACAAAACGCCCCCACCGGGGACAATGCAGCCCCACTGAGGGCCACCGGTGGAGGCTGCTGGGTTGTGGCAAAACTTTTCCAGCAGCAGAGCCCCCATTTGGTTTATTTCTCATGAAATGTCAGGCAGAACCACAATGTACGCATTGGCTAAAAGTACCCCTGCCCTGCCCTAAGTGGGGACACCCACCCCGCCCCTCCCCTCCTCCCCCACACCCGCTCCTTCCCCACAGGTGTCCGAAGACCCAAGTTCCCAGGTGCGCAAACCCTGAGTCTCCACATATCCAGTTTCAAGTTCGCTGGGCCCACAAAATCACCTCTGCTCCCTAACGTGTGTGATGAGGGGGCCATTCTGCCTTCTGAGTGTTCTGAATCTGATCGATCTAATAACACCTGTGAAAACTTTTGGTGACGTGATTAAAAGCGACATTTGCCACTAAGAGGGGAAAGGATACCAGGGGCTCTGTGCCTGAGACGGGACTCCGGTTTTCCCTGAGGAAAAGACATCCTTTGATGAGCGGAAATATTTTCAGCAAAGATCCGATCCTTCTAAATGCATTAACACAGGTTCAGTATTGTGTTTCCGTTTCTGTGTGAAATGCCAGCACGGAGGGAATTTTCCTGTTTGTGGGTAATCTGTGGTCAGGCATAAAGCAATGGAGTCGATGCAGGGCAATTGAGGTGAAAGGTTTGTGGCTAGTTTTTAATTTAATTTATTAATTTATTTTTATTTTTTCAATTAATTTTTTTTATTAAAAAAATTTTTTAATGTTTTCTTTATTTTTGAGAGACAGAGAGAGACAGAGCATGAGCCGGGGAGGGGAAGAGAGAGAGGGAAACACAGAATTGGAAGCAGGCTCCAGGCTCTGAGCTGTCAGCACAGAGCCCGACACGGGACTCGAACCCACACACCATGAGATCATGACCTGAGCCGAAGTAGGACGTTTAACCGACTGAGCCACCCAGGCGCCCCATTTCTGGACAACTTTATTGCTTCTGCTCTCCCAGACATGACTCAAGCCCCGGGAGCTCTCATGGCCACAAGCTCCTGGCCCGGCTGGACCCAGAAAGCCCAGTCCCAGGCAGCGGTGGGAGAGCTGGCTTCTGGGTCCATGAGGAGGTCACCTCGGCTGCCCTGGGGGCGTGACTCCTGGGGATTTCAGAGCAGCAGGAAACGGGCTGAAAGCTGAGATCAGAGGAGTTAGACAGACATGCATTGTCACACTCACACACACACACACACACGCACACACGCACCTACAGGAACCAGATATTCAGAACCGGACTCCGCTTGTGCCTCCTGACTCACTTATCTTTAAAATGGTCTGTCGTTTACAACATGCTTTCACGGCCGTGAGAGAGAGAGAGTCCTGTGTGACCCATGTCTGCAGCCAGCACTCATTGAGCGGCTGGGGTGGGGCGGGGGGGGGGGGCGGGCGGAGGGCCAGGGGCCAGGGGCCAGGTGTGTGACACCAGTGAGCAAATATGGGACACACCAGTGTCCAATACGGGAGAAAGAAAACAAACAAGCAAAGCAAAATAATTAAAAAAAAAAACAAAACCAAATTCAGGATTCTAGATTATGAATTCCATTTCTGGAAGTAAGCAGGCTAGACATGGCAAAATACACTCCCCTCCTGATACCCTAATAAATCTGGATGAAAAATACTGTAAGAACTTCAAAAGTGTGTAAATCTGGGGCACCTGGGTGGCTCCATCGGTTGAGCATCCAACTTCAGCTCAGGTCATGATCCCACGGTTCACGGGTTCGAGCCCCGTGTCGGGCTCTGTGCTGACAGCCCGGAACTTGGAACCTGTTTCAGATTCTGTGTCTCCCTCTCTCTCTCTCTGCCCCTCCCCCACTCACGCTCTGTCTCTCTCTGCCTCAAAAATAAATTAAAATGTTGCAAAAAATTTAAAAACAAAAGAAACAAAGAGTCATGGAGGCTAGTGTGAGTCAATCTAAAAAACAGGAATTTTGGAAGGAATAATAAATGTAGGAAAGACAACGTTTGAAGGGATTATTTTACATCGATATTTTATATATTTTATTATCTATATTTAAAATATCAGATATCTCATTAAGTGCGAAACCTTACATACATTTATACTATATATAATATTATATATGGCTATATATAATATTACATAATATAGCTATATATAATATATAATATTAATAACATTACATAATAGCTATATATATAATATTACATATCATGATATGTAATATTATATATAATAGCTATATATAATATTACATATCATGATATGTAATGTTATATATAGCCGTATATAATATTACAGTGTAATATTATATACGGCTATATATAACATTACATATTACATATACATATATGTATACATATATACATATTATATATTATAATAACATGTAATACTATATATAGCCATATATAATATTACAGTGTAATATTATATACGGCTATATATAATATTACATGTTATTATAATATATATTATATAAATATATACTATATAATATATTATACTATATATAATATATACTATATAATATATATAATATAATATAGTATATAGTATATAGTATATAGTATAATATATATAATATATTATATAGTATATATTTATATACTATATAATATATGTTTTTATATAAAACATATAGTATATACTATATAATATATCATATATGAAATTATATATCATATATGAAATAATATATAGCACATAATATATTTTTATATAGGGGGTGTAATATATCATATATCATATATCATGTGTAAAATAATATATCATATACAATATATTATGTATATATATTTTATATATTATATATAAAAATAAATCCTATTGCTCTTGCTTCTCTGGAGAAGCCTGACTGTTCCACCACCACCATCTTTGTGACTCTGGTCCACTGTGACGGGGTCCCCATCTCAGACTCCTCAGGGGTCAGCCTTTCCCGCCTGCCTGTGTCCAGAGCCTACGTGTGCTCCCCCAGGCAGGGGCCAGGACTGTCTTCTTCACCGTGGCCCCCCACAGCTGAGCTCGGTGCCTGGCACACTGCAAGCCTCAGTGAATATTCGACGAAGGCGTGCACGCAGCAACGAGTGAATTTGCGGTTCCCTGCATCTGACACTCTCTCCCACTTTCTCTGCTTCTCACCCTCACCCCCCCGGCCCCCACTACACGTACACTGTCCTGAAGGCCTGGCACAGACTCCTCTCCAGTCCCGTGCCACAGAACATCCATGAGGGCAGAGATCATGTTTGTCACTCAAGGCTGGGTGCCTCGTCCCTATCGGTGGGGGGCCGTTGAGGGGGGCACTGGCACATAGTATTTGCTCAATAAATATTTGTCAAATCAATACAGAATAGATGCCGTTGCCGGATTGATTATACTTTTAAAATATTAGCCCATATTTCCCTCCCAGGATTTCCTTTCTCTTTTGCTCTTTCCTTTTCAGACAGTAAGGCATTTCTGAGCCCAAGCCTCAGGAAAGGACGTGACAGCTGAAAGCAAGAAAAACATGTCCCTCGTGTGGATGTGCAGATTCAAAAGCTCAGGCCCTGAGAGGATCAGAAAGAACACAGAGAAAAGGGCAAAGACTTGGAGGAAATTGTGAGGCGTTCCTGCTTCCCAGGCTGGAAAATAATGTTCTGAACTGTCAAAAAGGAAGAGAGTTGAAAAGGAAACAATAGATTGCAGTTGGTGGTGGACCCCAGACAAAGGAGTTCTGTCCCTGCTGGAGGCCACTGCTAGCTCAGAGGGCACCCGTGTGTGAATTAGGAAAAGGCACCCCTTCTGGGTGCACAGCTTGGCAACTGGAACACAGACGGGATCTAGCCCTTAATTGACGCCCCCCCCCCCCCCACCCCAGGTGCTCATGTGGAGTGCACAACCTATACAACCATACAGGGCTGCCCTGCACACCCCTGTGAAGCCCTGGAGGAGGCTGGGAAAACTCAGACAGGCCCCGTAAGGTCTAAACACAGAAGAAATGTATGCCTCATATCCCAGGTGAAGCCCTCACGGGTCAGGGTTGTCCCTGAGAAGAAGTGGCCCTGGCAGAAGGAGACTTGAGCAGTCTCAGGGTTTCCTCAAGGGCCTGATAAGGACAATAACTGGAGACCAGGTGGGATGCAGCGTCCCTCAGGACCACTGTGGACAGATGACAGCAACAGATTGCCACCTTCCCGCCCCCACACGCCACAACTTGGCATCTGTAAGCCCCTTAGAATAAGCCAAAACCCCAGGGATATTTGGAACGAGGGAGCACATTCAAGGAGACAGAGATTAAGTATCAGCCACGCAGCCACAGTGAGGATTCCAAACAAAAATTCACTTAAGCTATAGGAAAAAAGAAGTTGCATTTGGTGCACACGGAAGGTATAAAGTGAGATTTTTTTTCTACCAGCTGTGCTCCACAAATATTTGTTGAATGAGTGCTGAGTGAATGACAAATGGCTTCTTCTCTGCAGCCCTCATTGTGTTCTGTCCTGATTTAATTATCGGAGCACTCAGTACCCTGACTAGATTGTCAATTGCTTGAGGGCAGGGACCAGCCTATTCAACTTTAAATCCTGCACACGTATCTATATAGAAGTGCTGGTTGCCTGGGCATTCAATTGAATTACTATATAAATGCACAGCATTTTCCCCAGGCTCCGTGATCAAAACCCTCCCCTCTTCCTGCGCTCCCCTCCCCTTCTCTCCCAGCCTCTGAGCAGAATTCCCAAAGCTGGGAATGGACAAAGGGACCCTCTCGTGCTGTCCTGGATGCAGCAGCGCAGCCTGATGAATGAGCCTGTTAGGTAGGATTGGAGACATGTCTACGTTAGCAGATGAGCTCTGCTCTGTTCAGCAGCCGTCAACTGGTGTGGACTGAGGTCAGGTTCATCACAGAGGGTGGGGCCTCAGGACTCAAGGGCAGGGGTAACTAGGTCACTTGTCCTGGGAGTTCCTGGGGGTTTATGGGGCCTCCCAGAGTCAGTACCCTGAGTCTAAGGGGCTGTTTAAGGCCCTCACGGCCTGGGCACCCGGATGGACTCAGGCCACCTTTTCCATGGCCCCTGTCCATGACCTCTGCTCTAGCCTGCTTCCCGGCAGCCACCGTCACATGCCAATGTTTTATTCTGGGTCCTCACAGCTGTATCACACATTCTGTCTGTGCGCTCGGCATTTGTAGATACGCTTGTGGCTCCTGGCCGGCGTTTATAAGTTATTCGCCTTGCGTCTGTCCTTTCTCTGTGGCCAGAAGGTCAGTGCCTGCCACTGGCTGGCCACCTCTTTGTCACCCCGACTGGAGTCCCCGCTGCCTTCCCAGCTTTGAACCCAGATTTGCCCCTTAACTAGCTGGTGTCCTTGGCATGTTCTTTAAGCTGCTGTGTCCACGGTGACCACCTCCCCCAGGTCTGTGTCCTCTCCTCTGGGCGCCCTGCAATTTTTTGCCTCTTCCCGCAAAGGTCTGCTGACCGCTCTCCTGACCAGACGGGGCTCTCCCCGCCATCGCCTGTGCCCGGCACTGTCCCTGCCACTGAGGAGCGACCTAAGGAAGGCAGGTATCCGTTCCTCTCTCCTTCCTGCTCCCTCCTCTCCCTCCTTTACCCAGTTTCCCTCCTCTCCTTTCCCCCAGCCTCCTCCCCACGCACACAATCCCAGCCATTTCTTCCTTGGGGCCCTTTCACTTGCTCCAGGACAGGAAGATCACCAGGCAGAGACCGTCATGTTGCAGGGTCTTTTATTAAAACCAGGTGAGTTACTCCATTAGCTGAAAAGGCACACTTAGGTTCCAGAAACCCCCACCCCACCCCACCCCCCACTGCCCTGCCACCTCCTTTGGGATGGGTATGGCTGTCCCCACTCTGCCCAGACCCGTTTCTCATGGCAGAGGGGCATCTGGTGGGGGTGATGGGTCAGAGAATCTGTATGTTTACGGCTTGGATTTGGGATTAGAGGCGCGGGTGACGGGTTGGGTTTGGAGATTGGAGGAATTGGGCTGGAGTAGGGGAGAGAGGAGAGAGGCTGCGGGCGGCAGAGAGCAAAGGGCCACACTTCCGGTTCCCGGGGTGATGACCCCCACAAGGAGCTCAGTCCCCAGGCAGATGAAGCCAGCCCGAACAGCCTCCCCCCCCTCCCCTCCCCCACCCGCCTCTCAGAAACAAAGCAGACACTCAGAAGCAAACTCTACGTGGCTACAGGAGACCCAGCGCCACCCTCCCCTGGGGCCCGGCGCCCCCGTGGGCGGGGGTGGGGTCGTGCAGGGGCTTAGCCCTGGAAACCCAGCTCCTTGTACTTGGCAGCAATGTCGTTCCGGAACAGCTCGAGAGCCTTTCTCATGGCCGCCTGGGCGTCAGTGCCGAAGTCGTGGGGATGTTTGCTCTGGAGAACCTGGATGATGGCCTCTGAGATGAACTGCAGCGGGATGGATGAGAGGGGTGCTGGTCATGGGGGCGGACAAGCCAGGAGCCAGGGGGCAATCAGGCTGAGTCCCACCTTCTCTTTATTTCAGGGCCATTTATTGAGCGCTTACTGTATACCAGGCATGCTTCCAAGTGGTCTCTGAGATGAATTCCTTTTATCCCTGCAACCCCGGGAGACAGGTATAAATGGGGGACCAGGCCCGTCCCAGTACAGACCCAAGGTTGTGCGGCCCAGTGGGTCGGCTCACCCACCACCCTCCTTGGCTAGTGTTCAGGATGTGGGTCCAGCTGCGGCCAGACAAGGGCCCGGGTGCCGCCTCCATGCAGACAGCAGAAAGGAGGGGAATGCTCCCATTCCATGGTTTTGTCCAGGAGTTTGCAGTCAGAAAAGCTAGATAGAAAGAAACTATGTCCAGGGTGCCTAGGGGTGGGTCAGTCGGGTAGGTGACCGACTTCGGCTCAGGTCATGATCTCGCAGTTTGTGAGTTCGAGCCCCGCGTTGGGCTCTGTGCTGACAGCTCAGAGCTTGGAGCCTGCTTCAGATCCTGTCTCTCTCTCTCTCTCTGTCTGCCCCTCCCCTGCTCACGCACTGTCTCTCAAAGATGAATAAACGTTAAAAAAATGTTTTTTAAGGAAGAAATTATTTCCATCTATGTATATTTAATTTTTGCATTTAATGGCTTCATAGGGTTATTGCTTTAAGCAGCCTAATGGGGGCTGAGCGGGGGTGCAGAGCATCCTATATTCTGTGCCAAGCACAGAGCTGGTGCTCAGAATTCTTGGTGGGCGGGAAGGAGGGAAGAAGAGGGAAGGATCTGGCCTATGGCTTGCCCCCAGGACCCACACTGTCTTCTGTCAGCCTCGCTGTCACCATCACGTTTGCTTGGGCACCCACGATTTCCTTACCAGGAACACCTACAGCATGGCGGCTTTAGCGACTCAACGATCTCATGGCTGTAAAATGCTACTGTGCTCTTCCGACAGTGAATCAAGCTTTGATGTCAACCACAGCCCTGGCCGGCGCACCAAGCGGTGTCACTTTACAGAGGCCGCGACGGGAAAGTAGCCAGACTGAGGTCACATAGCAAGAGGACTTTGCACCCCGGGGGCGGGGGAGGGTGGAGGGTGGGCAAACGGCCGCCAGAGCCAAGGACGGAGGCGGTGACCGGACCTCGTTTTCCCGTTTTCTCGGGGCGCCCCGAGTGCAAGTGACCACGGGCAGGTTGGGGGGGGGGGGGGCTCGGGCTGCCATGGAGTAAGCCCCGCCCCTGGAAACCATGGGATACCCAACCTCCCGGCTCAGCTCCGCCGTGACCCTCATGTGTGACTTATGAAGAGCGTGGAAGGGGAGGAACAGACACGGGCCCTGCCTTCCATCTTGCGGGGATCGATGCAGTAAACTAAGCTCGTTTTCAGCAGACCTGGTTTCCAGTCCCCCAGCTGCCAGTGCTACCTTCTCTTTCTGAGCCTTGTTCCTTTGTCCCCCCGGAGGGGATACGTCTTTCCGGTTGTGTTGGGAGCCCACCCCCACGCCACTGGGGTTCAGAGATGCGAGAGCCAGGGTCTGCCCTCGGGGAGCTCATGTCCCAGCCAGGAGACAGCTGGGTAAAGAGATGAGTTACAGTACAGCCGGGCAGGCGCCGTGACAGAGAATGAGGATAAAGTGCCTTTGCAGGGAGGGGGGGGGGGGGCGGGGGGGGGAGGGCGCGGGTGGACAGAGCAGCTGACGGCCGGCCGAGTGCGGAGGAGGTGGCTTCTAAGCTGGGCCCTGGAGGATGGACAGGGATTTGCTGACAAGAGAAGATGGGGAGGCCAGGGGCCGCAGCAGGCACGGAATCTCAAAGGCAGGACAGGCTCCTTGTGTCTGTGATGCTGAGTGGGATGGGCGGGCAAGGTTGTCTACGTGTGATTTGCGGGGGCAGCTGGGGCGCAGGGAGGTGAGGCTGAGAGGCTGACGCGGGGTGTGGCGGTGGCGGATGGGAGATATTGTACCGCAAGGGTCAAGGGCTTGAGTTCCGGAGTACCGTTGATCAGACTGTACCTACTGGCTTATTAGCTGTGTGACCTTGGGCAAGCTACCTAATCTCTCTGAGCCTTCAGTTTCCAAATCTGTAAAGAGAGTATGCGAAGGGTACCTGCCTGGCACAGAGTCTGCTAATTGCCTGCCCAATGTCCATCTTCTCCTTCTTCCTTGGTAACAGAACACCGGTTGTATTTGGAGTGGCAACAGACCACATTTCCCAGCTTTCCATGCAGATGGGTGTGGTCTTGTAACTAATTCTGGCCAACGAGATGCAAAGAAAACTGTTGGGTGGGATTTCTGCGACTCCTTAAAAGAGAGCTTTCCTCTCTTCTTCCTGCTTCCTGTTGGGAACGTGGACCAGATGGCTGGAGCTCTAGCAGCCATCTTGGATCATGAGTCAACTTTGAGGACTCATGCCAACATTGGCATGAAAGAGGCTGCATTCTCGGTGACCGTGGGGCCCCCACACCAGCTCTGGACTCCCTAGCTCTGAACTTCCTTTGCATCAGAGAAAAAGAGGACACTGAATGCGTTCAATCTCAGGGAGATTTCGAGAATTCCACGCAGTGATCCAGGCGAATGCCCATCCTAACTGGTAGCTATCACCGCTATCTTTATCCTCATCGCTGCATCAGCCTGCCTGCTGCTCCCATCCTGAGGGATTGCACCTATCCCGAAGGCCCTTTATCCCCCAGATCTCAATGCTCCCTCTTGCCACACCCCTCCTCCCACTGGTTATAAAGGCAGTTCAGGCTCTCCCCTGCCCACCCAACTCCTCAGCCCCTTACAGGAGGTTCAAACCAACTTCTCTTGCCTAGGACACCCGAGGCCTCTCCTTCTTCATCTGTAAAGATGCTGAAACCAGTATCACCAGCCTGTTGGCCACCCCCGGCCCAGGATCAAGCCCCGCTCCTGTACCCCTGCCTCACGACTCCTGCCCACATCAGGCTCCAGATGGCACAGGGGTTAGGCGCCGAGGGCCTGGGGGGGGGGGGTAGAGCCCTAGTTTGAATCCTGTGGGCAGCTATTGCCCTCCCTGTGCCTCAGTTTTCTCATCTGCCCAGTGGGTGTGATAATGGTACCTCCCTGTGGTGGGGGGAGTGTAAGTGGTGCCCCCAATATCCAATCTCCCTTACTTCCCCGGACGACATACCGATCTGGGGGAGAAATGGGTTTCCTCCCAGTGACCGCAGGGGTGACAGCTCGTTTTACAGATGAGGAAACTGGGGCTCAAAGAGGAATGACGTGGGTCACCCACAAGTCAGTGGCTGAGCTGGGACTCGAACCCCAAATCCCAGCCCTTCGAGGCCTCCCCTTCCACCCTCCCACCCGCCCCTGCCCTGCCTCCCACCTCCAGGTACTTGACGGGGATCTTGTGCTTGGTGGCATGTGACTGGGCCAGGGGCTTCAGCTCCGCCTCGTGCTGGCCCTTCTTCTTGAGGATGCCCCCCAGGGCAGTGAGCACCGTGTTGCCATGCTTCTTGAGGTCCTCGGAGCCCTTCATTTCATCCTCTGTCTTCAGGTGCTTGAACTTTTCGAACTTCTCCAGGGTCTCCGGGTGGCCCTTGAAGAGGCTGCGGGCACAAGGGGGGCTGGAGTCAGACACAGGGGCTGGAGGTGGTGAGACACACGAGTTCCAGTCCCGGCTCCGCTATTTCCCAGCTGCGTGACGCCGGGCCATTCGCTTTACCTCTCTCTGTGCTCCTGCTTCCTCATCCAAGCACAGGGGATAGCCGCTGCCTACCTAGAGCAGCGCTGTGGGGGCTCGGTGGGCTGTGTAAAGGCTTGCCCTGCTTATTTCAGGTCAGTAGCATCTGCCTCTTCATTGCTACTCGAGAGGTAGGAAGGAAAGATGTGCCTGCCTCGCTCCCTGGCTCCACCCGATTTTCTCTGAGTCGCCTGGAGAGGAGGTGATTAAATCGCATCACGGGTACGAGGCAGAAGGGCCAAGGGGAAGCGGGTCTGCGTGATTCAAGACGTCGACCGCGCAGGGGACCGTCTCTGCAAGCTTCCTGCCTACGGATCATCCTTTGGCTGCTTAAATACTTGCAGCTACAGGAGACTCACTACGTCCCGTGTTAGCTCTCAGGCTCAGGAAGTCCTTGCTTATTTTGCTCAGACGCCCTGTACCTCCCAGGCCCCTCAGATGGTGAGGCCCAGGGAGGGAGCCACCTGCCAAAGACCAGGTCTCCACTCCTGCCAGGGAGCCAGGGAGCCAGGGAGCTTAGCTGCAGAGGGACTCTGCCCTGAGCCACACCTGTAGCCCTGGAGCTCGGTCTTTCCTGTTCTGGAAAATTGGGTGTCGGTTAACGGGAGTCATACCTGCCGCCTCGGTGGGAGGTGGCTGTCCCCGTTCCACTGTGGGCCAATGGAGCACAGAGGCAAGTGACGTGGGTCAGTGGCAAAGCCCGAACCAGAGATCGGATGGTTCTATAAGTCATGCGCCCTCTCTCTCTCTCTCTCTCCCTGTCATACCCTGAAATGTTTGCAGGAGTGGCCCTGTCTCCCCAGCCTTCCCCTCCTCCTGTCTAATGGCTTCGGGTCCCTGCAAGGTTCCTCTTTTTGTAGCTTCCTGGATCAGCCACTCGCTTCTTCAGCCCTGCAGTGGACACACTCCGGTGTGTTAAAGCATCTCACAGCACACACCCATCCTCACGTGCATGCACACACGCGTGCACCAAGTAGCACAAACAGGGAGCACACCCTTCTCCCGGGAGCTCATCCCTCCTGCACCCCCCCCCCCCCGAACGCCCAGGGCAATCCACAGCCATGCCCCACGTCCCCATCTCACCCCCCGTCCTGGCCCGGCCAAGCCTGTGTGGCCGGGACAGCTCATCCCTGGCACTTTTCACCCAAGGGTCCTATTATTATCTGGTGACAATGATCCTTGAACTCCTGCCTGGCAGAGGTGAGACCTAGCACCCACAGGTGAAGGTCAGAGGTCGGGATGCTGGAGGGAGCCTATCTGGGGCAGAAGAGGGCCGAGAACCTGGTACCCAAGGCAACCAGGGATCTCAGATATTTGGGGAGCCCCCAAGATGTCTGGGAGAAAGAACGCGGGGATGAGAATTACGAAAGCTGAGTTCTGGTCCCAGGTCCACCTCCAACGTGCTGTGTGACATTGAAAAAGTCACTCAGCTTCTCTGGGTCCTGGTTCAGCCATCCATAAGCCAAAAGGGCTGGTCTGGCTGATATTTCAGCCTCCAGCTGTAAGGCTGGACCCCTGCCTCACCTTCTACTCTGTACCAGTCAGCCCGCGAGCGAGCCCAGATTTACCTTCAACAGTGCAGGAAAACCAGGCCAATGAGTGCCCACCAGATCATTCTGGCATCACTCAGCCGCTTCCCTCCCTTGGCCCAAAGTCCTGCAGCTGGGAGCCCCAGGCAGCCACAGAAGGCCATACCTGGATTTGCCTAAGGGCAGCACCCCGGAAAATGGACAGACAAAGCCCGTCGGCCCGCGGAAGAGGATGGACAGACTTTCCCTCCCGTTTAAGGAGCCCTCACTTGCCTTGCGTCTTCAGCTTCAATCCTACATCTACCTGCTTTGCTTTTCGCAGGCCTGCAGGCAAGTCAGCGAGAAAGGAGGCCACCTCCCAGCTGTCCTCTGAACGGAGGCCCAATCGGACACCCACACGGGAGATGGAGACTCCAACCTGCAGAATGCCTTCCCTGCTCTAGGCAGAAGAACCGGGCTGGGCAGGGCAACCCCGCTCTGATGTGCCAAGAGCAGAGCGCTCCAGAGCAGCTGTGCTGGGTGCAAGCCGCCTGGATGTGAATTCCAGCTGTGCGACTTGGGGCAAGTTACTTAACCTCTCTGTTAAGGGTGGTGATCCTAATATCTACCTCATCGGGTGCTTGGGAGGCTGAGTTAATACACAGGAAGCGGCGAGCCCAGGGGTTGGGGGTGTCCTTCGCGACGTGCAGCAAAGCCCTCAGTGTTTTGTTAACAGGCTCCGCTGAACAGAATATGCCGTCTTTTACAAGAGGAGTAGGAGAAGTGACCTTGCCAAGGTCAGTAAGAAAGCCCAGGCTCAGCCTCTGGAACAGAATCAAGTGGCCAGCTCCCACAGAGGCAGGTGCAGCTCTGGGGGTTAGCACCCCCTCCCTTCCCTCTACACGCAGGGAGGCCCTCCCCCCCCCCCCGGACCCCGCACAGTAAGAGGGCAGAACCCGTTGGCATGGTCTCTGCGTGTCCCACAGCCTAAGACGTGACGGGGCATTGGGCTTTCTGGGACCTTTCAGGGGCCAGGAGTCTCAGGCATCACATCCCATCCCCGGCCCCTGGCCCTTGGTAGGTGTCCCTGATCCACTCTGGAGAGGGAGGGAAGGTTTCCCCTGATGACACAATACCCCAAGTCTCCTTCAAGTCGCTGCCTTGGGGGCTAATGGCCTCCAGATCACCTTGGAGAGACTTGTGCTTTGCAAACTGGTCTCCAGCCCCAACTACCCTGCCTCCTCTCCAAAAGCGAGGGAGGAGCATGGGCTCAGGGAATGCCAGGGCATGAGAGCAGAGAGGGACCTCAGAGACCCTGGCAGACAATCGCTTCGTTCAACCGATAGGCAAGCAGGAGGAGTGAGTCACTCAGAGAGGAGGAGTGACTTATCCAAGGTCACACAGCAAAGGTGCCTAAGGAGCTGATGTCAACTTGGGGGAAACTTTTGTCCCATCCCCAGCGGCCTGCTGGCAGGGACAGGAGGAGAAAGACACAGGGAACATCCCCCATGATGCCAGTCGGAGTAAACAGAGAACGTGACCATCCTTCCCCAAGTGTTTCTAGCGTGGATGACTCAGGGCTCAGACTTCGGATCACAGATCCAGACATGGGAGCCGGATAGAAGTGCAGCCCAAGGAGACCAAAAAGGCATCTGAGTGGGAGAGGGAAAGCTGGCTCGTGACGAAGGAGAAACTCGTCTGTAAATGAAAGCGTGAAGGACAATCCATTCACTCGTGGCCACCCCAGGGCCACTTTCTCCCAGGTGCAGAAATGTGGATTTATACCCCATTCGATATTTGACTTGCGCTGGCCCAGAGCATGAGAGAAGGCATCTGGAGAAGAGGGGTCTCACACCGTCTGGGGTGGAAGGCAATGAGAAAATACAATTCTGTTTACAAGCCACACACCATCCTTTATTTGCAACACTTGGAATTTTGTTTTCTTTTGTTTGTTCAGGAACCCCTGCAGTTAAGATGTGCTTGGAGACCACACTACTCAGGGTTCTCAAATTCAAGACTTCCTCAACATCAAAAGTCCCTAATGGGCCTCTGTCTTCTATTTTCTAATTATAATACTTCGCAGGTCCTTAAGCTAGCTCCATCCGTAACAATTACTAACATCTTCTAGAACCTGCTATGTTCCAGGAACAGCACCAGGCCCCTTACAGGCATTAGCTTATTTAACTCTCACTTCTACTCTAAAGGGTAGCACGGAACACCCCCGCCCATTGTATAGGAGAGGAAACCGAGCCTCAGAGAGGTTGTGTGCCTTCCCGAAGGTCACACAGCGGTTCGGAAGCCCAGCCAGCTCTAGAGCCTGTGGGTCTTTATCTTGAAGGCCATGTCTCAGTCTTGACAGTTTATAGACCTTTACGGATTTGTGGATCAGGGAGGTCCTGCCCCTCTCGGGTCCTGTTTGTCCTCATCCATTTAGTGAAGCGTCTGGACAGGATCTCTCAGGGCCCTTGTTAACTATGACTGCCTACGATTCTAGGATTCCTCTTGGTGGGCGCTAGGCATCCGGGGTTTGCTCACCAGGCTTCTCCCACTGCTGGCACAGGCCCGGGATGGATCTCTTTTCCTTTCTGGACGCCAGTCCCTGACACTTACAAGCAAAGGAAAACCAAGTGAAGGTGTTAACAAAGTCGACCGACACAGCCAACTGGTCAACCCTGGGCAACGATTCCGCCTTGCAGGCACGCACCCTTGATCTTTGGGGAGTGGGTGACAGAGGCAATGGGGTCTCTTCCTTTTACCTGATGAGGACCTCCTGCCCGTGGCCCGCGAGGTCGGTCTCCACCTTCCCCCAGACGTTCAGCACCAGCTGCCACTCTCCGTCGCTGAGCCCCATGGCGCAGTCTGAGGAAGACAGAAAGAGGGAGTCCGGGCCGACTCGGTGTCCTGGCTCTGACAGCCGGGGTTTGAGACCGCCCGGCCCCAAAGGGATTTTATACCTTCCCTGAAGCTCGACACAGATCACTTGACGGCTCGTTCACTCTCCCCTCCTCTCCCTCCTCCCTCCTTTTCATGAGGGGTCTAATCTTTTCCTTTCTGTAGCTCTCACATGGGAGCTATTTTGGGGCAGGTGCCATTGTAGGGAGGTAGGACAGCTCAGGCCACAGGGGCGCGGGGGTGTTTGTGTATGTGGCAAGAGCAGGGGAGGAGGCTGGGCCACTGTGTGGAGTCTCAGAGGCCAGCAGAAAGGGCACCACCAAGGCCGACGCCAGCAGCCTGAAACTCAACTCTCCCTGTTGTCAACCATCCCAAGGAAACTGTCATGTTTCCAAGCTCGGGCAGCGGCTCCTGGGCTGGCCCTGGGACTGTTCTGGTCCTTAGCAGTCTCCTTGTCCACAGTCTGCCCATGTTGCCGGAGAGCCCCTACCCAGCCAGAAGCAGGGGGGTGAGAGAGGGGAGGGAGCCGAGGTGGTTCCTACTTATAGCTGGGCGTCTATCCACGGGCTCTTGGAGTCTGGATTTTTCTACCCCACCCAGAAAACTGGCTTCGTGGCCCTCGTGGCCTTTGCTCAAGTATTTCCTTCTGAGAAGTTTTGCTTGGCACACCCCCTCGAGGCCCCATTAATGTCCTCCTCCTTCCATTTATTTGGGTGGGCGCCCCTGTTGTACGGCTCCCTTCATCGTGCTGTATTTCTTAGTTTCCATGCTGGCTCCGCCACAAGTGTGTTAGAGCAGCCGATACGTGTAAGGACATGCCGGGCCCTCCTCCGAGCACTTCACATTTGGTAACTTGTTTAATCCCCTGACAGCCGCATCTCTAGGACAGACATGGCATCGTCCTCGTTTATTCAGGGGGGGAGTTAGGGAAACTGTCACGGTCACATAGCTGATGGTAGAGCTGGGATTTGAACCCAGAAAGTCAGGCTCTTGGGTTCATGCCCCCGAATACCTTACTCACTTAGGTTTTATTGACTTCTGTATCTCTTGGACCTCACACAGTGCCCTGTACCAAATCGTAGCTGAACAAATATTTGTTGAATAAATAGATGGTCTTGCAAGGGAGCCAAGGGAGGATGGTTGGCCTTCTTTGTATTTATCCATCATCCATCCATCATCTAGCCACCCACCCATCCATGCATCTCTCCATCGTCCACGTATGGGTTCATCCATCCACCCACCCACCCACCCACTCCCCCATCCATCATCTGCCCATCCATCCATAATCCATCCATTCATCCATCCCACACATAGTGACAGACTACCTCTGGTGTGATGGAAAGTGTGCCACATGCTCAGGACAACAAAACTAAATAAACACATCCCTGTGTTCAAGAAACTCACAGTCCCTTGGGGAGATATAAGGAGTGAGCTTACAGCACCGTTGTTTTAGTGCTATGATCAACGTACCAGGCCCTTCCTTCCATCTACACAGGACTTTACAGTTCACAAAGCACCTCCTTGGGCAGCATGACATCTGATTTTCACAGTGGCCCCGCAAGGTAACGAGCATCACCCCATTTTATAGCTGTGGACGGTGAGGTTCCAAAAGAATAAGCAAGTGCCCTGGCTGTCCTGGGTCTGTAATAAACACGTCCGTCACGACGACCCCACATAGACAGCTCTTTCTGAAAGCGACTGCTCTGTCCCAGTCCCTACATGACCATGTAGGGCCATGTGCTTCCCCCCCGACCCCACGGCCAATCACAGCCGACTGGACCGGGACTGGCACCCAACCCGAGGCAGCCGATGGCAGGGCTCTATCCAGCAGCCTCCATCTGTTAGCTACCTGAATCAGATCCCCTGTTCGAAATACGAGCAGGGACGTTTGGCAAGAATTGTCTAGGCGGTAGGAAACGCGGCGTCGAAGAGAGTCAGTTTCATGGCCAGCACGGAGTAGGAACCCCAAGGTGGGGGCTCTTGAGTGTCACCTAGGGCCCAGAATTCATTCCGTTCCGATCTCCGTCAAGCCCGGCCCAATTACTGTGTGAGGGTCACCGCCAACTGCCACTTCCTGTCTGACCCCTCGCGGATCCTGTCAATGAACCCTGTTGACTCCTTTATCGAATCAATCAGCTGGTTCCTAAGCGGAGGCGCCTCTCCCCCTGACACGGTGCCCCAGGAGTCACAACAGGAAGCTCCTGTTATCCCAGACCTCTGGGAGCCCAGCCACCTTTCACAGCGGAAGATGGGGTGGCAAAATGTGTAGCTAGAAATGTCACGGGGACTGGGGGGAGAGCTATCATTCATGCATTCATTCGTTCGTTCGTTGGTTCGTTCGTTCATTCTCCTATTTGCTCAACAGCCTAGTACTAAGGGCTTACTCTGTGCTGGACGCAGGACAGAGGAAAGGCAATTCTGAGAGAATCTGCCAAGGGCTCAGACCCCCAGCAGCTTCGGCCCCTGCTGCCGGTCACTCGCTGGAGGCTGAGGCCAGCACGGTGGCAGGGCAGGGCGGGGCGGCTTGGTACCCCGCCTGGCTGGAAGGGAGCAAGGACCTGGCAAGGTTCCGCACCGGCCGCCCAGGGGCTGGTGAACAGCAGGGTGGGACCCAAATCTGAAGCCGCGGGTCCACCACCTCCAGCCTCTGCACTTGTCTGGGGACAGCCCGAGCATTTAAAAGCTCATCAAATCATTACCGATGCTCAAGTGTTTAATACTTAGCCGTCCTCCCTTGGCAGGCACCCCCATTAACTGGTCTGCTCATGGAAACCTGTGGCTTTGAAGTCGATGGACCTTTTAAGTTTTACCTTTTAAGCTAATAGGAAGGGGCCGACATCTGTTTGCACTTCTATATCTCTACAACAGAGCAGGCATTACCTAACAGTAGCTATGGCTACCTAGAGGCACCAGCTTTGTTTGGGGGCTATAATTATCCCGGTGACAGCCTTCCAGTGGCCGGGGCAAGGAAGCTGGAGGTGCACGAAATCGGAAAACCAGGCCGCCTTTGCGGGCACAAGCCTCCTAGAGCCTTACACTCGCGTGTCATACACGGACACGCACACCCACACGCGCGCACACACCGAGGTGGGTTAGCTCGATCCCTCCACGCTGGACCCGCCCCCATCCTCTTTCCTATCCTCTGTCACAGAAGCCTTTGGATGCAAAACTCCCGAGACATGTGGGATCGTTCTCAAGTCTTCAACTTCTAGAGTCTGGAGATGCCAGAGGGAAACTCTGGGGCGCCAAAGTCTTCGGGTTTGGCCGCTCTGGAAATTTGGGCTTGAGAGGTCCAGGGTCATAGAAAGGCAGAGATAGACAAGTGTAGATGCGGATAGGGCCATCGTGTCTGGAGGCTAACAGAAGACTTCGACAGCATCTTGTCCAAGTTCCCACTAAAGGCGGGGAATTCTCCCAGCGGATCATCCTCTAGCATCTGCTTGAATACTCCTAGGAGCAGCGAGCTCCTTACCTAAGACTTGCAAGAGTCTCCTTTATGATGAACCAAAATATGCCTTCTTGTCACGCTCGCTCCCTTGGGCACACTCTGCTGACTCTGGGGATACAGAGGACCAGTAGAGTCTACTGAGAGGAGAGGGAGGCTGCATGCTCACTGAAGACTTTTCTTGTCCGTACTTGGACAAGAACTTGACCCGAGCACCGCCCCCCACCCCCCAACACACACACACACACACACACACACACACACACACGGTAAGCCAGGAGCCAGTCTGGTGGAAAAAGACTGGTTTTGCGATCTTCAAGTCGGCAACTCCTGCCGAGCATATACACAAAGAGAATTCTCTAGCAAGGGCCTTCCAGCATCCTGCCCCTCCCCGCCCCCCCAGGCTTGAGTCCCCAGGTGGCTGTGCAAAGAGCGGCTCTCTTCCAGGACCTGGGAGTTTGCTAGCCCTGGGGCAGCTAACAACTCCCCGAGCGAATCTGGGGGATTCCACTTTAAGACTTCATCGAGGGGGTGACTTTGGCCCCAAAGAGCCAGGGGTCCCTTCAACCTTGACCACCTCCCTTTCTCCTCCTAGGAGCCTCCCCTTTGGAAGCCAGCCTGGCCAGTGCCTCCCGCCCGCCCAGCCTAGTTTGCTGCTTCCTGCCAGAGTCTGCGGTCCTGGACCAGCGCCAGGCCCGACTCAGAGCAGACTCGACGGGGCGGCGGGACCCCCAAGCTTGCCCCAGACCCCACTCCGCCCAGCCTCCTGGCAGCCATAGAACTGACCACGTCTCCCCTTCTGCCCAGCTGTCCTCCAGGAGCCTGCAGCCAAGCGGCGGGCTGGGGGTGGGGAGAGGTGTCTTATAGCAGCTGGGGAGAGGCACAGGGAACTAAAAATACAGTTGACATGGCAAGGCTCCTCCTCTCCCTGGAGGCCCAGAGGGGCTTTATTGGAAGAGGGCTGGCAGGGACACAAGGATCCCCAAATCCCAATAACAGTTGTGGCCTGAGGACACCAGCCGTCCTTCCCCACCTCTCCGCTACTCAACCTCGGAGGAGGCGTGGGGTGGCTCCACCTTCCACCTGTCACCGGTGCGGCGCGGCCCCGCCACCTCCGCAGGCCCTCGCCCTTCCTTCGCGGCCCATCTCGAAGAAACGGCGCCCCCTGCAGGAATCCTCCCCCAACTCCAACCTTCCCTCGCAGGTGCGCCTTCTTTCCCGCCTTGGGGCTCCAGCTCGGGTGCAGCCTTCTCTCTCTCCGCTTTGGGGTGCAGCTCCCCATTTCTACCCCGCGAGCTTCCTCGGGAGCAGACGTCCCAAAACAATAGACACTCGCACCGCACTTCCTGCGCTCCAGGGGCACCGCCCCTCCCAGCGGCCATAAACCCCACCTCCCACGCGAGGAGGTGGAGACACAGAGAGGTTATCAGGAGCCACCAAAGTCACACAGCTAGGAGATGCCAAGCACGAAGTTCGAACCCGGGTAGTCCGGTTTCGGGGTTGGTGCTTCCCAGCTGGAACTGCTCCAACTTGTGGATCGTTCTTCTTCCCCCTCTCACCTTTCTCACAGCACACCTGGCAGAGAGCTGGGTCAGTAAGGCCTTTGAATGTTTGTATTATTGAACGGAGTCCATCCAGGGTCTTTTGGCTTCCCGGAGGTTAAGGCAAAGGCAGTCGGAAGGGTGACCGCCGGGTGGTCCTGCTGCCATCTAGTGGCAGCGAGGAGAAAAGCCTCCGCCTCTGGCTCTGCCGCTTCTACTGGGTCCCTGCGTTCGCCCCCCCCACCCCCCATCCACCCTCCCCGCCAGCCAGGACCGGGTCTTTTCCCATCTCTATATTCGTGGCACCGACCAGGGACGGCTCTCCAAATTATTAAAAGGGGAATAAAGCGTGGTTTTTGCTCTCAACGGACTCCGGGTTGAGGGGAGGAAATCCCTGGGGGGATTTGGACCACACCAGAGACCCAAGCAAAGGGCTTTGGGAGGGTGGGAAGGCAGCCCGGGGTCTACACGGAGAAGATCTGCGGGCAGAGGCCACAAGGGGACTGGACCTTAAAGTATGAGGGAGCGTGCTGTGGGGGCCCCAAAGCAGAGGTAACAAACTGTGTGTGCAAAAGCCCAAGGGGTGCATGGGGAAAGGGGTGCAGGGAGGTGAGCCCACCTGGGAAGGCCCTTCTCCCTCAGAACCAGGACTGAAGACTTAGAATTGATTGTTGAAGTCCACAGACACGTGCTCACAGGGTGCCGGGCTCTGTACTGGGTTCCAGAGAGACCAAGGTAAATGCCACATGGTGCCTGGACGTTAGGGGGTGACGGGAGGGACGGATATGTAAACACATGATGATAAGGGCAGTAACATAACAGGGATGGTGCAACATAGGGGTAAAACACAGGGAATCAGACAGCTGGATGCGATGCCTGGCCCCAGCCCGTATTACTTTTGTGATGCAGGGAAGATATCATAACTTTCCAGGTTTTTTTTTAATGTTTATTTATTATTTTTTGGGAGGGGGTGAGTAGAGGAAGAGAGGGAGACACAGAATCCAACCAGGCTCCTGGCTCTGAGCTGTCAGCACAGAGGCCGATGTGGGGCTCGAACCCACAGACTGCGAGATCATGACCTGAGCTGAAGTCTTGACACTCCGATTGAACCACCCAGGCATTCCCAGGGTTAGTTTTTGTTGTTGTTGTTTTTTTAATCTGTAAAATGGGAACTTTGAAAGTAGTTACCTATCTCAAACGTCTTCATGAGAATGAAAATGGGGAGTATATGTACAAGACTCAGCATGGTGCCTGGTATGCAGTAAGTGCTCAATAATTGTTCAGTGTGCTATAAGGAACGTAGAAACCATTAAGGAGGAAATGATTAATCGTACCAAAGTACATGTAACAGTGAAGGTGATGCCTGAGTAGTAATTTGGAGGATTTTTTTTAAAACTTTTTTGTTAATGTTTATTTATTTTTGAGAGAGAGACAGAGACAGAATGCAAGTGGGTTAGGGGTAGAGAGAGAGGGAGACACAGATTCAGAAGCAGGCTCCAGGCTCTGAGCTGTCAGCACAGAGCCTGACGCGGGGCTCGAACTCACAAATCGAAGTTGGACGCTCAACCGACTGGACAACCCAGGTGCCCCGGAATTTGGAGGATTATTAAGGGTTTGCTGGCAGCAGAGTGAGGAAAAGATATTCTAAGCACAAGGACCAAAACATTCGAGGACATGGCAGTTGGTGGGTTTGGACCAGGTTTGCTTGTGGGTGACAGAAATTCCAAAATAACATGGCTTCAACAAGAGAAGATTCATTTCTCTTTCATATGGAAGTCCAGGAGTAGTGGTTCAGGGCTGGTAAGGCACAGACCCAGGCGCAGCCTACTTTAGCGCTCTGCCATATTACACACATGGCCTCCACCTCCTGATCCGAGGTGGTTGCTTGAGCTCCAGCCATCACGTCATCATTCCAACCAGCAGGAAGGCAAAACGGGTAAACACAGTTGTGCCCCCGACCTTTCGGGACACTTTCTGAGGCTGTAATCAATACTCCCTCTCGTTGTACATTACACGACCACACCTTTCTACAAGGGAGGTCCGGAAACATAGAGTTTATTTCTCTACGGCCATATCCCGAGACACAAATTGGGAGTTCTACCGCTTAGGAGGAAAGGGAGAACGCAAATTGGGTGCACACTAGACATTTCCACCACAGGGTTCGTAAAGAGCATGATCTGTGCAGGCAAATAGAAGTACTTTGGTGTTTCTGTGGTGGGAAAAGGGAGCGAGGGAGGAAGGAATGGAAGATTCGACCAGAAAAGTAAACAGTGGCCAACCACGGGTGGCCTTGGGAGCCACAGGGGCTAAGATTTCTCCCCAGCAGCGAGCCTCTGGAGGGTTTTGAGCAGGGGAGGGCCAGTGGCTTTATGCTGCACTAGAAGCACCACACTAGTTACAGATGGGAACAAGGGCATGGAGGGGACAGGTCCGGAGACGCGTCCCCCCAGCCTTGTATTCTGAAACGATGTTCACACATGCGGCAACGCTGAAAGAATTTTCCAGTGAACGCTGTATACCCATCACCTATGTTCCACCACGGACATTTGACTAAACTAGTTTGACCGCATACCTATCCATCAGTCTTCCTTACGGTTTGTGGCGTTTCAAAGCAGGCTGCAAACATCTGCCCGTCCCTCCCCCGTGAATCCTTGGGCAGGCAGGTCATTCATGAGAGTTCAAGAGATGTTTGCCTCCTTTTCTTCTGCTGTAAAGTTTACGTCCAATGAAGTGCACGTGCCCGAAGCATTCGAGTCCAGATACCTGTGTCGGGCGACCCCCTATCAGAACACAGAGGATCAGCATCACCCCAGAAAGTTCCCGCCGGCCCCTTCCCGGCTCCGCCCCACCCCCACCACCTCCCAGAGGCAGCTACTGTTCCCTGTTTGGGTTTTTTTTTTTCAGGCACCGGAGGTCTGTGGGAGGGGCTCCGAGCTGAGGGCTGAGGGACGGGGAGGAGAGGGGACAGACGCTCCGGGGGGAGGCTGAGGGAGGTCCGTGAGTGGTGGAGCCCTGGGCCGGCAGCGGGGAGTCCGTGTCTGGCTGAGTGACTGGGCAGGTGGTGGCGCCCTTTACTAAGGCGGGCGGGGCACCCAGGAGGACAGGGGAGAGAACAAGTCTCTCTTGGGACGGCAGCACCTGCAGCGTCTGGGTGGCATGTGTCTAGCGGGCGTAGGGATACACATGCGTCCCCGAGGCTGGACTGGCCTCTGGTGGGTGACGCTGGGGAAGGGGTGGCCGTGTTTTTCCAGTTTCTGTATCCTCCCCGGCCAAGCCCCACTGCCCACAAAGGCTCCTGCCATCGGGAAAGGCAGAGAGCCCCTCCTCCACTGTCCGGAAGGCAGTGTGGACAGGGCACGGGTGTGGTCCCATCTGGCTGGCAGGTCAGGAGAGGAGCCTTCCCTTCCTTCCGAGGGAGAGCCCCTGGGCTGTGTCCCTTCCTCCCCTCTCCTTCCCTCCTCTCTCCCTAGCATCCTGCAGCCACACCGCCCAGCCTTTTCCTAAAACCTCCTCCCTTCCCTCTAAAAACAACCAGAGCCCAAGTCCTAGCTACCAGGACTCCTCCAGGGAAGGGGGCACCAGCCCTGCTGGGAGGGGACAGAGGAAGCCACACCCAGACATGGACCCACACCCAGACCGCAGTTGGGTTTTGTCTGGTTTATCCACAATCGAACCCAACTAAGAGACGCAATGAGTAATTTCTCTCTCAAAAGCCCACTTAGTCTGCTGGAGATATTCCCGTTCTTCCCACTGGCATGACTTTGAGCTTTTCCTTGAGAATTAATTCCCTGACCTTATTCTGCTAAAAGAGAGGCCTTGCCACCCCCACCCCCCACCCCCATCCGGAGTCACCGCACATGCGGAATCTACCTGGCGACTTGGAGAAGCTCCCGTTTACCCCCATCAGACACAGAGCACGAGTGAGTTGTCAACATAGAGGAAGCAGCAGAGATGGCCCCAGAGAGGGTGCCGAGGGAAGAAGAGAAGGACCCGGGGGAACACCCCAGCCTTTAAGGACTGGGGAGAGAAAGAGGAGGGGAGAAGGAAATTTCCGAGGACGGTGGGGGGGGGGGGGGAGCCCTGGGAAATTCTGAGCAGCGGTGGGAGGCAGGGGGAGGCGGGCGGGGTCAAGTGTGCACGCGGAGGATGGACGAGAGGGGAGCCACGCGGTGGGAGATGAAATGAAAGACTTCTTACATACTAGGCGTGGGTGAGGCTTGCAACACGAACGAGGACACATTAATGTATTCGTTAGAGCGCTAGCTGCTGTAACAAACAGCCCCCGACCTCAGCGGCTTATTGGTTTTAATCGTGGCTTCTTGGTTTTAGTTGTCCTTCACCTCCGTGAAGGTGGGGCGAGGGCTCTGCTCCACACAGCGATTCAGGGCCCCGGGCTCTGTCCCCAAGGACTCTGAAGGCCTCTGCTCCCTCTGTATCCAGCAGGCAAGCCAGATGAAAGAGAGGGGGAGAGTGAGAGGTTTGGGGGGGCCACGCCTGACACTGATGCTCATGGTTTCCGGCCACGCGGCCGTGCCGACTTCCACGGAGGCTGGGGGTGAGACGTCCCCATCTGCCCAGAGAAAGTGAGACAGGCTTGAACACACAGCACTGTGCTGCCACCGTCCCCCCGTGAGAGTAAAAGGTTTTGTAATCTAGGGGAAAAATGAGAAAGAGGGGCTAGGAATAGAACATTCCTGGGGAGCTTGGGTGGCTCAGTCAGTTAAGCAGCTGACTTCAGCTCAGGTCAGGATCTTGAAGTTCATGAGTTCGAGCCCCGCGTCGGGCTCTGTGCGGACAGCTCAGAGCTGGAGCCTGCTTCGGATTCTGTGTCTCCTTCTCTCTCTGCCCTTCCCCTGCTTGTGCTCTCTCTCTCAAAAACAAATATATGTCAAAAATTAAAAAAGGAAGAAAACAGTCCTAGAACTAATGTCTTAATCTCCCCAGAGCCCATAGTAGGTGTGCAATATCTGTCCTCCTGGTGAGTGTGGTCACACTGATAAACTACTTGGGAGGCAAGGAGGGGGTAGGGGAAGGGGGCTGGGGAGGGGTGGCCACTCAGTCTGTGGTGACTGTAGAAGGGCATCTGCCAGAAAAGGGCATTTGAGTGGGGGCTCGAAAGATGGTCCAGAGAGTTAGAGAAGCAGGAACGTACTGGAATGCTCAGGAAAGCCCGAGAAGACTAGTTGACAGGGCTAGAAGTTCTGTGAAGGGAATTGGTCGTGGATGAGGTTGGAATGAGGGCTTGGAACAGATGGGGAATGACCTTGAACTTTAAGAATTTTGGCAGCTCTGAGGAGTGGCTGTGGCTGGCTGTGGCCTGGGCTGGGGGTGGGGGGGGGCAGGCGGGGGAGGGAGGGAGCCATCTTGGATGAATCCGCAGGTCAGTTAAAATTAAGTGTGGTGGCCCAGCCCGGAGACGCCCGGGGCCAACAGTCGCGCTGGCTCATGTGGCAGCCAGGGTTTATTTCTCCACGGAATCCTCGACCTTCCTACTTTGGACTTGGGGGGGCGGGGGGAGGCGCTTGGAGTTGGAGCTGGGCTCTGGCCTGTCTTGTGACCCCTGCTCTGGGCTGTTGGGTCGGTAACTCCGGGTCTCTGACCTTGGCAGCAGGAAGTCATGGGGCAGTTAGACCCGACTCCCGACTCCCCGGTCAGACTCTCAGACCACCTCGGTCTGGAGAGGTCTCCCTCCCTATTCACCTTGCTAACCCCTCCTTGTGGGGAGCCTTCCACAGCTGACCAGGTTACAGACGCTCTTACCTTACCTATGTGGCAATATTCATGTTTGTAAACTGGATAATGGCTGTGAAATTTTTATTTTATTTTATTTTATTTTTATTTATTTAGTTTTGAGAGAGAGAGAGAGAGCAGGGGAGGGACAGAGAGAGAGGGAGAGAGGGAATCCCAAGTAGACTCGCTATCAGCACAGAGCCTGATGCGGGGCTCAAACCCACGAACCGTGAGAATGCGACCTGAGCCAAAACCAAGAGTCAGAGACTTAACCCACTGAGCCACCCAGACGCCCCTGGTTGTGAAATTTTTAGATCGTGCATTATTTGGCAGGCCCTATCCAAAGGCCCATCTCCCTTCTCCCATACACCCAGGAGCCACCTTCAAGAGGAGTAGGTGTGGTGGTGCTTAGGGGCAGGGGTGGGGATGGGGGAGGGGAGGGAACCTGAGATCCTGAGCACTTATCAGGAAAGATTGAGATCCCATCTAAGGGATCTTAGTTGGCATCCCTTAGATGAGTTGGGACTCATCTAAGTTGCTCCCAGCTCCCCCCCCACACACACATAGCAATGAGAAGTGCTTATAAGCAAAAGACAAAGGTAGTTCAGATATCAAGGGGTGGATTCTTTTTTTTTTTTTTAATTTTTTAAAATGTTTGTTTATGTTTGAGAGAGAGAGAGAGAGACAGAATGTGAGTGGGGCAGGGGCAGAGGGAGAGGGAGACACAGAATCTGCAACAGGCTCCAGACCCTGAGCTGTCAGCACAGAGCCAGACGCAGGGTCCAAACCCACAAACTGTGAGATCATGACCTGAGCCAAAAGCAGACGCTTAACTGACTGAGACTCCCAGGTGCCCCGGGGTAGATTCTGGAGCCAGACTACTGGGTTTGAACTCTGGCTTCGCTATTTGCTAGCTGTGTGACTTCAAGCAGGTTACCTAACCTCTCTGTGCCTTAGTTTCTTCCTCTGCCAACCAAATGGCAATCATAAAGGTACCTGCCTTCTAGGATGCGGTGAAATCTAAACTAGGTAAAAAAACCTAGAGTAAGCACTCAATACACTGTGGGCTGCTGGACTCAATTATAGCGAATAAAGAAACAATGCTTTAAAGAGATCTCCTTTTAATGGGTAGAATTTTGACCCTGTTATGTCATTAGTGAATAACGTCCCTCTTCCCGGTGGACCGTGAAGCCCATGAGAGCCCGTGCCATATCCGTCTTGTATTTCCATTGTCTGGTACAGGCCCAAGTTCATGCTGACAACAGCTATATTACCCCCTCTCACACAGCACATAAGGATCCTCATGACGCTTTTAAGCAGGAAGTTATTGATAAATATTTGTTGAAGAAGGGAATTCCTACCACTCAGGGCCGGACAGGTGACGGATGGCAAAATGCTTTGTAAACTGCAAAGTGCACAACTCGTGAGGATGGAAACTCTTACGACTTCTTCCCTGAAGGCCTAGGGTCTCATTCTACTTATGGCTTAGAACTTTCCCTGTGTTCTAGAACTTTCTACAACTTTCCCTCCACTTGCCCCTCTGTCCAAATGTACCTGTCCTGAGTACTATTTTCCCTCGTGACTTGTCTCAGTGGCCACTAGCAGAATTCCATCACCCGCCACCAGGGACTTTATTTTCGCAAAGGCCAGTACGAGCTTGATATCTAACCCCAGAGACTCTTTCCTCCCGTTCTACCCCGGACTGGCCTCCGCGACCTTCCTCTGTCAGGTCTCGTGGCTTCATCTGCCCACATCCATCCCCTGCTGTGCAGAGTCCATCCTTCTCAGATGGCACTTCCTCCAGGAAGGCCTCCCTGCAGAGCCCCCACCACATCACAGAAGATCAACAGGCCAGTGTCACACCCAGCCAGAGAGCACATTCCCCCTTCCTCCACCCATCTGTTCGATTCGGGCCCTCAACATGCTGGATGAGGTCCACCCACGTCAGGGAGGGCAATCTGCTTTAGCTGGTCTATGAATTCAAATGCTCATCTCATCTGGAAATACCCTCACAGATGTACCCCCAAGATAATAATATGTAACCAAATTCTGGGTACCCTGTGGCCCTGTCAGCTGATATATAAAATGAACCATCACACCTAGCACATGGTTCTAGGTGGAGGAAACTAGAAAAATAAAAAGAAAAGTTAAAAAAAAAAAGTTGGGGCGCCTGGGTGGCTCAGTGAGTTGGGTGTCCAACTCTTGATTTTGGCTCAGGTCATGATCCTAGGGCCTTGGGACTGAGCCCCACATTGGGCTCTGTGCTTAGTGCAGAACCTGCTTAAGATTTTCTCTCTCTCTCTCTCTCTCTCTGCCCCTCCCCAAGTTAAGAGCTCGAATGTTCTCTCTCTCTCTCTCTCAAAAAAAAAAAAATTTTAAAGGCAAAGAAAAGACAAAAGACCTACCTTTGTTGGAGCTCACATGATAGTGGGGAAAGGTATAAGTAGAAAGACAATAAATAAAGAAAATAATATAAATAGCACATTAAATGATGATAAATGCTATGGAGAAAAAAAAAGCAATTAAAAAGAGAAAAGTCATAGCGTTGAGTGGGGAATACATTTAAAATTTTATTTTTTTTATTTTTATTTTTTTTAACGTTTATTTTTGAGACAGAGAGAGACAGAGCGTGAACAGGGGAGGGTCAGAGAGAGGGAGACACAGAATCTGAAACAGGCTCCAGGCTCTGAGCTGTCAGCACAGAGCCTGACGCGGGGCTCGAACTCACAGACCGTGAGATCATGACCTGAGCCGAAGTCAGACGCTTAACCGACCGAGCCACCCAGGCGCCCCTAAAATTTTATTTTTTAAGTTAACTTAAACTTATTTGATAAAGAGCTAAAGAGGTGAAGGAGAGACTTTGGAAATATCTGGAGGACAAAATATACCAACAGAGGGCAGGAACCGCAAGTACAAAGGCCCTGAGGTGGGTGTGTGTTTGATTTACTCAAAGCATGGTAACAGTGACCTCAGCCAAATATTCCGGTTCGTGCGCAGCGTAGTTTGAGTTGGATTTCTGTCACCTGCAATAAAAAGATTTCCACTAATACAGCTTCCCTGATCCCCTCCAAGTAACAAACGCTTGCTGTCCTGGCTCCTCCCGCCCGCGATCCGTCCCTCTTCCCACACTTACTATCAGTGCTCTTGGCCTCACACAGCTGCCTTTATTCGAATTTGTGTGCTCTTCGGAAATACTATCAAACAAACACTTACCGTTTGCCAGGCAGTGTATGTCACATCCTGATGTGAAGATTAACGCCTTTTTAAGGATGCGGTCAGGAAAGTCCAGAGAGGATAAGTCGTTTTTCCTAGCGCCACACTCCCAGGAAAAGAAGGCCCTGGGCTAGGCCTTGCCATCAGCACCCCTTGCTCTGACTTGGGCATTCTGGCTACCATGGCCAACCATGACCCCTGAGACCTTAGCAGTCCAGAGCCCCCTTCACAGAGCTGCCACAGCCCCTAATAAGGATGCTGCCCTATGGCCCTTCATCCCAGGTCCCCACCCCAAATGGGAGCTTTGAGTCCCCTGGAGGTGGCCCTGCCAGGGCCGACATCCCACCCACCCTCCGCTACCCCCAGGCCGGGAGCCCCACCGGTCTGGGCAGCCTAGATTCTGTTCCATCGCGCTGGAGCTTGACATGCAGTCATTTGGTGTGGCTTTTGACTTCTCAACTCATCTGTGAGCTTCTCAGCGTGGGAGCCAAGTTTCCTAACCCCCCGGGGGACTTCCTGGCCGGATGAGTACTCTCAGAGAGGGCCCGTTGGATTCCTGGGGCCCCCGTAACAATGACCACAACACGGTGGCTTCGAACCACAGAAACGGGCTCTCCCAGAGTTCCGGAGGTCACGGGTCTGAAGTCAAGGTCTCAGCAGGCTGGTTGCCTCCGGAGGCTCCGAGGGAGAATCTGTCCCTAGCTGCCAGCGGCCTCCACCTTGCTTTGTGGCTGCACCACTCTGATACTGGCCTGTGTCCTCTTGCCACCTTCTCCTCGTGTCTCTGTGTCTTCTCCTTTTCTTATTTTAAAAATTTTTTAATGTTTATGAACTTTTGAGAGATAGAGACAGAGCACAAGCAGGTGAGGGGCAGACAGAGAGGGAGACACAGCATCCGAAGCAGGCTCCAGGCTCCGAGCTGTCAGCACAGAGCCCGACCCGGGGCTCGAACTCACAGACCGTGAGCTCACGACCTGAGCCAAAGTCGGATGCTCAACCGACCGAGCCACCCAGGCACCCCATCTTCTCCTTTCCTTTTCAGGACACCGTGGTTGGGTTTGGGGCCCACCTGAATTCCATCATGATCTCCTCTGGAGATCCTTCACTTCATTACGTTGGCAAAGACCCTATTTCCAAATAAGGTCGCAGTCACAGGTACTGGGGTTAGGACTCGGACTTCTCTTTTCGGGATCACGGTCAACCCACCGCAGAGGGAGAAACGCAGGCCCAGAGGAGACGGGGTTTGCTCGGGATCTCACAGTGCAATGGGGCCGCCAAGAGAGGGCCTGTTCTCCTGACGCTGGGCCGAGCCCTGGCCCCGCCCACATTCTGTCTCGGGGTCCAAAGATGCCCCGGGAAAATCTTCAGTGAAAAACCATCTGGAGACTGTCTGGGCTTTGGGAGAGCCTGCCCTTTCCTGTGCAGAATGGCCCAGACTGCGATCATGGGAGGGAGTTTCCTTTCCTGGTTGGCTCTGTGCCTGGGGCCTGGGCTGGCGGGCAGGCCCTGGGGAAGAGTCCACGTCTGGCCTGCTCACGGGGTCCCTGCCCCCCTCCCCTTCTCTGTGGAGGCCAGAGGCCACCCTGGTCACAATGAGGAGGAGGGCAAGAGGAATGAGTTCCCTCGACCTTGGGGTTGCTTTCTTTTTTTTTTTTTTTTTTAATGTTTGTTTATTTAAAAAAAAATTTTTTTTCAACGTTTATTTATTTTTGGGACAGAGAGAGACAGAGCATGAACGGGGGAGGGGCAGAGAGAGAGGGAGACACAGAATCGGAAACAGGCTCCAGGCTCTGAGCCATCAGCCCAGAGCCCGACGCGGGGCTCGAACTCACGGACCGCGAGATCGTGACCTGGCTGAAGTCGGACGCTTAACCGACTGCGCCACCCAGGCGCCCCTTTAATGTTTATTTTTGAGAGAGAGAGAGAGCGTGCGAGCAGGGGAGGGGCAGACAGAGAGGGAGACACAGGATCCAAAGCAGGCTTCGGCTCTGAGCTGAGAAGTCGAACACTTAACCGAAGTTGGACGCTTAACGGACTGAGCCACCCAGGCGCCCCAATGTTTGTTTATCTTTGAGAGAGAGAAAGAGAGAGTTCAAGCAAGGGAGGGGCAGAGAGAGAGGGCAGAGGATCTGAAGCAGGTGTGTCCTGACTGCAGAGAGCCTGATGCGGGCCTCGAACCCACAAACCTTGAGATCCATCACCTGAGCAGAAGTCGGATGCTTAACTGACTGAGGCACCCAGGCGCCCTAGGGTCACGTTCTTTCCAGGAGACGACTCTGCTCTCTTTGCAGAGCAAAGAGAATGAATCCCGGGGGGCCTGGGTGGCTCAGTCGGTGTGCTCGACTTTGGTTCAGGTCATGATCTCACGGTTTGTGAGTTCCAGCCTCTCGTTGGGCCATCTGCTGTCAGCACAGACCTGCTCAGATCCTCTGTCTCCCTTTCACTCGGCCCCTTCCCCTCTCATCTTCTTTTTCCCTCTCACAAAAATAAACACTAAAAAAAATTTAAGGGGCGCCTGTGTGGCTCAGTCGGTTAAGTGTCCCACTTCAGCTCAGGTCATGATCTCGCGGTCCATGAGTTCGAGCCCCGCGTCGGGCTCTGTGCTGACAGCTCGGAGCCTGGAGCCTGCCTCGGATTCTGTGTCTCCCTCTTTCTCTGCCCGTCCCTGCTCATGCTCTGTCTCTCTCTCTCTCAAAAATAAACATTAAGGGGTGCCTGGGTGGCGCAGTCGGTTAAGCGTCCGACTTCAGCCAGGTCACGATCTCGCGGTCGGTGAGTTCGAGCCCCGCGTCGGGCTCTGGGCTGATGGCTCAGAGCCTGGAGCCTGTTTCCGATTCTGTGTCTCCTTCTCTCTCTGCCCCTCCCCCGTTCATGCTCTGTCTCTCTCTGTCCCAAAAATAAATAAACGTTGGAAAAAAAAAATTAAAAAAAAAAAATAAACATTAAAATTTTTTTCTTTAATTAAAAAAAAATAATAAAGCGATGAATCCTTCTAAATCCTTGGGCCTTAGGATTCTGGCTTCAGAGCCCACATGGCCTTGCTCAGGCCCAAGTCTCCATTTGCCGAACATGTGGCCTTGGGCAAGTCATAGACTTCTGTTTTCATGCTCTTAGTGGTAAAACAAGGACAACAGGAGAATGACCCTATACAGTTATTAAAAGGCTTAAGTTGGGGCGCCTGGGTGACTCAAGAGTTGGTTAAGTGTCCAACCCTTGATTTCGGCTCAGGCCGGGCTCATCTCCGGGACATGGGAACTTCGCCCTCTCTCCGGGAAGACCTCTGAGCCCCTTTGCAAATCCACCCACCCCCTAGCCAGCAACCCTTGTGCTCTGCATCGCCCGGCGGGACGAGAAGTGAGTTTGGGTTGTTCTGTGTCAAGCCAAACTCTTGCCTTCTTTCCCAGGCGATTTGAGAATCTAGAACGAGAATCTAGAACCTTAAACACTGAGCGGTGTGGGACGTCCCGGCAGCCCGGGTTAGCCTTCGCCAGGCACAGCCGTGGGCCTCACAGAGCCAGCATTTCCTGAGAACCACGTGGGAGATCCAGACCCATGGTCAGGAAGAGTGGGGGGCGGGGTGGGGGGTGAGCACAGTCCTGATGCACAGCAGGGGGGAACAGCTAAATTAAGCCTCCTGCCTCACACCTGGCCAGTCCTTTCCCTCTGGCCCCTCCCAGTCCCACATTTCCTCTGTCACCAGAGCCCATGAGCTCAGATTTGCTCCTCCCAAGGACTGAGTCCGGTCCTTTGCCCGGCCTACCCCAACCTCTCGGGAGTTCTGGCGAATGACATTTTCTTCATCTCACCAGATCGGAGCCCCAAGAGCTGTGAGCTGTGGAATTTAGGTTATGTTGGGCCAACGCAGTTCAAGGAGCTAGTGAGGCACTTGGGCAGCTCAGTCCGTTAAGCGTCCGACTCTTGATTTCATGATCTCACGGTTCGTGGGTTCGATTCCCACATCGGGCTCTGTGCCGGCAGCATGGAGCCCGCTTGGGATTCTCTCTCCCTCTCTCTCTGCCCCTTCCCCGCTCATGCTCTCTCTGTCTCTCTCAAAATAAAGAAATAAACTTAAAAAAAAAAAGGTTCATGGGGCAAGGAGCTAATCGCTTTGAAAGGCAGATAACAAAAGGTGCAGGCCCTGTACTGGGGTCACCTAGTGGCGGGTATAAAAATGGGCCACTCAGCAGACACCGCAGGAGTGTCATCTCTGAGTCCGGGTCCCGGGCAAAAGCACACCCTGTCCTCGACGAGGCCCACCTCATGTGACAGCCAGGGAGAGACCAACCTACATTTTGAGTGGATGGCCTTCTTGGGTGCAGGGGGAGGGCTGAAAATCAAATCCAAGGGGTTGGGGAGAGAACATCGTCAAAAATAATCGACGTTTTTCGGTTCCTAGGATCTCAGAATCATGGAATTATAGATTCCAAGGATCGTAGAATCACAGCCAAGAAAAGGACTGTAGCCCACGCAGTGGGATTTCCTCGTTTTACAGATGTGGGCAGGGATCTGGAGGTTTCAGGGCCAGCCCGCCACATTTCATGCTCATTCCTGAAGGATGGGATTCCACATATTCCTGTGGGAAACACTCCCTGTGACGTCACAGAGGACCCCTCCCCATACGTCAACCTCCAATCCCCCTGGCCAGCCCAGCCCGCCAGAGCCGACTTGCCCACCCACACAGGGGAAGAGGCATGCCCACAGCCAGTGCATGAAGGGAGCAGACCTGGGTCCCCTGGCCCCCAGCCAGGCTCAGGCGGCCTCTGGATTTTCATCTTTGGCCACAGCAGAACTTCCTGGAGCCACCCCCCAGCAGTTCCTTGGATACGTAAATAAAGCCTCTGGGTAAGATGTCACCACCCCCAGCCAATCAAGAAGTCAGGTTTTGTTTTGTTTTTTTAATTTTTTTTTAACGTTTATTTATTTTGAGACACAGAGAGACAGAGAATGAACGGGGGAGGGGCAGAGAGAGAGGGAGACACAGAATCGGAAGCAGGCTCCAGGCTCTGAGCCATCAGCCCAGAGCCCGACGCGGGGCTCGAACTCACGGACCGCGAGATCGTGACCTGAGCTGAAGTCAGATGCTTAACCGACTGAGCCACCCAGGCGCCCTAAGAAGTCAGGTTTTAATGCCAGAGGGACCGCCCTTTTCCAAGCAACTTGGCAAGACTGCCCACTGGCTGCCTCTTTGGAAGCCCAAGTCTGGAGAGGTCGGCAGACATCTGAAATGGTTAAGATCTGTTGGAGCAGAATTGGGGGCTCAGCCAGGGCTCTGCCGACCCACAGGATGCCCAGATCCCACCCCCCACCTTGGAAGATCACCTGCTTGGCAAACTGATGCTTTGCAAAATGCTGCCCGGGCGGTCCCTGGTCCAAATCAGCAACAGCTGGCTCATTGGCACCTGACCCGTTTGTAGAGGACAGTCATCGGTTGACTTGTCCAGAAGAACACCCCCTCGGTTTGGGCCTTGTTTCTTCCTCTCTCCAGTCTCACGCTTGCAATGAGGACTTCCAGAAACAGCAGACTGCTTTTGCTATGGGGGAGGGGACGTGACGTGGGCCGGGGAACAGAGAGCTGCATTCCCCTGGCCACAAGGGACCAGTGGGACGTGGGACACAAGGAATCTTCTTACTGGATCTGGAGGGGAAACCCTCTTACATCTACAGTCCCGGGACCAGAAGGACGTGAGTTGGAATAGAGCTGGAGGCTCTGGAAAAAACCCTCCTATACTGCGACTGAATGAAGCCGGTACCCCCTAAAGAAACACAGAGCTGAGGGAAAGGAGAGAGAGAGAAAGAGAGAGACCTATGACCATGAGGAGGTCCCTAATCTCAGGACCTGAAGGTGAACCTGAAATCTGTAGATTTCCCTTTGAATCCAGAAGTTACATCAATAGCTCTCAAACATTCTGTCTATGACCCATTTCACATTGCAATCCAGAATACACACACACACACACACACACACACACACACACTCAAGTACGTGATTGTATGTACATAATTTTCATGAGACAATACTTACCCCCTGATTATGTGTGATACACTCTGATACTTCCCATTCTACTCCATGTCATTTGCTTTTCCTACCAGCTGAGACCCACTAAATTGATTTCATGACACACTACCGGGTTGTGATTTGCGGTAGAAAAACCACCAAGCTGGATCAATACCCTTCCAATAAATCCATGTTTTGCCAATGCTGGTTCAAGTCGGGTCTGCCACTTGCAACCCCAGAAAATGCTACTTAAATTCACCCTTTGGGACGCCTGCGTGGCTCCGTCAGTTAAGCATGCAACTTCGGCTCGGGACATGATCTCATGGTTCATGAGTTCGAGCCCAGCACGGGCTCTCTGCTTTCAGCACAGAGCCTGCTTTTAGCTCTTCTGATCCCCTCTCCCTCTGCCCCTCCCTGCGTGCCCTTGGCCTTGATTCCAGCTCTGCCCACCCCCATGCTTGGCCAGGCAACCGCTGGGAGTGCCATCTGCAACCTTGCTTACATACTCATCCATAGAAGTGCACTGCGGGCTTCTGGGATGTGCTTTAGTGGCAGGGGAGCCGCGACCTAGGCAGACCTCGGTTCTAACCCAAGCCCTAGCACTTAGTGGGATCAGACACCGTGCCCTTGGGTAAGGTGCCCAGGCCTTGGCACCTGAGACATGAGCCTCAGTCTTGGCAGCTGTAAACTGGGCTTGGATTCCCTGCCTCTTAGAAGGACCGTGTGGACGGAATGAGTTTGTGTGTGAAACTCTCTGTGATATGGTGATTTCTTTTTTTAAAGTGCATTGCTTCGGAGAGAGAGAGAGGGCACACACGAGTGGGGGAGGGGCAGAGAGAGAGAGAGAGAGAGAGAGAGGGAGAGAATCCCAAGCTGTCAGCACAGAGCCCACTGCGGGCCTTGAACTCAGGAACTGTGAGAGCGTGACCTGAGCTGAAATCCAGAGTCGGACGCTTAACCAACTGAGCCACCCAGGTGCCCCTGTTATATTGTGATTTCTAATAAGAAACTTATTTTTGGTTTTCAACCCCATTCTGGGCATAGAGCTCCTAAAACCCTTGGACTCTCTTAAGTGATCAGAGTGACAAAGGTATCGTTTGTTAATAAGGTGACTTTTGGAATGTCCCTACATCACCTGAAAACGGAGTGGGGGCAGGGGGGAGGGGAGGGCTGGTTGTCAGTGGCACCGGCTGTGTGACTGGGGGGGAGGGAAAGGGGCTGGAGATTTGAGTTTGATCACCGATGGCCAATGATTTAATGAATTGATTCACTTAATTAACTTAATTAACTGCACAGGGTTCAGCTTCCAGGTGAGTGAACACGTGAAGCAGCGAGGACACTGGCGCCCCTGGAGAGGGTGTGGAAGCCCCGTGCCCTTTCCCCAGACCTTGTCTGGTGCCCCCCTTCCATCTGGCTGTTCCTCTGTTAATCCTTTTGTGGTAAACGGGGGATCTAGTTCTGTGAGCCCCTCTGGCCAATGAATTGAGCCCACGGAGGTGGTCTTGGGGACCTCCGGTCTATAGCCACTAGGTCACAAGCACAGATGACAGCTGGGACTTGCAGGGGGCGTGAGAAGGTGGGGGAGGGGCACCCTTGCAGGACGGAGCCCCTAACCTGCGGGATCTGATGCCGTCTCTGGGTAGGCAGCGTCGGAACAGAATGAGGTTGTCGTCAGTCACCCATCTGGTGTCAGAGACTCGTTTGCTGGGGCGGGGGAAACGTGTACCTGGGAGTCAAGGGCGGAATTCTGGGCTCCCGGCACATGACTCGGATGCAATGCTCTACACTTGGCAGTTTCCATTCCTCCAACCCCAAAACCACAAAAATCTTGGTTTTTAATTCAGGATAGGACAAGGAAGGGGAATGTGCCCTCAAGAGTCTCTCAAATGTCCCATGAAAGGTGAGTCGTGTGTGTGTGTGTGTGTGTGTGTGTGTGTCAAAGGTAACAGTGACAAGAGTCCTGGATGAGTCTTCCCATTGTCCAGGTGAACTCACTGGAGCCTCACAGGAACCCCGGAAGTGGGGCTGGAGGAGTATGAGGACAAGCAGCACCGACTGGGCTCAGTGTCCCTCACTCCCCTGTGACCGCTGCCTCCCTGCTTCTCTCCCTGGAGCTGTTTGCTGCGCAGGGATGGGACTTTCACTGCATTTGGCAAACTGTGCTCCCCCGGGGGCAGGCGTGGGAGGAGGGAAGAGATCCCGGAATTCAGGAATTTCAGGGTCGGAGTGTTCCCCAAGGCTCCCTCTCCCCAGTGCTTGACTGTCAGCACCTGAGCAAGGGTTCCCCAAGATGCCTTTCGGGCTGTGAGCACCGGAGCCGTGGTTTGGGATTTTTATAACGGTGGCCCTAAAGCGCCCTGCTCCCAGGGGCCCAGCCGGATTTAGGTGTGCTGACATCCCTACCGACCGCTGCCCTCGGGCCGCAGGAGCCCGTGAGCAGCTTGGCTGTCTTCCATGTGCAATCCCGGCGGCCTCCCCGGCAGCTCTGGGAGGGAAGAGAGAGCACCTGTCCGCAGCTCGGGCCCCACCTAACAAGGGACCACTGAGCAGACAACAGCAAGCTCTGCAGGAGAGCTACACAAAATCTACCATTTTGGTTAACTTCCAAGGGCACGGCTCAGCGGCAGGAAGTGCATCCACGTCGTCACGCAGCCGTCACCCCGCCCACCCCAGAGCGGGTTTCGTCTTGCAACACTGAAGGAAACTGTGTCCCCACTAATCACTACCTCTCTATCCCTCCTTCCCGCAGCGCGACAACCATCATCCTGCTTTCTGTCTGTATGAATTTGACTCCTCTAGGGACCTCATATAAGTGGAATCACAGAGTGTCTGTCCTTTCGTGTCGGGCTTATTTCATGTTTCCGAGGCTCTTCCGTGTTGTAAGGTGTGTTAGAGTTTCCTTCCCTTTTTCAAGGTTGAATAACAGTCCGTCCTATACATTGAAAGCCAGCTGAAGGCAAGGGGGTAAAGGAATGGGTAAATCAGGAGGAAAGTTGCAAATCCTGGCCATGACCTTGAGCTAATTCTTACAAAGCCCTTGGAACAGTACCTGGTACATAGCAAGTGCTCAGTAAATCCTAGCTAGAATGATTACTGCTATTATTGTTACTAATATTTTTTTGAAGCTGGTGATAATATAATATGAGCATAATTATAGTATTAAAATGAGTTTCGGAAAGAGATCACAACCAAAAATTGTCACTCCCTGCTTGCCGTGTCAGCATGATTTTTCAGGATTTTTTTTTCCGTCCCTCTCCTCCTTGTTCCCTTTATTAGCTACTAAGGGTGGTTAAATTCACCACCGAGGCCATAGATTCGAGAATGTCAACAAGGGTTGTGATGGAATGAGAGAAGGCCAGAGACCCTGGCTTCAGAGCCCTGTGGCTCCATTGGGTGGATCCGTGGTTGCAGACGTAGTCCCCGGTGGTGACTTCGGGTACGACTCCTGGGCAGGAGTGGGGACAGCCAGGACTTTATCTGGGTCATCGCGTCTCATAAGGAAGGCATGCTTCAGTCCTGTACCTGGAAGGAGGGTGTGTGGGGGGAGAGCAGTGCGGAGGACGGGATGGACCAAACACCTGTTGCTTTTGCCTGCCCAGCATCCTTTCTTGGCCTTTTCTAGGAAGAGCGCCCCCTTCCTGCGGGTGACTGCCTCTCGACCCCCTGTGGTTGTAGTGAGCCCACTAACCAACAAGCCTCACCTCCGTGCCTACCAGCCTGTTACAGCCCGAGTGTCTGTGTCCCCCCCACATTCCCATATTGGAATCCTGCACCCCACGTGATGGTATTCAGAGGTGGGGCCTTGGGGAGGTGATGAGGCCATGAGGGTGGGGCCTTCAGAAACAGGATTAGTGCCCTTTTATTTGCTTATTTATTTTTTAAAAGCACATATTTTATTTTTTTTAAGTTTATTTACTTTGGGGGGGTGGGGAGGGCACACGGGAGGGGCAGAAAGAGAGGGAGAGAGAGAGAGAGAGAATCCCAAGTAGGCTCCGGGCTGTCAGCGTGGAGCCCGATGCAGGGCTTGAACTCACAAACCATGAGATGGTGACCTGAGCCGAAACCAAGAGTCGGCGGCTTAACCGACTGAGCCACCCAGACGCCCCGGGATTAGTGCCCTTTTAAAAGAGACCCTGCGGCTCCCTGGCCCCTTCCACGTGTGAGGACACAAGGAGAAGTCAGCAGGCTGCAGCCACATAGCGGGTCCTCACCAGAATCCCCCCCGTCTTGGCACCTTGACCCCAGACTTCCGGCCTCCACAACTGTGAGAAATGAATGCCTGTGGTTTCAAAGCCCTCCAGTCTGCGGTTACTTTGTTATGGCACCCCCCCAAAAGGACTAAGACGCACCCCAAAACACAGGTGCGCCTGTGACCTCCACGAGGCCAACCAGATTCTCCCGAAGGATCACAAATCCTGACGGGACAAGAAAGGACAGTGACTGAGTTAAGTGATGGAACCAGCCTCCTGAGTCACCCCAAGCTCCTGACGCACTGCGGGCCGCCTGCTTCCGGACCTTTCCCGGGCCTGGCGGTTCTGCTGCACCTTTGAAGCTGGAACTGCCTCGGGGGGGGGGGTTCCAGAAAATTCTTAAGTGAAATTTAGCCTGAATCAATCTCCAGCGCTTGTGTTCAAAAAACTTAATAAAACCACAGCTCCAGGCAGCCGGGTGTTTGGCAGTCAGCTCCCTAATTCTTCGGTTCCAGTGGTTGTGGCCAGGCCCCCGGGGGAGGGAGGGCCACCTGGAGGTCTGACCTCCAGCGTCAGGCTGACAGACTGGTCGGCACTCCTACTGCCTTCAATTAGGTTACAAAAGGGAGACACTTGGTTTGTCTAGTAACACAGAAATTCTCTAAGCCTTTGACGAGAGCAAAGGGGATATTTTTGAAATATTTCCCAATGCCCCCTTTATCTGTGTGACGTCCCCCTCCCCGGCCCCCTTCACTCTCAATCTCTCAGGGAATAAGAGAAAAGGACAAGAAGTCCTCAGGGCAGAGAGAAGCAGACGTGACCTTGGGGAAGTGCCTACAGAGAATGGAGGAGGGAGAAGCCTCCCAGGATTGGGAGGGAAACAGGCAGAGAGAGCAAAGAGTCAGGGGTTAGCTTCCCAGGATGGCCAGACTCTGGCAGAGGCAGAAGCGGCTGGAAAACTCCCTGCCCCCTGGGGGCAGGAGGCAGCCAGAGGGGGCAGAGAGGACTGGGGCAGGAGCAGGAGCCAGAGAAGAGCCTGTGGTGTTTTGGGGTCGAGGCCACCGGCCCCCCGCTGCCCCCAGGCCTCCCCATCCAGTCCTGCCCCCACCCCCTCTGCAGCTCCCCGGGGCCTGAGCAAGGCCTACAACGCAACACGGGACCCGGGCCCAGGGCGTGGGGACCTCACAGAGACGTAGGAGTCTATTCTCCGGCCGTGTGGGCGCGATGCAGGTGCGGCTGGAACCAGAACTTCTCAGAGCCCAGGTGCCCCGTCCCAGCCAGCAGAGATCCGCGAGGTGGTCCTCCACGGCCGCCGCCCAGTGGGACGGGGGGACACAGGCGGCCTCCGTGCAGGCCAGTCAGACCCCAGAGGGACACACAGGCATCCCCAGCCCCGTGCCTTCTCGGGGAGGAGGCACAAACTTTCGTAAGCAGCGTCTCCCGCGCGTGACAGGCTTTCTTGCCCGCCCCCTGCCAGTGTCTCCTGGGACACTTGCTTCACCAGGGCTGCTGTGGTAAACAGCACCCTAGCGCGGTGGCCGGCCTGGCCCCTGAGGCTCCCGGGACCGAGGAGAGGCCTGGGCATCTGGGTCTGTTGCCAGAGAAAGCAGCAGGGAGGCCAGGTGGCCGCTGCCCCGGTTGGCCAGCCCTACCTCAGGGACAGCGTCTGTTCAGAGTGCCCCCTCGTCCCACCCTGCTCGGAGGGCCCCAGGGGACACGGGCAGGGTGCCAGCAACCCAGAGCCTGCCAGCAACAGCCCCCGGTGTGGCCTCTGGAAGGCTGCGAGAGGACCTGGGGCTTCCGGCCACATCGCCACGAATGAACCACGCGGCCCCCGATGCCAGCCTGCCCACACATGGAGACACAGAGCTCAGCCCGTGACTGCCATACAGGCCACGGCCACAGACACGGGGTCTAGAGCCGGTCTGCTGTTTCCTAGCTGTGTGACCCTTCTAAAGGCTCAGTTTCCTCATCTGCAAAGTGGGAGAGTCACGGCCACAATCCCGTATCTCCAAACCACCGGGGCCAGCTGTGTTGCAGAGTCTCCCACTTTTTCTGGAGTCTTGCAAGTTTTTTAAGACCCTGGCCGCCCCGTCTAGCCACACGCTGCTAATATTTCCGCGGGAAAACGACGAATCCGCCAACGAGGTGGGACGCGTAAGAACCATCACCTTGCACCGGGTCGGGTTCCTCCCCTACACGAGTTCGGGAAACACGCCTCAGTCTTCAGAGAACTCTGCATCTCACGGTTGCAGGGACGAGGCCTCAGACCTTGGGTGTCACCCACCTAGGAGCGTGGAAAAGGGATGTGACAGCACCCGAGGCAGCCACCGTTGACGCATTTGCTGTGTGCTCCGTCCACATTGGGCGCCGCGTGACTTGCTCCTCATGACAGTTCTGTGCCACAAGAACTATTTTAATACCCATTTCACAGCTGGGGGATCGAGGCCCAGGCCCAGGACAGAGGAGGAACCCGCTCCCCGTGGTCGGCTGGACCGGGGTCCTGGTGTTCATAGCCACGCCCGTTGTGCCGCTTCACAGCTAGGACACAGGGGGCGGGGGGGGGGGGGCGGGGGGGTGGCGCTCAGGCCTCTGCCCTCGATTCTACCCCCCGCTCGGCTTCATTGCACATCTATTAGAGAAGACAGCAACAAGGAAGGGGAAAGTGCAAGCCACTTCTCAGCAAGCCCTGGTCGTCCCAGGAGGATTGCCTCAGTCGTTGGCATTTCTGTGCCTGTAGAACCCGGACCCAGTTTTTCCGATCGCTCAGAGTTGGCCAGCAGAGCCTCGGGCTTCCCCTTGGTCAGCAGAACCCACTGGAGACCCTGCACTTCGTGCTGTCCCCCTGTAGCCCCCCGGCCGGACCAGAGGCCCCGCAGAGGTGAGGACGGAGCGGGGGAGGGGGGGGAACTCCTCTCCCTGGGCACCCCAGCCCACGGTGAGACAGCAGCACTGCTCACCGCCCTGAAGGGCAATGTGCCCCAGCGATGGGCTGCAGGCACTTGGTTTAGGAAAAAGAGCTCCCGCCAGGGCCACCAGGGTCCAAATCCCCGTCCCACCAGATACCTGACCACCGGAAAGATCTGAAGTTCAACGTCTTTCATGGTAAATCAGGGTAGGAATCTCTCCTTCTGGGCTGTTTGAAGGTTTCAACGAAAACGGGATTAAGAGGGTGACGGGACTGACCAAGTTGCATCTCCCCTCCGCTGGCTGGGGACCCCACGGCCCTAGACGAGAGGTCCCGGCCCCCAGAGCCTAGGGGGCCTCACCGGCGACAGGCGTTTCCCTCGAGAGGATGTCATCCTTGGAGAAAAAAAAGACGCTGAGGGATGTGTCTCCAATCTGCAAAGAGAACCTTCGGCGTTCGTTCCCTGGATTGTAGGTTTATTGCGGGGGAGGCTCGGGGAAGGGGGGAGGGGGGATGATGAGGAAGATTAAGGCGAGTATCTCAAAGCTGTGTGTTCAGAGTGAGCTGCCTTTTCCTTAGCCTGGGTGTCAGGGGAAGTTGGTTGGCAGGGAAGGGGCCGCTGGACAACAGGATGGACCCAAAGGCTCCCCAGGCAGGCGAAGAAAGACCGTCGGCGACACAAGCTCGCAAATGGAAATAAGTTCTGGAACGTTCTTAGCGATCCGTTCCTCTCTCAATGTGACCACCCTCTCACACCCATCGAGGGGATGTCCGTAGGGGCAGGGGGTGGGATCTGATGGGACCAAAGAGCTCCCTGTGTCGCCTTCACCCTTCATCCCATAGGACTCACGGAAAATGGCGACAGGGCGCTGGCAGAGGGTGGGGCCCCAGACGGGAGTTTCTCAACCTCAGCCCCACTGCCATCTCGGACTATGTCATTCCTAACTGTGGGTCTGGCCTGTGCATGGCAGGCTGTTTAGCGACCTCGCTGGCCTCCAGCCAGCCTCCCCCAGAGTTGTGACAGTTAAAACAATGTCTCCAGACATTGCCAACAACCCCTGGGGAGAAAACTCACCCTTGACTGAGATCCACGGCTCCAGGCTCGTACTGCAGGCCCGGCTGGGATCACACCGCCCTCTCCTATTTACCAAACGTATGGCATTGGTCTCTCTGTGCCTCAGTTTCCTCATGTGGAAAATCGGGATAATATTAGCCTCCATGTCACAGAATCACTGAGAGGTGTATCAAGTAGGGAAATGCAGATCTGGCACAAGTAAGCACGAAAATGTGCTTCATGTTCTAGGCCATGGTGCCCGGGAGACAAACTTCCAGAATCTAGCTTTGTAAGTCAGAGAGGAGAAAACGTGTGTTTTATTTATTTTTTAAATTATTTTTTTAAAGTTTATTTCTTTATCTTGAGAGAGACAGCATAAGCCGGGGAGGGGAAGAGAGAGAGAGGGGGGAGAGGACCTCAAGCAGGCCCCAAGCTGTCAGGGCGATGCCTGACTCGGAGCTTGAAGCCGGGAGCCCTGAGACCATGACCTGAGTCAAATCCAAGAGTTGGACACTTCAGGGACTGAGCCACCCAGGCGCCCCAAGGAGAGACTCTTTATCTTTGATGCATTAACTCTACCTCCAAGACTATCCCAAAGAATAACCAAATGGGTGGACCAACATTTAGGTAAGGATCACAAATTATTCATAAAGCAAAAAATTATTTATGAAAACAAAACCAAAGCTCAAACTGAAGACAACCCACAGATTCAACAGTAGGGGACTTATCAGATGCACAATGACACATCCGTCTGATGGAATGTCACACAGACTTTAAACAGCTTGTTGGAAATTATTTGCTAATCCAGGGAGCCACCGTAATGCAATGTTAAGTGACAAAAATTCACACAAAACTGTATGAACGTCATGAGTCTAAATTTTGGTTTGCTTATTTTCTTTTTTATTTGAGACAGAGAGAGAGAGAGAGTGAGCAGGGAAGAGGAGCAGAGGGCCTGAGAGAGAGAGAGAGAGAGAATCAGGGTCGGTGCTCAGCACAGAGCCCAACTCGGGGCTCGATCCCACAACCCTGGGATCATGACCTGAGCCAAAATCAAGAGTTGGACACTCAACAGACTGAGCCACCCAGGTGCCCCTTGTTTTACTTATAAAATAAAATGTCCAGGGGCGCCTGGGTGGCTCAGTCAGTTAAGCATCTGACTTCGGCTCAGGTCATGATCTCACAGTTTGTGGGTTCGAGCCCCGCATCGGGCTCTGAGCTGACAGCTCAGGGCTTGGAGACTGCTTCAGATTCTGGGTCTCCCTCTCTCTCTTTGCTCCTCCCCCCACTCATGCTCTATCTGTCTCTCTCTCTCAAAGATGAATAAACATTAAAAAAATTTAAAAATAAAATAAAATGTCCACAGTGGTCATTTCTGTGTGCTGAGAATACAGAAGACTTTTATTCTTTATCCCTAAATTTTCTACAGTAAATCTGTACTTATTTAAATAATTAGGGGGAAAAGGATTACAAGAATTTTTGTGCCTTCAAACTATGTATGGGAGGACTTTTGTTTCTAAGTTCTTTCAGAAGCAGAAAGGAGGGAAAAGAGGGGCGCCTGGGCGGCTCAGTCAGTTAAGCATGTAACTCTTGGTTTCACCTCGGTCATGATCTTGACGTTTGGGAGTTCGAACCCCGCATCAGGCTCCGGCTGACAGCGCAGAACCTGCTTGGGATTCTTCCTCTCTCCCTCTGTCTCTGCCCTTCCCCTGCTCGTGCTCTCTCTCTCTCTCTCTCAAAAGAAACAAATAAACTTAAAAAAAAAAAAAAAGAAAAGAAAAAAGAAGGGAGAGAAAGATGGCCATGAGAGAGAAGGCGTATCTTGAAGATATATCATTTCTGACATAGCTCTGGGGCCAAGTACCAAATATAGTGGGAGAAATGAAAGGACGTGTCCCTTTCCTGAGGCTGCCACAGACTGGGTGGCCCGAAACAACGGAAATGTATTCTCTTGTAACCCTGGAGGCTGGACTCTGAAATCAAGGCGTCAGCAAGGCCAAGCTCCCCCTGTAGGCTCCCCGGGGAAGAATCAACCCCTTGGTCACCTCCTGCAGCCTCTGGTGACTCAGGCAATCCTTGCCTGGCGACAGCTTGACTCCCATCTCTGCTTCTGTCACCACGCCACCTCTTCTGTGTCCTCTCCTCTTCTCGGAAGGACGACAGTCATTGGATTTAGCTCCCCCCCACCCCGCCCCAATCTAGGATGAATTCGTCTCCAGATCCTTTAACTGATTACATCTGCAGAGACACAGCTGTCAAATAAGGTCATATCGGAGGTTCCGGATAGACGCGAATTTGAGGGGCACAGCTCAACCTGCTACAGGGGACAGTCTTGAAAAACAAATTAAGGTATCACAGGCAGGTGTATGGCAAAAATGATCGCTGTGGAAAGTATAAAAGGGCGTAGCGTGAAAAGCGAGCTTCCCGGGGCGCCTGGGTGGCTCAGTGGGTGGAGCGTCTGACTTCAGCTCAGGTCGTGATCTCACGGTTCCTGGGCTCGAGTCTGTGCTGACAGCGCAGAGCCTGCTTCTGATTCTCTGTCTCCTTCTCTCTCTGCCCCTCCCTTGATCGTGGGCTCTCTCCCTCTCTCTCTCTCTCTCTCTAACATAAATAAACATTAAAAAAAAAAAAAAAAGCAAGCTTCCCTCTCTCATCCTTGACCTCCAATCCAATCAATGTTACTGGCTTCTTGTCTCTACAAACACGTGTCTTTCCCCTACACAAGTTCAAGTGTAGTATACAGTGTTCCACACCCTGCCTTTGTATTTACCAATGTATGCTGGAGATCCTTCCCTCTGTTCACATGGATTTGCCTCATTTGGTTTAATGACTACATACCGTTTCATCGGTAGATAAACCCTAGTTTACTCAGCTGATCCATTTGGGGTGCTTTTTCGATTTTCCTTTTTCCTTTTCTTTCTTTCCTTTAATTTTTTTATATTACAAACAATGCTCCGATGCTTCCTATTGGTATCTGCATGCTATGCCCGGCTCTTTTCTTTTTTTTTAATAGACTTTTTTTTTTTTTTTTTAGAGCAGTTTTAAATTCACAGCAAAATGGAGGGGAGCCTAAAGAGATTCCCCTTATGCCCCCGGGCTCCCCGCACACGCAGAGCCTCCCCCACTATTAACATCCCAGACCAGAGTGGTCCACTCCTTGCAGATGGTGAGCCTACGCTGGCACATCGTTATCACCCAGAGTCCATAGCTGGCATCGGGGTTCACTCTTGGCGTACATTTTACGGGTTTGGGCAAATGGATCATGACACGTGTCTACCGCTATAGCATCTGACAGAATAGTCTCCCTGACCTAAAAGTCCTCTGTGCTGCACCCATTCATTTCTCCCTCTCCCCAGCCCCTGGCAACCACTGATCTTTTTACAGTCTCCAGAGTTACGCCTTTTTCCAGAATGTCAAGTCATATGGTGGGATTCACACAGAATGTAGCCTTTTCAGACTGGCTCCTTCTGCTTAGTAACATGCATTTAAGGCTCCCCTATGTCTTTTCATGGCTCGATAGCTCATCTCTTTTAGTGCTGAATAATACGCCTTTATCTGACGGGACCACACTTTGTTTATTCACTACCGAAGGACATCTTGGTGGTCTCCAAGCTTTGGCAATTATGAATGAAGTTGCTATAAATATCTGTGTGCATGTCTTTGTGTGGACCTAAGTCTTCAACTCCTCTGGGTAAATACCCAGGAGCGTGATTGCTGGATCGTATGATCGGAGTATGTTGAGCTTTGTGAGAATTTCCCAGAGGTCTTTCAAGGCGTCTTGGCATTCCCATGGGCAATCAGCGATGGTTGATATGGTAGTTGATATGAACCGCCGAACTTAATTAGAGCCCCCCAGCTTTACCCCCACTCGTTTGTGTGCGTATTTAGTTCTATGCAATTTTTTTTCACTTGTGTGGTCAACACCACAATTGAGATACAGAACATGTCTGTGACACGGATCCCTTGTGCCCACCCCCCACCCCCCGACCCTTTATAGATACAGCCACCTCCTGGGCCTGCTCTGACTGTCCATTTTAACTTTTTCTGGCTCGCTATGTTTCACACAGATCTCTTGTAAACAGTGTATATAGCTGGGCTTTGCTTTCCAAGCCAATATAACGGTGTTCTCATCTTGAGAGAGGGTTTTTATCCTGTTTGTGATTACATCATTTTAATCATGAAAAATTCCTGCTCCTCGCTGTTTATTGGGGTTGGCATTGTCCTAGCCATTTCACAGATAAGGAAAAGGAAACAGAGCAGTGAGTTAATTTTCTTGAAATCACAGAACTGGTAAGTGACAGAGGGGGGCTTCCCACCCACTCTGCCCTACTGTCTCTATACTAACAATAGGTGAGTTTCCTCTTCTGGAAGGTTAAAACCATGTCTCTTCCCAGCCGGACGCCCTGCCCTTCTGCGTATGGAGAAGAGCAGAGACACCGCTTGGACCTTCACCACAATGGAGGCCCCTCACACCTGCCAAGGTAAGCTTTTCTCCATCCCAGCCATTTTCCTTAGAGGGGAGAACAGAATCCAGTGATGTCTTTGTAAGAGAAAGACCAAAAGCAGAGTGATCCAGAGCATTGAAAAGCTCAAGGATACACAATGACGTGGCTCCCAAAATGCCAAAGTCCTTGTTCTTGTGCTTCACTCGCTGCTGCTTCTCCTTTTCTTGCTGCTTTCTTGTCTTCTTCCCGGGTCTAAGTGTTGGGGTTCTCTGGGGTTCGGCCTGGGACCATCCCTGGCCTCTGCTGGTACTCTCTCCCTAAGGCTCTTATGCCATTTCATGGCTTCGAGCGCTTTCTACACAGATGGTTCCCACATTTCATCCCCCAGCCGGAACAGGAATCATATATCCACTGCCTACTCAAGCATCGCTTGGATGTCTCACGGGCACCTCAGACTTAACCCACCCCCAAAGTGAGTCTGGAACGTTCACTGCAACAGGCCTTCAGGCCCCAGACCTGACTCAGCCCTGAAGTCATCTGGGACTCTGTTCTCCCACATCCCACATCCCCTGATGAATCCTGTGGCTTCTTACAAATACAATCCTTGCCATCACTTCTATCAACCTGGTCCCTTGCAGCTGTCCCCTCTCACTCTGACTATTGCAACAGCTTCTAACTGGCCTCCTTGCTTCCTCTTTTGCAAGTCTAGAGTCTATTTTCCAGCCTGAGTGATCACTTTTAACATATAAGTGAGGTGAGGACCACTGCTGGCTCATACAGTGTCCTGGGGCTTATGAGAAAAAGCTCACCCACTTAACAAGTGTAGATATAGCTCTGAGGACGCCTGGCTCCACAAATGGATAGAAACTTCATGCAATCAATCAAGCAAGGAAGCAAGTAATCAAAGTGCTCCTTTCTCCCGATAGACACAGCACCTCCCCCCATCCCTGGCCCCCAAGGGCTCACACCTTGGCAAGTCGATTCTGGGATGGATTTTAGAGCCCAGCTGTATGCTCAGGCAGGACCTTTTACAGTTCTCATAATACTAGTATAATATCAATATGTCCGTTGGAATCTAACTTGTAAAAAGGGCCTTATAAATCGTTCTCTTGTCTCGTGAAATGATCTCTTCATCGTTATAATCAATTCGATCACAACAGCCAATGGCTGGAAACAATCCAAACATACCAACCAGTGGAAGAATAGATCAATAAATTGCAGTGTATTTATACAATGAAATACTCCATAGCAATCATTTAAAAAAAATTTTTTTATGTTTATTTTTGAGAGAGAGAGAGAGAGAGAGCATGTGAGTAGAGGAAGGGGAGAGAGAGAGGGAGGCACAGAATCTGAAGCAGGCTCCAGGCTCTGAGTTGCCAGCACACTGCTGGATGCAGGGCTTGAACTCACAAACCGTGAGATCATGATCTGAGTCGAAGTCAGACGCTTAGCCGACTGAGCCACCCAGGTGCCCCACAGCCATCATTTTTAAAATCAGTGATACCCACCACATGAGCGCATTTCATACACATCATATTGAGTGAAGGAAGCTAAAGAAGTTAGTCCATTCATGTGAAATTCAAGAGTAGGCAAACTGACCCATGGTTATAGAAGTCAGAAACCACTGTCCTGTATCTTGATCTGGGTGGTGATTCCTTGGGAGTGTATATAAGTGAACGTTTACTGAGCTGGACTTTACTTTGTCTACTTCCTGTATATAAGCTGCCCCTCGATATAAAATGTACAAACAATAGTTTGCAAATATTTAGTACATTGTGAGTTTTTCATTATTTCGATTTTATGTAATCTAAAATCCCTCCACAAACCTTGAACTTCACAAGGATCAGGGCACCGGCAGTAACCTTGCTTTCCATGTGCCCAACCAGAAGGCTGTCTGACTGGTGAGGACGTCTCTCATTCTCCCATGGGCAGAACGAGCACGGCTTTGGTGGCCCAGGAGCTGGTGGATGACCAGGCGGGGAAAGGCTTCGAGGCTGGCATTGGTTTGCAGAGGTAACTGGGAGAGCTTTGTCCCCGGGGAAGGCTGCTTCTGCCGAAACTTCCTGGGCATCCTCTTGATACGTGACGAGGAGAAAAAAGGGACTATGCTAAATATTTTGGACAGAAGAAGCGAGATCCCGTCAGGGGCATGACCCCGGGCGATAGGCCTCAAAGGGCAGAAACTGCCCCCCTCGCAGAGGGCAGGCCCGTGAAGGCTCACACGTCACCAAAAAAGCCCCTTCGTGGCCCTGCATTGATGAACTCGGGCCCGATTATCCGTTCATCGGCGGAAGCCCCCAGCAGCTTGCAGCCCAAGGTAGAAAATCAGCATATGTCCGCTGAGTGAGTTAGGGCATCTACACTGCATGGTGCCTCCTCCAGTGGGACCGCAAGTCTACACCCGTCAGTGGGCACCGCCGTCTCGTGACTTTGTAGTGAGCACAGAGTGGGGGTGTCAACTCTGCCCCTGCTCGCCCTTTCTCCTCTTTGTCTCTATTCACTTGAGGAAACACGGCGAGCAGGCAGGGCTGCGTTGTGGGATCCGTAAAGCTTAAGGTTCCTCGGCAGTGCCCGCCTCCTTGCCTGCATCCCTCCCCTTTTCCACGGCCAGCACCCCCCCGCCCCCCGCAACCTTCTGCTCCGTGACCTGATTTATGGCTGCTGGTTAACTGATCATTGGGCCTAAATTTTCTAGTTTATTAACACTAAGGGGTTTCCTTGGGAGTCTATTTGGTTTTTAACCTTTCCCATTAAGAAATTGGTGTGTGTGTGTGTGTGTGTGTGTGTGTGTGTGAAGAGAGAGAGATTCAACAGTATAAGCATATATACTTCAGTGAGGAGTTCCTGACGTCAGCTGACAGAGGAGAAAGAAACAACTGGCAGGATAGAAGGTTCTCGGAGCTCCGCCCCCACCTCATGCGCTCCTCAGGGCAAGTCCCCCTTCCCTCTCTGGGCTTCTGTTGCCTCTGCTGAAAAGTAAAGGAGGCAGCTTGGGTCCTGGCTGGGGTCCCTTCCAGGTCTGATTGCCTCCTCTGGGCCAGGGAACCCGTGTCGTCACCAGGCCTCCTACGCCCTCCCTGGTGGAGCGATGGCTCTTGGAGTCCGTTTGCTCTTGCCCGATACCGCTCTCCCGTAAGGTCAGACTCCGCTGGGGTGATACTTTGTACCGTGAGATACTGGGGCGGAGAAGCCTGGGTCCCTTTGTCCCTGACGTCTTCCACGAAGGACCAATCCCGTCCGTTTGAGTGGCCAAGTGAAGCTGGCCACGTGCCGAGGAGAACCTCCAGGACGTTGGTGATAACTCACCTCAGTCCTCTTGGTGTACAACTCCTGGTGGAAGCAAAGGTCACCACAGCAGCCAAACTCAAGGTCACGGACGTGTAGGCTGCGTTGTACAATATGGCGCCTCCTTCCTCTGACTCGCCTCTGCGTATACGGGACCCTCATCCTGGTCTTCTCTTTCTCCTGCGTTTCCCACACCGGTCCCTCCGTTAGTCCCACGTTGCTCATCTTGACTCAGATCTTACCATTCCCCCACTGCCCTCTCCTGGGTGACAGTGTCTCTGAACAAGGCTGAAAATGTCCCTCAGGACATTTGTCCCTCCAGAAGCCCCTCTCACGTGTTTCTTCTCTTTACGGAAGGAGCAGCTCCCAACAGCGTTCTGGGACTCTCCACAGTTGGGTCAGAGGTAACAGAGGTGTCAGGGAGAGGCAGGAAGGACTCAGAGTCAGGAGTGGTGAGAGCATCCAGAAACCACAATGGGCCTAAGAGTGTGACTTTGCCACCTGGGAGACTGAAGCCAAATCTTTATTTCACTCATCCACAGGGACCAGGATGACATTCTTCCGTGTGGAGGTGTGCAGCAAGGAGAGGAGGGTCTGTCAGCTGAAGAGATAACATTTTTGGAAGAGTTCCCCGTCGTGAAGGAGGAGCTAGAAGCAGGCATCAGAAAGCTCCGCGCCCTTGCAGACCACATGGACGCAACCCACAGAACACTCACCAAAACCAACATGGCGGCCAACTCCATGGCAGTGGTCTCAGGAGCCATGAGCATCCTGGCCCTAGTCCTTGCTCCAGCAACAGCAGGAGGAAGTCTGATGTTCTCCGCTGCTGGTAAAGGTCTGGGGACAGCAGCTGGGGTCGCCAGCATCTTAACCAACATTTTGGGCCACTTTCGAAATCAAGAAGCCCGAGCTCAGGCCAGCAGCCTAGTGCCCACCCGTGGCCACGAGGTCGGGGAGCCCGGGGGGCAGAAGGCATCTTACCTCATGGCTGTTGGAAAGATGGCTTATGATTATGGAAGTGCCATCAAGGATATTAAGAAGGACATCCGCGCCCTTCAGATAGCTAGAGCCCACCCGCGTCTGGCCACTGCCGCTAAGCGTCTCCTGACCACTGGCCGAGTCTCGGCCCGAAGGAGCAGGCAGGTGCAGAGGGCCTTTAAAGGCACGACACTGCTGATGACAACAAACATTCGCTTGCTGGGGAGTGCGATGGCGGGCTTATCCCTCGGCCAGGACTTGACCGCCCTCCTGAAGGACTGGAAGCGACTGAAGGAAGGAGCAAGGACGAAGTCTGCGGAAGAGCTGAGGGCCCAGACCTGGGAGCTGGAAAGGACGCTGACAGAACTCACCCAGCTCTATGAGAGCCTGAAGCGGAGGGTGAGGCTGACATCTCCCTCTTGGGTGGAGCTGGGGGAGGGAGGCGGGAAGCTTGAACCGGGACTTATGGGCACCAAGGCTTATGGGAAAGGTGTTGAAGGAGCCGGGGCGTGCGTGCGTGTGTGTGTGTGTGTGTGTGTGTGTAGTTTGCTTGGATGTTCCTGAGGACGTGGGGCAGACGGTGGCCCCGAATGTCCAAATGACGTCGGGGGCATCTTGATGATAATGGCGCCTGTCCTGGACAGCCCTGGTCATGCCTTCTATTTCTTTCTCAGTGCTCTAAGAGGGTCTTCCCGGTTGAACAGAAGAGGGCACTGAGCCACACGGAGTACTGTGGACTGGCATGTGTCCCCTGAACATTCGTGATTGAAGTCCCAATGCGACTCGGTAGAGGTCCCAAAGAGGGCCTTTGGGAAGTGATTGGGGCTGATTCAGGTCTCAGGAAGGGGTGATTCTATACGACTGTGTCCTAAGCGGAGGAAGGAACACAAGAGGGCTCCCTCTCTCTGCCTGCGCCCGCACAGAGGAAAGGCTGTGGGAGCCATCAGCAAGCCCGGAGGGACATCTCACCAGGAACCCAACGGGCCGGAGCCTCCAGAACAAGGAGAAAATACATTCCTGTTATCCAAGGCGCCGGCCTGTGGTGTTCTGCTAGGACAGCCCCAGCTGGCTAAGACGGGGAGCTTCTGAGGCTCGCCAAGTTCTCAGCTGGGTGGTGACAGAGTCAGGATACACAGCCAGGAAGCCTGACCGCAGAAGCCCCCAGAGCTGCCCGCCAGGCTGAGCCGGAGCCCTCTGTAGCTCTCCTGTGACTGCTGTTTTCCTTTCTTTACAGAAACTCTTGCAAGAGGAAAGACCCAGGAGCTCATCTTCGGGAGGAGCCACGGGGTCTCTGCCCCAGCCCCCAGCCAGGCGTGGGGAAGCAGGACCCCAGGGGACACAAGAGGACGAGGGCAGGCTGAGCCGCCGGGCCTCTGAGCAGAATTAAAAGGGGCAGGGCGGAGGCGGGCTGGTTGGCAGAAGGGATGCATGGAAACTGAGCAACCGGGAGGTCCACCTGGGTCCTGAGGGCGCTGTCGGCTGGTGAGGGTGGCCAGGGCCATCTGTCCTGCCTCTCCTTTGCCACCCGGCTTCTTCATTGTCCCCCACTCTTCCCTGGGGAGCCACCTCATTCCCACTGCTTTGTCAGCACCCCGTTCGCTCATGTGCACACAGGCTCTCTGCTAAGCGGGGACCGTAAGACAAGGAAGGTCCCTCAGGTGAAGGTCACCTTGGGCTCACCTTGGGCTCACCTTGGGCTCCCCGGCTGCCTTGCTCTGCTCTCTTCCTCCCCCTCCCCTGCAGTAAAACCCTGGGTTTGCACACACAGGGATGTCACCAGAACCTGCCGGACCAGATTCCATCAGGAGCCCTCCCTTTCTCCCCAAGGGCTCTGCCTCAACTGAGGACCTCTCCAGGCTTCCCCATTCACCTGTCTCTCTTCTTTTCTTCTTTTTTATGTTTTAGCTGCTATTTTGAAAGCAGTGCATGGCCATGAGGTACAACTCTTTTTAAAGTCCAGGAAAGTAAAAACCAGGCGTTGGAAACAATGCATCAACCAAGGGTGACCACTGTTGGCAGCCGGGTGTGGAATTTCCTTCCCGTGGTTACTTGCTTTGGGTGTTAAAGTGTAGCGGTCATTAGACTGCGTGCGGGCGGGGGGCGGGGCTTCCTCCAGGCTGCCTTTACATAATAGATTTTTTTTTTTCTGCAACCCACTGAGTAGTCTTGCTCTCATTCTCAATTCCTTCATTTGCCTACAGATCTAGCACTTTCCATTTTGCTGTTTTCACTTGGTTTTTATAGACTTTTTTCGTGTGTTGCACAATATTCTCTTGATTGTATGTAGTCTTTTATTTTATTTTTTTTTTATTTTTTTTTAACGTTTATTTTTGAGACAGAGAGACACAGAGCATGAACAGGGGAGGAGCAGAGAGAGAGGGAGACACAGAATCTGAAACAGGCTCCAGGCTCTGAGCTGTCAGCACAGAGCCCGACGTGCAGCTCGAACTGACAAACCGTGAGATCATGACCTGAGCCGAAGTCGGATGCTTAACCGACCAAGCCACTCAGGCGCCCCATATGTAGTCTTTTAAATTAGACACGTTAGTCATCACTTTCTGTTTCAAGTGGCCAAAACCAATGCAAACTGGCCTACCCAAAAAAGGGGAGTTTATTGACTCACGTGCTTAAAAAGCTTAGGGGTACAGTGGACTTCAGGTGTGTCTGGATCCAGAGGGTAAAAATGATGTCATCAGGTTCCCATTTCTTTTTTTTTTTTTTTTTTTTTTTATGAAATTTATTGTTACATTGGTTTCCATACGACACCCAGGGCTCCTCCCAACAGGTGCCCTCCTCAGCGCCCATCATCAGGCTCCCGTTTGTTAGCCAGGCTTCCACCAGGTTGAGGGAAGAGGGCCCACCCCTCCCGGCACCCCCAAACCCCCCAGTGGCCCCCTTCCTTCCAGGTGGGAGCGTCCAAGGGGAAAGGGGCGGAGCAAAGGTGCAGGGACCACTCTGATTGGTCAGGACTGGGTCCCGTGCCTTTGCCCGTGCTGGTTTCTGGTAAGAGTTTATGGTAAAACAGTATGGTTACTGAAAAGCGCCGGAAGAAGGAAAGCAGCAATGGGTCCGGTAGCTGCCCTCCTCTTTCAGGGACGTTTGGACCGATGGCGATTTTTAAAACTTATACATAGTGGTAAAGTGAACATCTGTGTGCCAAAAAGTTGTTGCGTTATTGTTGAGATTTTTTTTCTCAAAATTGTGTCCCTGAATGGGGGTAAAAAGAAGGACCGTATGAAGGGAAAGGAGGAGACGTCCCCCAGCCCCCCATCGCGGTAGGGAAATAGATCGTGGGAAGTTGAGGAAAGACTTAAAAGAGTGGAGGGGAAAGAGCCACCGTCCCCATTTCAGACCACAGCCTGCCCGTCTGGTTGTCTACACCGCTCACCGTCCAAGCGGCGAAACGGTTGCCATCCCATGCCTGGGCCACTGTGCTACCTGCTTCTGTTGTTCTCGTGTCCTTGTTTTAAGTTCTTGGTGAGCATAGCGATGACAGAAAAGCCCTCTAAAGGCCTGGTTTGTGCACCCACCCCCACCTGCTCTGTGAATGAGCCCCTGAAGGAAAACCATCTCATCCTTGAGATATCAGTCAGTGCTCCTTTCTCTCTTTTTTAAAAATTTTATTTATTTATTTTTTTTAATTTTAGAGAGAGGGCACCAGCATGGGGGGTGGGGGGAGCGGAGAGCTGAGCTGAAGGGCAGAGGGCAAGGGAGAGAGAATCTTAAGCAGGCTCTGTGCTCGGCACAAAGCCAGACCTGGGGCTCCATCCACAACCCTGGGATCATGACCTGAGCCGAAATCAAGAGTCAGACACTTAACCAACTGAGCCGGGCCACCCAGGTGCCTCCCTGCATTCCTCTCTGATAAAACTTGTGATTCCTGCCTGAATGCAAATCCATAATCTTTTGACCTTTTACAAGACATAAGAAAGTATAGAACCCTGTAAAAACTGTTCATTCTCCGGAGCACTTTCTTCCCTGTGACGAGCGTGTTTCCCCGGCAGCTGTCCTCACTTGGGCTCGAATAAAACTCTCTTTCTTACTTCTAGAGATTCCACAAAGGTTGCTCGTTGTGCGTCAACAATCAGTAAATAGGCAGCTTTCTCCACATTTAATACTGTTGGCTTAGTGTATGTGTCCTTAAAGTTCCAAATAAACGCTATCAGTAATGATACCAGGCACAGAATAGGTAGTCACTAAGCCTGGGGTTTTGTTTCTTCTGTGGAATGTCTGGAAGTAAACGAGAGAGTGAGTTAGCATGGAGGTCGGAGACCCACCTCTGACACTTACCCGCTGGGTTTCATTCCTGGATTTGGGTGCCTCAGCCACGACCCACGTGTAACCCAAATGAAATCCAGGGCTCCATTTGGGCGTGGATTTGTGGTCTCGGAGAAAATGTCCTTGACAGAAAGTCCAGTCCTTATGAAGGCTGTTGAGCCAACACTGGGAGGTGGGAGGTGAAGGGTGGGGGGCGGAGAGGCCGTCCTTCCCTCCCCATCCACCCCTCAGCCTCAGCCTCTCCTCCCAGAGGGTAGGGGCTCCCAGACAGACTCTTCGCTGCACCTGTCTCTGCACCCCACTCCCTGACTTGGAGCCCCAGCGACCCTTCTCTCTCCTCCCGGCAGTGCCTTCCATCCTGGGCTCTCTCCGCATCACCGTCTGTTTCTCTGATGTCTAATCTTACACCACCCAGAATCTTGGAGAAGGGGTGCCTTCACCTCATTGTGTCTCCCCGTTAGTTAAGGCTTTGTGCTCCTGGCCAAGAGATGCCCTTTAACCATCCGTGTCCTTCAGGGCAACCCCACCCCACCACTGGCCTCGCTCTTCCGGCTTGAGTGGGGTTCTCATGGGTGCCCCATGCCTGACTCCACCACGGCCAGTCAGGAATTCTGAGAAGCCTATCGGTTCTGAGATGTAACCTCTCTTTTAGTAAGCGAGGGAGTCGCACACGTTGGCGTCCTCCCATGAGTGTGGAGAAGCAGCTGCCAGGTGCCCCGGGATGCCACAATCTAACACAAGTTCCAGGCTTTTCCAAAGCGTTGGGCCTTCCAGAGGGGCCAGTGAATTTGTCCTGCCCAGGCTGAGGTCTGTGACAACAGCAAATACGTGGTCAACAGTCCTGCTGGTGACCTGCTCCCTCCCCCCTACTAGAAGGAAATTAGGAATCTCAGTCATTAAGCTAAACCCCAAGTCAGCTGGGGAAGGGGGAGGGGCTTCAGTTAGGTTTCAGAAACCTCACTCATCCAGACCCATCAGCACCTGACTACCTGTGGGTGGCCTCAAGGGGCCTTCATGTGCCACCCCAGCTCACCCAGGTCCATCTTCACCTATGAACTTCAGGCGGCCCTTGAACTTGTGAAAAAAATGCAAAATATTGCCGTCTATAAATCACAGTTCTGTGGGTCTAAAATCTCACTTTTAACTGCAAGCAAACCAAATGGCCATGTGTTCTAGTCAAGGCACATGTTATGCTCAAAGAAATAGCGGTCTGGGGGAAAGTATGTCAGAAACAACTTGAACCTATTCCTGGTCCCTTGAGAAAACGAAAAAGACGTGTGTTTGTGGGAGAGAGGGGGGGAAGGGAGAGATATCCTGAATTCATTGGTATAATTCACCTAGACAAAATCACAGTGGAAAACTAGCCTTCCTTTCTTTGATAGGCAAGATCATGTAGACCAGCCCTGTTCAATATGGTAGCCCCACTGGTCACGTGGCCACTCAGCACGTAAGATGTGCTGTATGTATACAACACCCACTGGATTTCAAAGTCATAGTGTAAAATATATATATATATATATATATATATATATATATGCATATATATATATAAAATATCCAATTAATAATTTTAAGTGATCACATGTTGAAATGGTAACATTTGGGGAAGATTACATTAAATTCAATGTATTATTGAAATCAGTTTCACCCGATTTTTTAAATGTGACTGCAGAAAATTTACAGCTACATGGGTGCGGCTTGCACGACGGTTCTACTGGACGGCGCTGATGTAGACGGTGAAACAGAAAAGATGAACATAATTTGAATGGCGAGTTGGGATGTGTGGGGGCTGATAAACAGCACCCCTCTTCTCCCTCCCAAGTTTAGAGCCAATGAAGAAAGAGACTTGGTTCGGGCAGGTGGAGATGAAAGCATCGGCTTGATTAAAGTTGTTGGAGGAAATGGCTTTGGAGGAAATGGGTTGGATGCCCCACACGGCTGGCTGCCACTTCACTCCTCAATTGGATGGTCTCAGCCCCTTTCCACGCATGGTACTGGACAACCTCGGGCCAGCCCTGTAAGCTTAGGAAGGCCAGTGGACCTCAAATCCATGGCGTTTCCTTCCGGCCAACTTGCCCACCATATAACTTGCTCGTCCTTCCTTGTAGCTGGAAAGCAAGATGGAGGAATTACTGGGATGGAATTCCTCCGTACGGAAACGGAATAAGTGTTCCTTCTACACTTCCTAATCTTTTAAATAAGCATCGGATTTATCTGTCAAGTCCACGGTCAGCAGGTGGCAATCAACCATGCAGCAGAACGGCCCTGCTCTCAGCTTCACCCTTCTGCCCCCTCTGTACCAACCACTTCTGTCTGAATCATCCCGGGTCAGCTTTGGGCAGTATGAAGTTTGCTGCCGAGAGGTTTTGACATGGGTCAGATCAGGGACGCCTGGGTGGCTCAGTCGGTTAAGTGGCCGACTTTAGCCCAAGTCATGACCTCACGGTTCGTGAGTTTGAGCCCCGCGTCGGGGTCTGTGCTGACAGCTCAGAGCCTGGAGCCTGCTTCGGATTCTGTGTCTCCCTCTCTCTCTCTGCCCCTCCCCTGCTTGCACTCTGTCTCTGTCTCAAAAATAAAAATAAAAATAAGCATTAAAAAAGTTTTTAAAAGAAATGGGTCAGATCAAAACAGTAGTAAATGAACTCTAAGGTCTCACTATGACCAGAATTTCTCCCATTCCGCAACCCAAATGATATCCATGTCCAGTATAGCTCTTCAGAGATTTTGCAGTGAGGTCAAGGTTTAGCAGAAAGATAGTCCAACGGTAAATAGCTAGCAGCGAGAACCCCCACATTGCTTCTAAGCCCCTTTCCATTGCAAATTTCCAGGAAAAAAAAAATATGAAAGTGTAATCTCCTTGCAAATTACAGTTTGAAAGAGTCTGAAATCAAATTGTGTTGCCCTCTTGAGATAAAAGTTCAAAGAGATCAAAATCTTCTAAAGTCCAAAAGAATCAAAGTCCAAAACCAAATTCTCTTCTAGAGCCCAAGGCATTTTTTAAAGTAAAAAACAAACAAACAAACAAACATCCTCCCCAGTGTCTTATTTCGGTCATTTTCAGTTAAAGGGGTTCTTTGATTTAAGTTTTTAAACTTAGGAATAATTCCAAACATCCAGAAGAGTTCAAGAAGACTCCGAAGAACGCTCACATACCTACACCCAGATTCTAAGCTTTGTCGGTAGAGGGCGCACTGCAGACTTCTCCTCGGGGCTCTGGTGTGAGCTCCTTTCCTGGTTCCCGTGGAGCTCAACCACCAGGTGGAAGCCAGGGGGGATGGATCCCAGTGAGTTCATCATCACCCCCAGAGGCAGCTTTCTGGTGGGTTCCAAGGCTGCCCCACCCAGCTTCCCAGCTGACACTTTCCCCAAAGGTGGCTTCTGTCCAGGTGGATTCCCAGGGAGGTCAGCGGCACCCCCACCACCTTGAGAGTTTTTGTTGGCACCCCATTGGGGAGGTGCCTGCGTACAGCCTTGGTCTGCAGCACCCCAGCAAATGTGATTGCCTCCCTTCTTTTTAAAAATTATTAGTTACCAAATCTACCACCCTGTTCTGGGTGAAGCCACAGTCTGGGTATCTGAATTCTAAAACCGTGGGGGACCTCCTAGGATGAAGACATTCGTCGCGGTGAAACGTGGCTTGGAACCAGTAGACAAGTCTGAGGAATTCAGGGTGGGTACCATGGAGGGATGGTCCCGAGGGTGGATCAAAATAATATTTTAACGAAAGAGAGACAGAATTTGGGGCCGCTGAAGGAACACAGCCTCCCCAGGCGTGACACTAAATTTTTTTTTAAACTGGGTAAATGGCAATTCTCTTTCTCTTTTCTTAAAATTGCAGTACAATATACATAGCATAGAATTTTCCATTTAAACCATTTCTATGTGTACAGTTCAACGGCATTAAGTACATTCACACTGTTGGGGCCCCTGGGTGGCTCTGTTGGTTAAGCGTCTGGCTCTTGGTCTCGGCTCAGGTCATGATCTCATGGGTTCATGGGTTCAAGCCCTGCATCGGGCTCTGCACTGACAGTGCATTGCAGAGCTTGCTTGGGATTCTGTCTCTCCCTCTCTCTGCCCCTACCCTGCTTGCACTCTGTCTCACTCTCTCTAAATAAATAAATAAACTTAAAAAAAAAAAAAGTACATCCACACTGTTGTGCAACAATCACCACCGTCCCTATCCGGAACATTTTTGTCATCGGTAACCAAAACCGTCGCCCTTAATCGCTAACTCTTAACCCCTCCCCCAGAGGCCCTGGTTACCAGTGCTGGGGTTTCCATCTCTCTGCATGTGACTACTCTAGGTAACTTATTGAAGCGCAGTCATACGATACCTGTTGCTTTGTGGCTGGCTAATTTCACTTAGTATAATGTCCTCAAAGTCCAGCCATGTCATAGCACGTGTTGGACTTCCCTTCCTTTTGGGGGCTGAATAACACTTGGTCATGTGTATACAGCGTGTTTTGGGTAGCCACGCATCCACCTGTGGTCATCTGGGCTGTTTCCACTTCTTGGCTATGAAATGCTGCTGTGAACACGGGGGTGCAAATGCCAGTTGGAGTCCCTGCTTTCAGTTCTCTTGAGCCAATCCCCAGAAGTGGGACTGCCCGAACAAATGGGAAGTCTATAGTTTTTTGAGAAACCACCATACTATTCACTGTAGCAGCTGCACAATTTACCGTCCTGCCCACCGTGACCACGGGCTCCCATTTCTCTACACCCTCGCCAACATTTGTCATTTTCTAGTGTTTTTCCAGTAGCGGCCGTGCTAATGGCTGTGAGGTGGTCTCTCGTGGTGGTTTTGACATGCATTTCCCTGATGACTGGTGGTGTCGAGCATCTTTTCATGTGCTTATTGGCCGTTTGTATGTCTTCTTTGGAGAAATGTGTATTCAAATTCATTGCCCGGTGAACTTTTGACGTCATGAGTTTGTAATGGTTAACATCGATTTGGAGCTGCTGTGTGCGGCCTGGCTGAGAAACTACCTGATAGCAGGGAAAAAATGGTCTCCTAGTCCCATCTGTCAGTGTCGAAAAGAGCTGCAAACAGAGTTTCTCTTCCTTGTGGTTGATCCATTTCCTGAGCTGCACTGTCTACTGAGGCCAAAGGGTCTGGCATCAACCAAGACCTATTCCTGAGGAAAGAAAGAAAGAAAGAAAGAAAGAAAGAAAGAAAGAAAGAAAGAAAGAAAGAAAAGGAAGGGAGGAACAAGGAAGGAAAGGAAGGAAGGAAAAGAGAAAGAAAGAAAGAAAGAAAGAAAGAAAGAAAGAAAGAAAAGGAAGGAAAGGATGGAAGGAAGGAAGGAAGGAAGGGAGAAAGAAAGAGAAAGAGAGAAGGAAAGAAAGAAAGAAAGAAAGAAGGAAAGAAAGAAAGGGAGGAAGAAGGGAAGAAAGAAAGAAAGAAAGAAAAGGAAGGGAGGGAGAAACAAGGAAGGAAAGGAAGGAAGGAAAAGAGAAAGAAAGAAAGAAAGAAAAGGAAAGAGAAAGAAAGAAAGAAAGAGAGGAAGAAGGGAAGAAAGAGAGAAAGAAAGAAAGAAAGAAAGAAAGAAAAGGAAGGGAGGAACAAGGAAGGAAAGGAAGGAAGGAAAAGAGAAAGAAAGAGAAAGAAAGAAAAGGAAAGGAAAGGAAGGAAAGGAAGGATGGAAGGAAGGAAGGAAGAGAGAAAGAAAGAGAAAGAAAGAGAGAAGGAAAGAAAGAAAGAAAGAAAGGGAGGAAGAAGGGAAGAAAGGAAAGAAAGAAAGAAAGAAAAGGAACGGAGGGAGGAACAAGGAAGGAAAGGAAGGAAGGAAAAGAGAAAGAAAGAAAGAAAGAAAGAAAGAAAGAAAGAAAGAAAGGAAAGGAAAGGAAGGATGGAAGGAAGGAAGGAAGAGGGAAAGAAAGAGAAAGAAAGAAAGAAAGAGAAAGAAAGAAAGGGAGGAAGAAGGGAAGAAAGAGAGAAAGAAAGAAAGAGAAAGAAAGAAAAGGAAAGGAAAGGAAGGATGGAAGGAAGAGGGAAAGAAAGAGAAAGAAAGAAAGGGAGGAAGAAGGGAAGAAAGAAAGAAAGAGAGAGAAAGAAAGAGAAAGAAAGGAAGAAAAGAGAAAGAAAGAAAGAGAAAGAAAGAAAGAAAGAAAAGGAAGGAAGGGAGGAACAAGGAAGGAAAGGAAGGAAGGGAAAGAGAAAGAAAGAAAGAAAGAAAGAAAGAAAGAGAAAGAAAAAGCAAGCAAGCAGCCTTTCATGAGGACAAGGCCACCTGCCTCCATGAGCTGCCAAGTTCATAACCACACATGACCTACAAAACCAAAGCCAAAGACCTAAATTTAGGCTTTAGCAACCCCATGTGTTATTTTGCCCCTTACACTCTTAGTATACTTCTCCAAGTTTGGGGCCACTGCAGCAACCCAGAGCTAGACACAAGCAAGAAGGAGGCAGATGGACATGGAAACATTACCTTCGTTACCAGCGAAGCTGTTGGAGAATGAGGCGAGCCTTCTCTGCAAGGCACGTGGGCTTGTGAGGATTTCACCGCACAAGTGGCCGGCTCCCTTCCCGGGGCGCAGGCGTGCTGGGACAACTGACAGTGTCCTCTGTGGGCTTACCTCCCTGACACGTGCAGCTTGGACAGAAGGAACACAGGACGTGTTCTCTCGCGAGCAGGCAAGCCCCCAGGAGAGTTTTGAGCAAAGGGCTGAGCTATGCATGAACCACCTTCTGCAAAAATTAACAGCTAGGTTCTTCCTCTTCCTCTGGAGAGGGTGAAGAGAGTCCGGGGTGTTCCTCCAATGGAGCTCCCTCCACATGGGCAAAGGGAAAAAAATAAGCATTTCCTCCTACATAATGCAATGAAAAAATTTAATATGCATCCAAAATTTTGTTCCTAACAGAGAATGGAGTTTCTCAAATGCTCAGGAAACATTTGTAAAAATACATCAAGTACTTGTCTACAAAGAAAAACACAATAAACTAGGGGAAAAAAAAGAAATTATGTATGTCTCTATGACCATAGTGCAATAAAGCTGTAACTTAGCAAGGATAGTGAAATTTTACTGAATTAAATCAATTAAATTTAATTAATTAAATTTTAATTCCAGTTAGTTACCATAGAGGGTAATATTAGTTTCAGGTGTACAATATAGTGATTCAGCACTTCTATACATCACCTGGTGCTCATCATGACAGGTGCACTCCTTAATCCCCATCACCTGTTTCACACACACACACACACACACACACACACACCCTCATTTTCTTTCTTTCTTTTTTTTTTTTTCTGAAATGACACAGGGGTTGGGCTCATTTTCTATTTTTAATTGGGTTTTAAAAATATTAAGCTTAGGGGCACCTGGGTGGCTCAGCCGGTTGAGCACCCAACTCTTGATCTCAGCTCGGGTCTTGATCTCATGGTCGTGTGTTCGAGCCCCACATTGGGCTCAGCCCTGTGTGTGGAGCCTACTTAAAAAAAAAAAAGAAAGAAAAAAAGTAAGTGTATAGCTTAATAAAAGTTTTTAAATATTTATTTTGAGAGAGAGAGAGAGAGAGCAAGCCCAGGGGAGGGTCAGAGAGAGAGGGAGAGTGAGAGAATCCCAAGTAGCCTCCATACTGTCATTGCAAAGCCCAATGCGGGGCTTGAACTCAAGAACCAAGAGATCTTGAGCCAAAATCAAGAGTGGGATCCTTAACCGACTGAGCCACGCAGGCACCCCCCCCCCCAGCTTAATAAACTTTTACCTACGTATATTCCCTGTAACTACCAACTGATCAAGATGCCGAATATTTCCGGCACCCCTGAGGGCTCCCTTCATCTCACTCTGAGTCAATACTCACTATATCAGTTGTCTGTGGCTGCCATAACAAATTCATAATAAATTACCACAAACTCAGCAGCTTAAAACAACACCCAGTGTTGTCTCACGGTTGTAAAGGTGAAAAGTCCAGGGAGCTTGACCGGGTTCTCTGCTTAGGGTCTCACAAGGCCAAAGTCAGGGTGTGTGGGATCTTCTCAGAAGGCTCCCAGGGCAGAGTCCACTTCCAGGCTCATTCACGGTGTTGACAGAATTCATTGTCTTCTCGTGGTTTCCACTGAGGCTCAAGTCCTTCTCACAACTCTGAATCTGTCTGACCTCCTCGTGCCTCCAGACAGAGAAACTTCTGATTCTAAGGGCTTCTGTGATGAGATCAGTCCCATCTGGATCCTCTCTCTCTTGCCCGCACTCTTAGGGTCAACTTTCGTTACATCCGCAAAGGCCCTTTGGCCATGTGACATAACATAGTTTCTGGGGATTAAGATGGGACATTTGAGGGGGGCTATAATTCTGGCTACCACATCCCCTATTCTGATTTCCATCCCCATTGGTTAGTTTTACCTGCTTGTAAAATTCATCCAAATGAAACCACACAGTATGCAGTCTTTTGCACCCACGGGTCCGTCTGTGAGATGGTGCGTAGCCATAATTTGTTATTTTTTATTGCAGTGATTATCAGTCCATTATATGAATATATCGCAACACCTTTATCCATTCGAATAATGACAGACATGTTTGGGGCTGTTGTAAATAAGGCTCATTATGTACATCCTTGGTCACGTGTACTTTGGAAGACCTGTATACTCATTTCACTTAGAAATCTACTCAGTAGTAGGATTGCTGGTTGAGGGCACGTGCATGTTTATATTTATAAATATGTCTGAACAGTTTTCCAAAGCGATGATGTCAATGCTCATTCCCATCAAGAATGTGTTAGAGTTCCGGTTGCTTCACACCCTCGTCATCTCTTGACCTGGTCACTTCTAAAAAATGTTAACCATTTGGCTAGGCCTGGAGTGGTACCTGTGTGATTGTGGCTTTCATGTACATTTCTTTTTTTTTTTTTTTAAATTTTTTTTTCAACGTTTATTTATTTTTGGGACAGAGAGAGACAGAGCATGAACGGGGGAGGGGCAGAGAGAGAGGGAGACACAGAATCAGAAGCAGGCTCCAGGCTCTGAGCCATCAGCCCAGAGCCCGACGCGGGGCTCGAACTCACGGACCGCGAGATCGTGACCTGGCTGAAGTCGGACGCTTAACCGACTGCGCCACCCAGGCGCCCCTCATGTACATTTCTTTGACTACCAACGATGTTGAGCTGATGGACGCACGGGCTTATTGACCACTTGAATGTCCTTTTTTGTGAAGTGTTGGTCCAAGCCTTTTACCCATTTTTATTAGGCTACTTTTCTTATGGATTTGTAGGAGTTCTTTCGCATTTTATACATAAAAGTCTTTTGTTAGATATAGTTATCACAAATATCTTTTCTCAGGTTGTGTCTTGACTTTTACTTCCTTAGTGGTGTATGTGTGTGTGTGTGTGTGTGTATATATATATATATATATATATATATATATATTTTAATGTTTATTGATTATTATGAGAGAGAGAGAGAGCGTGGGAGCAGGGGGAGGGGCAGAGAGAGAGAGAGAATCCCGAGCTATCAGCACGATGCAGGGCTCGATCTCATGAACTGTGAGACCATGACCTGATCTGAAATCAAGAGTCAGATGCCCAACCGACTGAGACATCCAGGCGCCTATATATATATATATATATACATATATATATATATATAAAATCATAATATAATATAATATATAGAATATATATTAAATTTAGCTTTCCTCTTGTAAAATAGACATAACATGAAGCCGTCTCACCCATGTTTAAGTGTACATCACCATCGCAGCAATCACCATCGTCCATCTCCCAAACTTTTCCACCTTGCAAAACTGAAACTCTGTGCTGAGTACACATTCCTTTATCTCTCCAGCCCCTGACAACTACCAACCTCCTCCCTACTGCTGGGAATTTGACTACTCCAGGTTCCTCATATGAGTGGAATCCTATGGAATTTGCCTTTTGTAATTGGCTAATTTTACTCAGCTAAATGTCTTCAAGGCTCATCCATGTGGTAGCGTGTGCCAGAACTTCCTTCCTTCTTAAGGCTGAATAATATTGTGTGTACGCGCCATGTTTTGTTTATCTACTTGTCCGCAGACAGGTGGATTGCTTCCACTTTCGGGCTGTTGTGAATAATGTTGCCGTGAAATTGGGTGTACGCTTACCAGTATATTTTAAGGTTCAGAAGTTCTTTTTTTTCGATCTTCACAATAATTATTTTTGTTATTTGACGAGCAGGGTTATTGCTTTATACTAACCTTCAGTTCGCATCAAAATCCTGTACACACTATAGGTGATCCACAGAACTGGCTGGTTCAGAAAGAACGCATACTACTAATGACCAACAACATGTTTAAGCATTTGCTCTATGACAGATACTTTTTTTTTTTTTTTGCTGCCATTTTTGTTTGTTTGCTTGTTTTTATTTTTAAATCAATTAATTAATTGTTTAATTTACATCCAAGTTAGTGAGCATATAGTGCAACAATGATTTCAGGAGTCGATTCCTTAATGCTCCTCACCCATTGAGCCCATCCCCCCTCCCACAACCCCTCCAGTAACCTTCAATTTGTTCTCTATATTTGAGTCTCTTCTGTTTTGTCCCCCTCTCTATTTTTATATTATTTTTGCTTCCCTTCCCTTATGTTCATCTGTTTAGTATCTTAAATTCCTCGTGAGTGAAGCCATATGATATTTGTCTTTCTCTAATTTTGCTTAGCACAATACCCTCTAGTTCCGTCCATATAGTTGCAAATGGCAAGATTTCATTCTTTTTGATTGCTGAGTAATCCTCCATTGTATATCTGTACCACATCTTCTTTATCCATTCATCCATCGATGTACATTTGGGCTCTTTCCAGACTTTGGCTATTGTCGGTAGCGCTGCTATAAACATTGGGGTGCATGTGCCCCTTCAAAACAGCACACTTGTATCCCTTGGGTAAATACTTAGTAGTGCAATTACTGGGTCGTAGGGTAGTTCTTTTTTTAATTTTTTGAGGAACCTCCATACTGTTTTCCAGAGTGGCTGCACCAGCTTGCACTCCTACCAGCAGGGCAAAAGAGATCCTCTTTCTCCGCATCCTCGCCAACATCTGTTGTTGCCTGAGTTGTTGTTAGCCATCCTGGCAGGTGTGAGGTGGTATCTCACTGTGGTTTTGATTTGTATTTCCCTGATGATGAGTGATGTTGAGAATTTTTTTCATGTGTCAGTTGGCCATCTGGATGTCTTCTTTGGAGAAGTGTCTATTCATGTCTTTTGCCCATTTCTTCACTGGATTATTCGTTTTTTGGGTGTTGAGTTTGATAAGTTCTTTATAGATCTTGGATACTAACCCTTTATCTGATATGTCATTTGCAAATATCTTCTCCCCTTCCATTGGTTGCCTTTTAGTTTTGCTGATTATTTCCTTCGCTGTGCAGAAGCTTTTTATTTTGATGAGGTCCCCATAGTTCATTTTTGTTTTTGTTTCCCTTGCCTCTGGAGACGTGTTGAGTAAGAAGTTGCTGCGGCCAAGATCAGAGAGGTTTTTGCCTGCTTTCTCCTCGAGGATTTTGATGGCTTCCTGTCTTACATTTAGGTCTTTCATCCATTTTGAGTTTCTTTTTGTGTCTGGTGTAAGAAAGTGGTCCAGGTTCACTCTTCTGCATGTCGCTGTCCAGTTTTCCCAGCATCACTTGCTGAAGAGACTGTCTTTATTCCATTGGATATTCTTTCCTGCTTTGTCAAAGATTATGTGGCCACACGTTTGTGGGTCCATTTCTGGGTTTTCTCTTCTGTTCCATTGATCTGAGTGTCTGTTTTTGTGCCAGTACCATACTGTCTTGATGATTACAGCTTTGTAATACAGCTTGAAGTCCGGGATTGTGATGCCTCCTGCTTCGGTTTTCTTTTTCAAGATTGCTTCGGCTATTCAGGGTCTTTTCTCGTCCCATACAAAGTTTAGGATTGTTTGTTCTAGCTCTGTGAAGAATGCTGGTGTCATTTTGATAGGGATTGCGATGTTCAGAGGTTCTTAATGTTAGTCAACTCCAAGTTATAACTTTTTTCTGTTATTATCTGTGGTTTTTATATCACATGTAATATTTGCATGTCCCAAGGTCATGAACCTAGCCTCTTACGATTTTTCTACAAGTTTTATTGTTTTACTTTAACATTGAAGTCCCTAATTCTTTGGGAATGATGTGAGGAAAGAATCAAGTTTTACTTTTTTTTTTTTTTTTTCCATATGGATGTCCAGTCGATCATCACCATTGGTTGGAAAAATCATCCTCCCCACTGCATTTCAGTTTGCCTTTATTGCAAAAGAGAGATTGTACCCATCCAAGGTCAGGCGAAGAGACCAGTGGAACTCACACAGTTTGTTCCTGGAGTCCCCGTTTTGTTCCTTTGGGCTAGTTGTATAGCCTTGTGCAATACCACACTGTTTTCTCTATTATGGCTTTGCTATAAACTGTGATCTTGGTAGTGTGAGTCTTCCAACTTGCCCTTTTTCAAGATGGTCTTTATTATTCTATTGCATTTCCATGTAAATTTCATTTAAAAAAATGTTTTTAAGTTTATTTATCTGGAAAGAGAGTGGGCACGAGTGGGGGAGGGGAAGAGAGAGAGGGACAGAGAGAATCCCAAGCAGGCTCCACACTGTCAGCACAGAGCCCATTCCGGGGCTCAATCCCACGAAACGTGAGGTCATGACCTGAGCCGAAATCAAGAGTCGGTTGCTTAATCGACTAAGCCACCCAACTGCCCCTCCACATAAATTTTAGAATTAGCTTGTCAATTTCAACCAAACACCTTCTGGGATTTTTATTAGGATTACATTGAATCTATAGATCAATTTAAAAAGAATTGACTTCTTAACAATACTGTTTCAATCCTTGATATCCCCCCATTTATTTAGGTCTTTTCATTTATTTCAGCAATGCTTTGTAATTTCAGCGTAGAGGCCTTGACATTTTTGTTGCCTGCCTCCTCGGGTATTTGGTGCATCCCAATGTTATTGCAAATTGTTTATTTCACTCATTATTGTTTGTTTCTTAGTATAAAGAAATAGAATTGATTTCTGTATATTGACCTTATATCCAGTAACTTTACTAAATTCAGTTTTAATTCTAATGGTTTACCTGTAGGTACTTAAAAAAATGTTTTTTTTAATGTTTATTTATTTTTGAGAGAGAGAGAGACACACACAGAGCGAGCAGGGGAGGGGCAGAGAGAGAGGGAGACACAGAATCCAAAGCAGGCTCCAGGCTCCGAGCTGTCAGCACAGAGTGTGACACAGGCCTTGAACTCACAAACGGTGAGATCATGACCTGAGCCAAAGTCAGACGCTCAACCGACTGAGCCACCCAGGTGCCCCTACCCATAGATTCTTTTGGATTTTCTGCATATACATCGATGTTGTGGTGTGATACAATGATGTGTTATCTGATCACATCAACTCATCTGCAGGGAGTGTGAATTGTTTGCCACAACCAGAAACTTAGCCCTGGGTCTGACCTGGAGGTCATCCACATGTTTTCAGCTCACGTTTCATTGGCCTGAGCTACGCACATGACCTATCCAGCTGTCGGGGGTTGGAAGTACAGGGAACAGGTGAAGTATTTACTGAGCATTGCTTTTATTAGAATGATGGCCTCAAGGTCCTGAGAGAGAATTAGCATCAACCGAGGATTTGATCCTCTGTGAAAATATCTTTTAAAAATGAGGACTTAAGAAATTTTTAAAAAGCCAGGGGGTGGGGGGAGGGGGCGGCGCCTGTGTGGCTCAGTCAGTTAAGCGTCTGACTTTGGCTCAGGTCACGATCTCACGGTTTGTGGGTTCAAGCCCCGCACTGGGCTCTGTGATGATGGCTCAGAGCCTGGAGCCTGCTTCGGATTCTGCGTCTCCCTCTCTCTGTGCCCTTCCCCTTCTCACACCCTGTCTCTCTCTCTCTCAAAAATAAATAAACATTAAAAAAAAATTTTTTTTTTTTAAAAAGAGGACTTAAGGAGATATTCTGAAACAAAAACAGACTCTTCCCACAGCCCGGGTGATTCATCACCACTGACCGGTTCTCCTACGGAGCAGGCCCGAAACCAGAGAGGGACTGTGGTCTGTTCCTCCCACCCCAGGAAACAGAGTGAGGCAACATGGGGGAGTGAGGCACTTGGGAACTTGGGAACTCTCTGCTTTCTTAATTCCTAAAGATGACGAAGGCAAATGAATGAGACCAGAGCTGGACATTTTTGTTTGTTTGTTGAGGAAACTTATCTTTTGTCTTCTTATCTTGAGCAGGACCGAATTCTCTGATTTCTAGGAGAGCAGGAGTGATCACACTGGGATGGTGGGGGAGGAGAGAAAGAATGGTGGGGGGAGGAGGAGATGGGGAGAGAGAGAGAGAAGGAGGGGAGTGGAGGAGGGGGGAGGGAGAGAGAGAGAGAGAGAGAGAGAGAGAAGGAGGAGGGGGAGGGGGAGGGAGAAGGAGGGAGAAGAGGAGGGAGAGGAAACAGATTGCAAATACCCTTCAGAGGGTATTTGCAAAACATTTGGCCAGCCGGCCAGGCCACTCGGCTTCTCAGCCTCCCTAGAAACCACAGTGAAGACAGATGCTCTACTCGGGATGGGAACCGGAAGCGGGTTTGGAGCCGGCCACAGCAACTGATGTGTCCTGATCTAGCTTCTGAAAAGAGGGAACTTTTGTTTGTATGAGGGACAAGAGCAGCGTATGAAAGAAAAACACGTAACGTGTTGTCCGTGCATTTGTTTATTGAAGGGTGTGTGCGCGTTGACATCGGGCGCCCGGAGGATGTGACTGCAGTGGACAGTTGTTATTCTTTTTGCCTCTTAGACAGTTTGGGGGAGTTCCCTGCGTGGTCACTCTTGGCAAGGAGAGCCTGGCGTCTGCTGCGGAAATCAGACACTCGTTCCAGCCTCTCTTGGTGCAGAGTCTCCCAAACAGAGGTCCCCGCACCAGACTTCGAATTCTAAGATCCACCCAGGATGCGTTCCGGCGATGACAGCCGCCAGTGGGCAGGGTCCCAGCGAGGCTGCCCCCACTGATGCCATCGGTGCTACAGCCTGAGGGGCTCCTCGCCAGCCCAGTCGGCAGGTGATCCTGGGACTGTCGTCTCAGATACAGGGCACCCAGACCGGTTTCCTTCCGCTAGTCCTGAGACAGCTCACACTCTTCAATATATTACTTCCCTGATTCAGCTGGTTGGGGTTTGAGGCGCCCGAGTAGCTCAGTCATTTGAGTGTCTGCTTCTTGATTTCTGCTCGGGTCATGATCCCAAGGTTGTGGGGTCGAGCCCCACACTGAGCTCTGCACTGACCATGGAGCTGCTTGAGATTCTCTCTCTCTCTCTCTCTCTCATTCTCTCTCTCTCTCTCTCCCACTGTCCCTCTCCCCCACACACACTCTCCTTCTCTCTTAAAAAAAAAAATAAGGGGCACCCAGGTGGCTCAGTCAGTTAATCATCCGACTTTGGCTCAGGTCATGATCTCACGATCCGTGGGTTTGAGCCCCGCGTGAGGCTCTGTGCTGACAGCTCAGAGCCTGGAGCCTGCTTCGGATTCTCTGTCTCCCTCTCTCTCTCCCCCTCTCCCCTTCATGCTCTGTCTCTGTCTCTCAAAAATAAACATTAGAAAAATAAATAAAATAAAGTAAAATAAAATTAACTGATTGGGGTTCATTTAAGTTGTTAGCAGCTGGGGGTGGGGATGGCTCCTGGGTGGCTTAGTCAGCTGAGCGGCCGACTTCGGCTCAGGTCATGCTCTCGTGGTTCAGGAGTTTGAGCCCCGCGTCGGGCTCTGTGCCGACACCTCAGAGCCTGGAACCTGCTTCAGATTCTGTGTCTTCCTCTCTCTCTCTGCCCCTCCCCTGCTCACGCTCTGTCTCTCCCTGTCTTTCAAAAATAAATAAACATAAAAAAAAAATTTTTTTTAAAGTTGTTAGCAGCTGGGAATCAAACGTGCTGCAAATACATTCTTCAGCCCCTCATTTGCCATCTAACTTGGCTAGTTTTTGTTTTGTTTTTGTTTTTTTTTTTTCTCAACGTTTATTTTTGGGACAGAGAGAGACAGAGCATGAACGGGGGAGGGGCAGAGAGAGAGGGAGACACAGAATCGGAAACAGGCTCCAGTCTCTGAGCCATCAGCCCAGAGCCCGACGCGGGGCTCGAACTCACAGACCGCGAGATCGTGACCTGGCTGAAGTTGGACGCTTAACCGACTGCGCCACCCAGGCGCCCCAACTTGGCTAGCTTTAAAATCTGACATAGTCAACTAATTTTCCTTTCAGGTACCTGGAGTTCATGCCGTGCTAAGAGAGGCCTTTATCAATCCAATATTATGAAAAATATTCTTCTGGTGTTTTACACTTTTATGCTTTATGTTAAAGTCTGATTTTGCTGTTGGTTTCTGATAACCTTTGGTTTGATAGTTTTTTCTGGTATTTCCAGCTTAATATGAGTTTTTACTTGGGGTTTATTACATGCCTTTATTTATTTTTAAATGCTTATTTATTTTTGAGACAGAGAGAACGTGAGTGGGGAGGGGCAGAGAGAGAGGGGGACAGAGGATCCAAAGTGGGCTCCGGGCTGACAGCAGAGAGCCGGATGCGGGGTTCGAACTCACGAACCACAAGCTCCTGATCTGAGCCGACACTGATGCTCAACCGACTGAGTCACCCAGGCGCTCCTGGAGTTTATGACACGACTTTAAATATTTGCTCTGTAGCGGCTCCTGGCCAGGGGACCCCACCTGGATGGGGAGGGGGGCAGGGGAGCTCTGGGAGGAAGGGGAGGGGCTGCTGCACCTCTGAGCCACCCCAGCGGCACAGGGGGCTCTGAGTCAGAGAACTCCGAGGGCAGCAGCTGCTGGGGTCTCATAACGCCAAGGTCCCGTGTCGTCACAGCTACCCGGTGAGGCTTTCGCGGGGCCTAGACAGCAGGCAGGCCCTAACTGGTGAAAAATCTGCTTGTCCAGGCTATTTTAAAAATCACTGGCTGTGTAAAAATTCGAATTTGGTGCCAGTGGGCTTTGGAGTCAACAGGTCTGGGCCTGCGGTGGGGAAACGACAAGCAGAGGCCAATGCACAGAGGCCACCCCTGGCCCAGTCATGTAACAGGAGATTAGACACAGCCCAGGCCTGAAGTTTGTAATAAAAGGAGTGAAGGCTACTCCTTACTTGGCCAGGCACCGTGCGGTAGACACAGAGGCCCCCTGTGTCTGAGGAGGAAGAAAGTCCGGAAAAACTGGCCGGTCCCAGCGTCGTACCGACGAACTGTCAGAGATGATTAAGGATGACAGGCCGCGCGGAGTTTTGTGTCCTGTGAACGAGTGGGGGCCGAAGGCTCCACGCAGCGCACATTCCTTCTGTGGAAGCCCAGGGGGGAGAGGCAGGGCCGGGAAGAAAGGCCTTAAAAGGCAATAATAATTAAAAAAACAGACGGGGTGCCGGAGTGGCTCAGTCGGTGGAGCGTCCAACTTTCGATTTCGGCTCAGGTCATGTTCTCAGGGTGGTGGGATCGAGCCCCGAGTCAGGCTCCGTCCTCAGCATGCAGCCCGCTTACGACTCTCTCTGCCTCTCCCCAACCCCCCAAAATAAAGAAATTAAAAAAAATAAATAAATAAAAATCCAGAACCAAAGCAGTGCCAGTAATATGTGAAATTATCTCACGCTTTGCTGTGTTAAGTCATTTTTCTCCTCAACGAATTGCCGAAGTGTCCTTCTCCCGTTCTTAAGATGAGCACACAGGCACAGAGAGGTTGATTTACTTACCCAAGGCCACACAGCAAGTAAACGGTAAAGCCTGACTTTGAACTCAAGGCAATTTATGCCAGGGCCTGTATGCAATCCACAAAATCAGGCCTGGGGGCAAAGAGGTTGTGGGAAGGGAAGAAAAGGAAATGACGTCAGGGAATTAGCAGGTGGTTTTGCTGGTCTCATCTGCCAGGCTCCAAGGAGAAAAAGGTATCCTGATGGGGGGGGATGTATTCTGTGGTGTTTTAAGAGCAGGATCTGGACACCCAACGTGGGAGGGCAGAGCAGAGGGGGGACCCTGGGTGCGGGGCAGGGAGAACAGCCCGTTTCCACTCCTCTGCACACTCTCTACCCCTCCCCTCGCTTCTCCTCCCCCCCTACTTACTCTGCCCCATCCCCCCAAATAAGTAACCTTTTCTTGGATAAGAGCTGACTCCCCGAAGCAGGAAGGCAAGAGGGGAAACTCGGGCCGGAGCCAGCCTGACCTAAGTCTCCAGGACCAGCGGACCCACAACTGCCCTGTTGCTGAACAGCAAGCTCCAGGGACGCACCTGCAGCCTGGGTTGGGGGTGGGGGAGGCGCCCGGTGGAGACCCCCTCTCCCCCTCCCCCACTGAGCAGAGGCCTTTGCTGGACGCTTGCACATCTCCCTGGGGCCTCTCCCGGGCTCTCCCTCTCCTGGATTCCTTCAGGTCTGCCTGGTTGTCCTGCCTTAGGACTGATGAGGCGGCCGTGCGTGTCACTACTGCTGGCTCTTGGGGTCCTGCAGTCTCCCCCAAAGACGCAAGGCCTGTGAGCACCATCAGCCCCCTGGCACAGGTGGGCAGGGCTCTGCACGAAGGGTGGGTCTTCACGGGGCACAGGGAACGTGTTGACCCCCGCAGCCTGGGGGACAGGTGTCTATCATTTGGTCTTTAATATGCAGGCACCTAGTCACCAGTGAGTTCCAGCTGCTTTTCACGTATTTACTGGCCACTGAGCACCCTCTTCTGTGAGCTACCTAGCTACCTAGTCACCTGTTTCTCTGTTACGTGTCATTTTCTTATTCATTGGCCGGAGTTTGTTATCTTTTCTGGATACGGGCCTTTCGTTGATCCGGCGACCTGGCGGTAATGCAAACAGAGGCGGGAACCAGTCAGGGCCAGGTCAAGCGGGCCAGGAAGCCACAGGGAAAAGCTTTAACTTGAACTCGAGACCCATGGGGACCCAGAGAAGGATTCCTTGCCTCCGGGCTACTCCAAGTTTGGTCTGCCTCTGGCAGGGCTCCCTGGGAGTTTGGTTAGCAATGCAGAATTTGGGGCACCTGGGTGGCTCAGTTGGTTGAGCACCTGACTCTTAATTTTGGCTCAGGTCACGATCCCAGGGTCGTGGGATCGAGCCCCGTGTTGGGCTCTGCATTGCATGTGGAGCCTGCTTAAGATTCTCTCTCTCTGTCTCTGTCTCTCTCTCTCTTTCTTTCTCTCCCTCTCCCTCTGCCCATCTCCCCTGCTTATGCGCGCTCTCTCTCTCTCTCTCTCTCAAATAAAAAATAAAAAACAAGAGAAATGCAGAATTTTACGCCCTGTCCAAGACGAGTGAAACTGAGCCAGCAGTCGGACCGGATTCCTGGGGACTTGTGTCCACACTGAAGTCTGAGAAGGGCTGTACAGGGGAACCTCAGGATCACACTCCTGCTTCAGAATGTTCCCCACAACTGGGGCGCCTGGGTGGCTCCATCAATTGGGCGTCTGACTTCAGCTCAGGTCATGAGCTCACACTCCATGAGTTCGAGCCCCGCACCGGGCTCTGTGCTGACAGCTCAGAGCCTGGAGCCTGTTTCAGATTCTGTCTCCCTCTCTCTCTGCCCCTCCCCTGCTTGTGCACTCACGCTTGCTTGCCCTCTCTCTCTCTCTCTCTCTCTCTCTCAACAATAAATAAACGTTAAAAAAAAAAACAGGAAAGAAAGAAAGATCACCACGACTGTAAAGGACGACTGGAGGCGGACCCGGCCACGGCCATGGTTCTGTTCCAAGGTAAATACACTCATTCCCTTGAGCTGTTCGTACAACAGGTCTTTTTTTCTGAGAAGGCCAAAACAGGCGCCTCCCCAAAGCTGGTGATAAGTGGCTGTATATTTACTGAGCTCTTTGTCAGTTCCCCGGGCGGCTGACACGGAGGACAGCGGGACAGCGATCAGCTGCGCCCTGGACCCTCGGAAACCCGGTTCAAAGCCACCTCACCTCATCTCATCTCATCTCATCTCACCTCATCTCATCTCATCATCTGCCTAAAGTTCCAAAGTTAGAGAGACCTTTCATTCAGTTATGGGACCCCGCGTAGAGGCCCAAGCTGGCACGACTGTGGAGTTGGGGAGCCCGCCCTCGTCGGCTGTGCGCCCAAGAAGAGGAGCCGGAGTTAAGTACCTCGCTTGCCGGCACTGCGCTCCCCGCGGCTGTGACACGCGGGGAACGTAAGCTCCCTCACCTGACAAAGGGCGTTGGAAGCCACATGGGGCGAAAATGCGTGTGAAGTCCTTTGTGAACCACCCTGCCTGTCAAACTATCAGTTTGCACACTGATTATCACCCCGGGGGCCGCATCGAAAGGGATTTGTCTTCTCTTCCTGACGTGTATCTGAAGCGTCTGCGTTTCTTGCGATGAACCTGTAAAAAGTATGTGTATGTCGGTTTTGGGTAAGAGGCTAAAGGATAGAATTTATCCAGTTTCTGGATATATTCTATAAAGTAAATATAAGATATTAGGAATCAAAATGCTTTTCTTCTGTGTTCCTAAGAGCTGATAGCATGCCAAAAACTCTGTATCTATATTGATGTCAATGTCTACGTCTATCTCCATATCCAAATCCATGTCCATATCCATATCTATGTCTATAGCTAAATCCAAATCCAAATCCAAATCTAAATCTAAATCTAAATCCAAATCTATATCTGTATCTATGTCTGTCGATGTCGATGTCTATGTCTATATCCATATATCCAAATCCATATCTATATATCTATATCTATATCTATATATTTATATATCTATCTATATATCTATATCTATATATCTATATCTATATCATCTATGTCATCTATATCTATATCCAAATCTAAATCTAAATCTATCTATATCTATATATCTGTATCTATATCCAAATCTATATCTATATCGACATCAATGTCTATGTCTATATCCATATCCAAATCCATATCTATATATCTATATCTATATCATCTATATCTATATCCAAATCTAAATCTAAATCTAAATCTATCTATATCTATATCTGTATCTATATGCAAATCTATATCTATATCGACATCAATGTCTGTCTATATCCATATCCAAATCCATATCTATTTATCTATATCTATATCTATATCTATATCTATATCTATATCATCTATATCTATATCCAAATCTAAATCTAAATCTAAATCTAAATCTATCTATATCTATATCTATATCTGTATCTATATCCAAATCTATATCTATATCGACATCAATGTCTATGTCTATATCCATATCCAAATCCATATCTATATATCTATATCTATATCATCTATATCTATATCCAAATCTAAATCTAAATCTATCCATATCTATATATCTGTATCTATATCCAAATCTATATCTATATCGACATCAATGTCTATGTCTATACATATCCAAATCCATATCTATATATCTATATCTATATCATCTATATCTATATCCAAATCTAAATCTAAATCTAAATCTATCTATATCTATATCTGTATCTATATCCAAATCTATATCGACATCAATGTCTATGTCTATATCCATATCCAAATCCATATCTATTTATCTATATCTATATCTATATCTATATCTATATCTATATCATCTATATCTAAATCTAAATCTAAATCTAAATCTAAATCTAAATCTATCTATATCTATATCTATATCTGTATCTATATCCAAATCTATATCTATATCGACATCAATGTCTATGTCTATATCCATATCCAAATCCACATCTATATATCTATATCTATATCTATATCTATATCTATATCTATATAATCTATATCATCTATATCTATATCCAAATCTAAATCTAAATCTATCTATATCTATATCTGTATCTATATCCAAATCTATATCTATATCTATATCGACGTCAATGTCTATATCCATATCCAAATCCAAATCCATATCTATATCTATATCCATATCCAAATCTATGTCTATGTCTATGTCTATCTCTATCTCTATCTCTATCTATCTCTACCTCTGTCTCTATCATCTATCTATATCCCAGGACACAAACATTATAAAATTGTCACACACATGCACACTCCCAGTCATCACAAGCAGCTTGCAAAGGTGCAGCTCCGTGGCTCTTGTGCTAAGGGTTGTTATGGAAAATCTGAAGCCCACGTGCTTGGTGGCCCGGGGGTCCCTTTTTTCCATGTGGATTCTGGTAACTTTGCTAGACTGTGGCCCGGTACCACCTTTCGGTGGCCACTTTTCCTGGGACGTGGTGTGCTTCTTTGTGTCCAGAAGGATTTCTTGAATTTTAACTTTGTTTTATATTTTTAAAGATTTTATTTTTAAGTAATCTCCACGCCCCCCATGGGGCGTGAACTCACGACCCCGAGATGAAGAGTTGCACACTCCACTGACTGAGCCAGCCAGGCGCCCCTTGAATTTTAACTTTAAATACTCGTTCTGTTCACACTTTTCAGTATTCTTCTTTGGAAGTTCCACCTCGCCTGCATTGGATTTTGCCTTTATTCCGTGTATTTTTTGCCAGACCTTTGTCTTCATTTCATTTTGCTCATTGACCTCATTTTTGTCTTCGTTGTCGATTACTATTTCTTTTTTAACAGTGTCTTTTTCCCCTTGTGTGAATTCTGCTATCTCACTTATTTCTGCAATGGCTTTATTTTCCTTCTCTCTTCTTTGTTAAGCTTGACCAGTTTCCTCTTAATTGCCTCCTGTTTTGCCGTGTCTTCCCTGAGCCCTGAGATCATGTGTTTTGCTCTTATATCATAAAGGAAATCGCTTCACTCGCTTTAAGAAAATGAATTGCAAAAGAATTGTTGATCATTTTCATCAGCTTTTTGGCAACACCTTTCTGGTGAGTGTTCTTTATCTGCCATTTCTTTCTGATTTTCTTTTTCCGGTTTCCATTTGGACCTTGAACCTATATATATGTTTTATTGTGGTAAAATATAGGCAGCATAAACCGAACCATTTTAATCATTTTTTAGGTGTACCCTTCAGCAGTATTAAGTACATGTACATTCTTTTGCACCCATCTCCAAAACTTTTTCATCTTCCCACACTGAAACTCTGTGTCCATTAAGCACTAATTCCCCATTCCTGCTCCCCCCTCCCCGCCCCACCCCTCAGCTCCTGCCGACCACTTTTCTACCCTCCATCTTTGTGAACTTGACTCCTCCAGCACCCGCATATAAATGGAATCCTACAACATTTGTCTTTTGTGTCTGACTCATTCCACCAAGCGTAAAGTCTTCAAGGTTCATCTGTGGTGTGGCATGGGGCAGAATTTCACTCCTTCTTAAGGCTGAATCATATTTCATGGTATATTTTGTATATCTATTCCATATCCCACATGTTATGTTTCTCTACTTACCCATTTGTGTTGTTTCTACCTTTTGGCTATTATGACTAATGCTGCCGTAAACACGGGTTTACACATATCTGCTGGAGACCCTGCTTTCAGGGTTTTTTTGCATATCTACCAGGCAGTGGATTGCTGGAAATATAGTAATTCTACTTTTAATTTTTGGGGGTAACTGACATACCCGTTGGCTGCATCATTTTACATTCAATACCCTAGCAATACACAAGTTGCTCTACGCTCTTGCCAACCCTTGTTATTTTCTCTCTCTCTCTCTTTCTCTCTCTCTCTCTTTACAATCTGTATCTTAGCAGGTATGAGATGGTCTCTCATTGTGGTTTGGGTTGGCATCTCCCTGATGATGAGTGATGTGGAGCATCTTTTCGTGGCTTTATTGGCCATTTTTATGTCGTCTTTGGAGAAATGTCTACTCAGGTCCTTAACCCGCTCTTCAGTTGGGTTGATTGTTGTTGGTGGGTTAATATTTTTTTTGTGGAGACCTCATTTGGGTTGCTTGCTTTCATGGACCAGCTATCTATGGGAGATTGAAATCAGGAAGAAGTCAGGACTGTGTTCTATGGCAACAGAACCGTTCTTTCTGATCTGGGGCGTTCTGCACGAGTTTCTGTTTCTGTTTCCCCCAAGCAGGGGAATCGGGCAGTTTTCAAACTGTTCACAACGCTGACCCTCTTCTCCTCTCGTCTCAAGGACAAACTGCCTCCTCCAGATTCAGCTCGTCTCACCAGCTTTCCTCATTTAGTGCATTGATCCTTGGAGCCAGTCCCGATTTGGTGCCAACCCGCACACTTTATTCTCACCATTTTAAAAAGGGATTTTACTTTTGCACTTAGGGAATGCCCTTCACCTTGAAGAGGGGCATTTTTCTTTGCAATTACTGGCATCGTCTCTCCTTTTCCTACCAAAGCCCTGCTCATTCTTCTTGCGTTTGGCAAGGTGGGAAAAAACGTTACCTGTTTCTCACGGTTTCCAATAGATGATGCCTCCGTCCTTTCCTTGTTGCTTTTGAGTAATTGCCAAGAGAGAAGTTGACAACTTGCTCCAGTCGTCCGGCATCCATTTATCCAGAAGTTCCAGCAGCATCACAGGATAACGGAGACATTATCTCTGTTCTGGGGCCTTCCCTCTGCTTCTATCTCTCAGGCAACTTCCTCCTCGAGTTGTTAGGGGAGCCCTTTCATTCCCCAATTTCCTCTATAATATTGGCACTTGCCAGGGTTCTATTCTTGGCTCTCTCCCCGCTCCTAGTCTCACCGCCTTCCATAGATTCCATATGTTTACCAGTTCCTAGGTCTGACTCACTGGGTCTCAGCTCTGGGTGAAGCCACCCTCCCCCCGCCCCCCAACCTAACTGTGGGGTCTGTTTTCTTCTTTAGGAGGTGAAACTACGTCTCTTCTGGCTCAAGACCCGTTGTCACCTGTAGAGAGAGGCACCATCACCTGGAATCTACCCAGGTAACACCCCCCTTTTCTCAGTAGATTCCTCTGACTACAGCGCCCTCTCTCAACCTATAATGGAAGATGCGAGAGATTGACAAGTGACTCGGGGCCCTGAGTGTGTGTGATCCCAGTTCCTAAAGCGAAGGTGAGGGTCTAAGGTCTCATTCCTACCCTATTTCCCCCACAATCTGGCTCACACCCATCTCACAATTTGACCAACAGCATCCAGGGCCCCTTAGCCACAGGGCTGATATTTTATAAACCCCAAATCAGAATATGTATCCAGATCACGATAGAACACCTGCTTGAGCCCCACTGACCCCGGCGACTCTCAGCCGGATTTGAATACTGTTCTGCATACAAGAGATATCCTGGAATGAAAAGGACCCAAAAGGTCACGCACAACAGGTTAGGAACGCTTGTCACGTGTGGAGTTTTTTAAAAGACGACAATATCGATATTAACGACGTTAACGTGCCCGACTCTTGCTCGCCTCGGCATGTGCCCGGCGGTATTGCCTGCGCTAAATGCCTTTACCAAAGCGAGCTGGCGAGTTTGTTGTGACCAGGGGGGTGAGGAATAAAGATGCCTCATTGTGCCTCATTGTTGTTAGTTCACTGGTTTTCGTTGTGAAAGCAGCCATGTGATTTCTGCAGCATGTTTCGGTAAGACAGATGAGGGGAAGGTGCAGGTGTGGGTCGTCTGTCCCCTAAGCGTCTCTCCCCCCGGGCTGAGCCTGCTCACCGCTGGGTGTATCTCCACCCAGAAATCCCCCCGTGGTTGGTCCTAGACCACTGCATATACAATCTTTTTAAAAATCGAGACTATGTTCTTCAATTTTTTTTTTTTTTAATTTTTTTTTTTTTCAACGTTTATTTCTTTTTGGGACAGAGAGAGACAGAGCATGAACGGGGGAGGGGCAGAGAGAGAGGGAGACACAGAATTGGAAACAGGCTCCAGGCTCTGAGCCATCAGCCCAGAGCCTGACGCGGGGCTTGAACTCCCGGACCGCGAGATCGTGACCTGGCTGAAGTCGGACGCTTAACCGACTGAGCCACCCAGGCGCCCCAATTTTTTTTTTAACTTAACGCATTCTGGGTCTTCCAGGCCGGTTCGTATAGATTGGTTTCATTCTTCTTTGTGTCCATAAGTCTTTCTTTTATATTGGTGTGTTTTCATGGGAACAGTCCCCCTCCTAGGATATTGCAAATTGTTTCCATTTCTCTTGACCCCCTCAAGGCACTAGTGAAGGTTTTTTATCACACACCCTTCTCTGTACGTGCTGTTGTGTTTGCGTGGGGTGAATTTCTAGAGGGGGGATGTGAGCCTCACCATATGCACGTTCTGTGTTTTGAGCTACTCCAAATTGTCCTTCCAAAGGTTCTATCACTTTATGCTCCAACCAAGTGCCCGAGAATACACAGTGTCTCCCCTCTCTCTTTCTCAGCAACACGGGATGCTTTTATTTGTTTCACTTTCGCCAAAGCGGTCAATGAGATGGTATCTCGCTGTGGTCTAGATATTCATTTTGGGGGCTGCTAATGAGGTTAAGCATCTTTACATGTATCCGTTGGCCATTGTACCTCTTCCTCTGTGAAAGTCTTTGCAAAGAACACGAGAAATGCCTGTTTATAGAAAATGAGAACAAGTGAAGTTTGAAATAGCTAGGATTTTGTTATTACCCTTTAAGTCTTCAAAAAAGAGGAGGTGTGGGCGAGGGCTGGGGCCAGGTTTCAGGCACAGGAAAGAGAAACATTTATCAATCACATTAAAAACCTTTAAAAATGAAAAGCTTCTAGGGGTGCCTGGGTGGCTCAGTCAGCTAAGCATCTGACTCTTGATTTCAGCTCAGGTCAAGACCTCACAGTTCATGAGATAGAAACCCACGTCTGGCTCTGCGCAGACAGCACGGAGTCTGCTTGGGATTCTTTCTCTCTCCCTCTCCCCCATTTGCGTGTGTGTGCACTCTCTTTCTCTCAAAAATAAATACACTTAAAAAAAAATCAAAAGCATCCTGATGAAGATGTGGCAAACAAGAAAATCTGCAGATTCTTTTAAGCTTCCAGAAAACAAGCGATTCTCATGTCATACAAATTGCCCCAGAAACAGAAATCACAGCATGCAATTGAGCATATTCTACGATGTGAATATAACACTGATAATAAGCCTTGATTACCTGGAAGGGAAACCATAGCTCAATGTTTATGACTCTGAGATGAACATATTGAATACAGTAGGGAATGTAAATCTATAATAGACTGATACAAAACCCTACAATGACCAAGTTGGGTTCTTCACGGAACAGAAGGACAATTCGATATATGGAAATTTACGCACACAATACACCTTATTCATGGGATAGATAAAAAAGGAAAATTATGATCATCTCATTAGAGTCTGAAAATTCAGCACCTAATCCTAAGAAAAATATTGAAATATAGGAATAAAACACACACCTTATCACGATGAGCAGTGGTTTTTCTAAGCCAGCTGCCAACAGTGAAATACTAGGATGCATAAAATTAAGTAATTTAAGATTTCAAACTAACCCAATAAGGCATAGATCCAAAATAAGGAATATGAGTCTTAAAAAAAAAAATAAGAAAGAAACCCAGCATTATGTATTCACGAAGCATTCATTCGACAACTATTATAATTAGTAAAACTTCAGTGAAGCCCAGAGGAGTATTAAAGATGAATAATATCTCTGTTGAGCAACAAAGCAGGTTAGAAAACACAACATTAGGGGCGCCTGGGTGGCTCTGTCGGTTGGGCGTCTGACTCCATCTCAGCTCAGGTCTTGACCTCAGGGTCATGAGTTCAGGCCCGTGTTGGGCTCTCTGCACTGGGCATCAAGACTACTTAAACACACACACACACACACACACACACACACACACAGGTTAAAAGACACTATTCACAATAGCATGAAAACAATTTGAAGTAACCAGGAAACAATGCTAGCCTGACGCATCAAGAAGTAACAAATCTCGCTTCAAGGCGCTCACACCGTGCCACGGGGGTGCCACCCCGTGCCATGAGATAGGAACGTAGCAGATCCTCGGACTTAAGCAGGGACATGTCCTGAGCCCTCCTCAGTGGCCTGTATCTGCACATACTAGGACAGCAGATAACTGCCTTCATGAAGTGTAACGAGAATCACGAGGAGCTCCCGGCCCCTGGGTGTGCACCCTCACACCCGGAACCGCAGGAAGCCGGGAAGCAGAGGGGGACACGGGAGCCCGTCACCGGCCCCGGCCGCCGGCCGGAGCCGCCGCTGCAGAAAGGACGGGCTTGGTGCCATTACACACAGGCGGACTCATCGGGGTGACGAGACCACGGCAACCCCGATGGGCCACGAGGTGCGGCCCCCTCTTGCCACGCAGCGCGGAGGAGCGCTATGGAAAAGGCTTGTCGCGTAATATTGCGGTTTAAAGCCAGCACACACGGCGGCGATACGTTATCCAAAGCCCGTGGAAAAGGACATGCCCTTGAAGCCAACCGGAAGTGGGTGAGCCAAGTCGATGGTTATGTTGCAGCCGTGGGGGTGATTTGTGTCCAAGTACACGGAGACCGCATTTCAAGCGGTTTTTGAGCAAGAGAAAAAGCTGCGGCAGAAGCGTCTTTAAACGGGGGCCAGTGTGCCGCGCTGCCCGTGCAGGGGGGACGCTCATTGTCCCTCTACCCTTCTGCGTTCTTAGCCTGAGGCCCTGTCATAAAAGACTGAGGAGAGAAAAATGAAGGTGCGTGGCCTCACGTACACGTGGGGAGTGGCTGAGGGGGAAAATGATTCCCCAAGGTGGCTGAGAATTCAGTCTTAAATGCCAATTTTTTAAAATTTTTATCTATTTTTAATTTTTTTAATGTTTATTTTTGAGAGAGAGAGAGAGAGAGACAGAGCACAAGCAGCAGAGGAGCAGAGAGAGAGGGAGACACGGAATCTGAAGCAGGCTCCAGGCTCCGTGCTGTCAGCACAGAGCCCGACGTGGGGCTCGAACCCAAGAATGGCGAGATCATGACCTGAGCTGAAGTCGGACGCTTAAGCGACAGAGCCACCCAGACGCCCCTATGTATTTATTTTTGAGAGAGAGAGAGAGAAAGAGTGTGAGCAGGGAAGGGGCAGAGAGAGAGGGAGACACAGAATCCCAAGCAGTCTCCATGCTGTCAGCACAGAGCCTGAAACGGGGCTTGAACTCACAAAACCGTGAGATCATGACCTGAGCTGAAACCAAGAGTCAGACACTTAACCTACTGAGCCACCCAGACCCCCCTTAAATACCAATTTAATAGGAAAAAGGGAGGGGGGGTAGGCCTCTTAGGGGGGAATAAATGCTTTCCAAGAAAGACGAATGGGCCCTTCACAGGCAGAAGGTATGATAGTTTGTGACAAAGTGGGTCTGGGTGTGGTGTCGACCTCCAGTCTCCTGTGACAAGAGGCTGTGGACACCCCCAGGGGGCATCTAAGACATCAGAGCACCTCTCTTGGGATGTGTCTTTAGGCAGATGAGGGGAGTTCAGAGAACGCCTCTTCCTGCCTTTGCTGTATTTCAAGTGCCTTCAGCTCCAATCAATCAGTATCCCAAAGCGGCATCTTTTGGAGTGACACCTGTCACCCTCACCTGCCTGCTTGAAACAACCAGCCAGCCAATGGACTCATCTCTGCGGAGGCTTCGGCAGAGACTGGACAATCCTGCCGGGACCGTAGATGGTAGAGGGTTGGACAGAATGGTCTCTCCCTTGCCTTCAAATTTACAGTGACATAAATAACACGACCTTGACCATCTTGTGCCTGTCGTTGGCTTATTGGATGATTATCAGAAGGCTTGGTGACTTCATCTGTTAAGATCACGATTTCCTAAGTCTTTGGCCAATCTGCTTTGCCACCAGAAACCTGAGAAATCGCCTGTTTTACTACCTTCTAGCTAGCAGTAGGTATTATCAGAGTTTAATCGTTTGGTCAAAATCCTTAGGCCAAAAGGCTATGAAATTTTTGAGATGTTAAGATTTTTTAGTTTATTTATTTTGAGAGACAAGGGGAGAGAGAGAGAGAGAGAGAGAGAGAATCAGTGGGGGAGGGGCAGAGAGAGAAGGAGAGACAGAGAGCCCCAAGCAAGCTCCACCCTCCACGCTGAGCCTGATGCAGGGCTCGATCCCACAAATCCCACAAACTATGAAATCATGACCTGAGCTGAAATCAAGAGTCGGATGCTTAACCGACGGAGCCATCCAGGCGCCCCATAGACGTTAAGATTTTTGATGTCTTCCAACTTTGTTTTTCTTATCCCCCCAATTATAACTAGATAGTCCCTTTTGCGGGCACATCAGTCAATATCTCCGGGACAAGATGAGCAGAGAAGACATGCGATGCACACTCTTTCACCCAGAGGCCTGGGAAGGCTGGGGGAGAGGAGTGGTTTGGACAGGTAATCCTAGAACAGGGATGTGTCGGTGTGGGGGGGGGGGGGTTGGCGGGCAGAGAATCCCCAGAATGTGCATTCTGGGAGGGAGGGGTTTGGGCTGCCGTACTCAGCGCCATAATCCCAGCCTCTAGAACAGCGTCGGGCACAGACCTGACACTCAGGACATTTGCACGAGGGCAGGAAATCCGATTGTTAACATCCAAATTCCGTCGCTAGGCTGTCATCAGCCTCACAGTAGGAAGAGCACAAATGGGTTCCAACTAAGTGGGCTGAAGTGTTCATCACGCGTTACCTCCCTTTGCAACCGGAGATGTGCAGAAACGGGGGGCTGGGGGGAAGGATTTACACACCCTCACAGAACTTGGCCCAGCCTCCCTCCACCTGTCCGTCCCTCTTCTGCTCTTCCAACCCCACCTCACGGCGCCGGTTCATCCTGAAGCGGCTCAGAACAGAGTCCTTCCCATGGGCTGCTGGCTGAGAACCCCCGCTCGGACCAAAGTTAATTAGGTCACTTGCACGGTGCCCGGACAGAGAGATGGTTTTCTCTTTCTTAGGGGAATAGTAGTCTCGACTGGCAGGTGGGGCCGGCCAGAAGCTTCTGGAAAACTGGAGTCCCGGGTTCTTACCCTAATTCCATCACAAACTGGGTTGTCATGTAGGGAAGGTCACCTCGCCCTTGGGCCAGCGTTCTCCTCTGTGACTGAGGGAGCAAACGAGGCAGGTGGCCGCTTTCCTTCCGTGTCAGGCCTGCAGAGGACATCACAGGCCGATGTAGCCTACACGTGCGTCGAAATAGTGTGAACGTGGTCTGGACGTCCTTCCGGTAACGGCAGGGGCATGGACGCCTTTGCCCTCTATGGACGGATGATCTGGGGAGACTTCCACAAACACCCGATAGATCTAAGACAGGCTAGAGGGGGGCTGGACTCCTAGGTGTACAGAGACGTCCCAAAGAAAACTCCGAGCAAGCCTTTTTTTTTTTTAATTTATTTTTATTTTGTTTTTTTGTGATCTGTCCTCAAGATTCGCTTCTTTGTGTTTTTAAGTGTATTTATTTTGAAAGTGAGAACCGTTGGGGGAGGGGCAGCGAGAGGGGGAGACAGACGATCCAAAGCAAGCACGATGCTGGCAGCACAGAGCCCGATGCAGGGCCCGATCTCACCAACTGTGAGATCATGACCCGAGCCAAAGTCAGACGCTTAACCGACTGAGTCACCCAGGCACCTGTGAGCAAGCCTTTTTTTCGAGAGTGATGTCGTGACGGGGAAGGATGTCCAAAGGCCCCTCCCGCTTCCCTGGGCAAGGGTCACTTGGCTGGTCTACCTGAGGCTTTGCCCAAGGAGCAAAGAGATTGTCAAGGGGCTCTTTATGGAGGCCTTGGGGCTGCTTGGCCTCAGTATAGTTTTTCCACGAGCCCTGCCTTCTTTCCCAAACACCTCCTCTCCAGTATTGCTTATGGTATTCCTTAAACCCGTGCCCAATCTGTTGTAGACAGACAGGAACAAACCTAGGGGTCATCCAAGTCAGATTCTGTTACGTGCCACAAGAAGCCGATGACAGCATCCTGCGCCGTCCAGCAGGGTCCCCTTGGGAAGCTCCCGATCCTATCAGATAATTTCACTTAGAACGGTGATTTTCTCAAAGACCCTGCCAAACTCTGGTGTTCCAGGAGCTGGACCAAAGGGAAAATTGAATGACGGCAGTCTCGTCTCCAAAGCATAGGGAAAATTTGAGTTAATGGAGAGAATTTTCTCAGCGGGACATTTTCTTTCTTCTCCACCACTTTTTCTTAGGATTACATGCTTCTCCTCCTTGCCTGTTCGCGAGCGAACAGAGCAGAAGCTTCTGTGTCTGGGTGCGACCACGTTCCCCAAATAACACAACGCTGGCAAGACGGATAGTACACCATTGGCCCTCCTCTATGGAAGATATTACATTATAATCAGGGTCTCACTGAAGGTTCTCTCTCCTTTTTCTTTGGAAGTATAGGCTATTCGGTTAATTTCCTGAAATAATTCGAATAGCCACACACGATACAAAACTCAAAAGGAACAGAAGGGCAAAGGTTAAAAGTAAATCTCCCTCAAACCTTTTCCCAGCTGCTCGGCTCTTTTGCCCAGAAGCAACCACGATTTCCCGGTAGATCCCCTTTTAACGTCAAAAAAGAAAATCAAGCCACCTCCTCTATATATAGGCTGTTAGGACTCTTATTTTCCTGGATAGAATTGTTTGCAATCTGTTATTAGTGTTTAAGTTTTATATGTATGCATATATACATATACATATACGTATACATACATATTCGTATACATATGAATATGTATATATATTCATTAAGAAAAGATTACAGAAGTCAGTCAATGCTTTCAGGGTACATTTTATTCATCACATCAGTCTCTATTATGGGCAGAAGAAAGCGAGCTCTCCACGGGTGAATGGACTGGGAAGCCGTTCTGGACGCACAGCACGATCGCTTGAACCGTGTCTCCTGCTATAAACACACGGTCCCCGGGGTCCCCGGGGTCCCCGGTCATGTCGCTCCCCGCTTGTACCTTGATCCTCAGGGCGCTGCTCCCTGAATGTGTTAGAGAACTCCGATTACCAGAAGTTTGTAGCTTACTGCTGAGCCTGCCCTAGAGTCGGAAAACGAACCAAGTGATACGAACTGTACATCCTGACGGAAGAGCTGACACGGTATAAGGAAGCATCCGTGCCAGGAAACCTATCCGAGGAGGAAAAAGCGTTTCTCTTCTGTTTCCCCTTGCAGAAGTATAAGCTGGAAAAGAGCATCAGAGAGCTGCACGCTATTGCCGACCAAGTGGACGCGACCCATAAGATGCTCGCCAAGACCAGCCTGGTGGCTGGCGACGCCGTCTCTGGCGTCTTAAGCATCTTGGGTTTGGTCCTGGTACCCGTGACAGTAGGGGGGAGTCTGATGCTCTCCGCGGTGGGGCTGGGCCTGGGGGCAGCCGCTGCTGTCGCCAACATGTTGACGAGTGTCTTAGAAAATAGAAGCAATATGGCAGCCAGAGAAAGAGCCAGCAGACTGGTGCCTATGGAAACAACGACGGAGTACAAAGCTTTTGAAGAAATAAGGCTGTCTGAAATCAGTGTTGTGTGCGTTGATAGGTGTGTCAGACTCATCAAGAAGGTCAAGGGACTTCGTGCCTCCCAGATGGCCAAAGCCAACTGTGGCTTCATGGCTATAGGTCAATACGGCCATAAGCCATCTCCCCTTCTGGAGGGCCGGAGGGCTGCGGAGAGCAGCTGAAGGCTCAGTCCTGTCCGTGAGCAAAGGTGTCCGGGTGCTGGGTGCTGCTGGGGCTGGCTTGTCACTTTTGCAAGACGTGCAAAGCCTCCTGCAGAGCCGGAAGCCCCTGGAGGAGGGGGCGAGGGCAGAGACAGCCGAGGCACTGAGGACACTCGCCAAGGAGCCGGAGCAGGAGCTGAGGCAGCTCACCCAGCACCACAAGCTGACCATCCAGGGGCGGGGCTGCCGAAGAAGCCTGTTCCCGAAGGAGGAGGTAGGAAGGGGGTGCGGAAGGCAGACGTGGTCCCCGTCTTCCTAGAGCCTCCCAGGAGGCGAATGCTGGGTCGGTAGACGCACACACAAATACATGATCAGAACTGTCCTCTCTTCAGAGAGAGGACTTTGCCCACGCCCCTCAGCTAAATTAGGCCCCTCCTCTTCTTTCCAGAACCCCACTGTTTTCTCTCAAGGCGCTGAGCACGTGCTTTAGAAATCACATATTTCACGTAGGTATTCCCCGTCCGTCTTCCCATACGACGTACCCTCTGGGAGGGCACGGATGGGTCCCCAGCCTCCCGCAGCGCCTGGCACGCCGTAAGGGTGCCACAAACCTGTGTTGGACGACCTGAGGTGGCATTCCAAATGAATTGGCAAAGGATTTTTATTTGAAAAAAACGGTTGATAGCTCTAGCCTCTCTTATTTGGGACGTTCAATATCTAGCTTTAAAAACAGAAGTGAAGGGGCGCCTGGGTGGCTCAGTCGGTTGAGTGGCCGACTTCGGCTCAGGTCACGATCTTGCACTCCGTGAGTTCGAGCCCCGCGTTGGGCTCTGTGCTGACAGCTCGGAGCCTGGAGCCTGTTTCGGATTCTGTGTCTCCCTCTCTCTGACCCTCCCCCATTCGTGCTCTGTCTCTCTCTGTCTCAAAAATAAATAATTAAAAAACAGAAGTGAAAACTACCACATAGAGGAGAATTTCAAAACTCCTCTTTAATTATACAGAGAGTATGAAATAAGACTGGGCAGCAAAGCCACTGAGACCCTGACAAGGGACACACAAGCCTTTGCCGAAGGTGTGAAGGCTCATGAATTCATTCATTCATTCATTCATTCATTCACAGTTTCTATTTTACTTTTTTAAATTTAAATTTATTTTTTTTTTATTTTAGAAATAGGGTGTGAGCAGGGAAGGGGCAGAGAGAGAGAGAGAGAGAGAGAGAGAATCTCAAGTAGGCTCCACACTCAGCATGGAGTCCAATGCAGGGCTCGATCCCACAACGCTGGGATCATGACCTGAGCTGGAATCGAGAGTCAGACGCTCAAGTGGCTGAGCCACCCAGGTGGCCCCTTAGATTTTAATCAGCTGAGGTCGCGACAGGGTCCGAGGGCTGAAGGGAGTGTTCCCGAACTTGTCTGCATGTTGGAAGTGCCTGGGAAGCTGTGACAAATACTGATGAGCAGGTGAGTCCCGCTTGCTCTTAGGGACTGGGATTTAATTGATCTGGGGTATGACCCGGACTGGGGGGGGGTGTTGCAGGATCCCCAAATAATTCCGTTCTACAGCCAAGTTTGGGAAACTTTGCTTTTAAGGACTGAGGTGTTCTTACTCAGTGCATCAATATACTTTTACTCTTTGGGTACATATTCTAACTTCTTTTTTTTTTTAATTTTTTAATGTTTTTAAATTTATTTTTAGGGGCGCCTGGGTGGCGCAGTCGGTTAAAGCATCCGACTTCAGCCAGGTCACGATCTCGCGGTCCGTGAGTTCGAGCCCCGCGTCAGGCTCTGGGCTGATGGCTCAGAGCCTGGAGCCTGTTTCCGATTCTGTGTTTCCCTCTCTCTCTGCCCCTCCCCCGTTCATGCTCTCTCTCTGTCCCAAAAATAAATAAACGTTGAAAAAAAAAAAAATTTAAATTTATTTTTAAAGGAGAGAGAAGGACAGAGCATGAGCGGGGGAGGAGCAGAGAGAGAGGGAGACACAGAATCCCAAGCAGGCTCCAGGCTCCGAGCTGTCAGCACAGAGCCTGACGCGGGGCTTGAACTCACAAACCACGAGATCATGACCTGAGCCAAAGTCAGACGCTCAACTGACTGAGCCCCTCTAACTTTTTTTTTTTTTAATGTTCATTTATTTTTGAGAGAGACAGCATGAGCGGGGGAGGGGCAGAGAGCGAGAGTAAGAAAAAGAATCCCAAGTAGGCTCTGCGCTGTCAGCAAAGAGCCGGAGGTAGGGCTTGAACTCACGAGTTGTGAGATCATGACCTGAGCTAAGAGTTGGACGCTTAACTGACGGAGCCACTCAGGCGCCCCATATAGTCTAGCTTCTTAATAACCAGCGGAAGATTTGGGGGTAAACTATGAGACACGAGGCTTCGTATTCGAAAGCGTCTTGCCTGTCATGCAGTACAAGCCAGGTCGTCGTGAGAAAAGACACAGTCTCTGCTCTAATGGCCCTGGGGACCCAGCAGGGGGACAGACCCCAGATGAGCCATTAACAAGGAAGAGAGGTGGAAGGTACCACCCAAGGATCACAGGGGGCTGTGGGAGACCCTGACAGGGGTACCTACTCCTGGGTAGGCTCCTGATTCTGCTACGCGCGTGTGCAATCCTGGGCTCGCGTCTCTGCCGCGTCACCTCACTGAGCCCTGCGCGCACCCCGGCTGTGTGCATCTCCAGCCAGAGGGGCCACTCGTTGTGGCATTCAATGCACAGACACCCACGGGGCGCCTCTTTGCCGGCAGTACTCCAGGCCCGGCCGCACGAGAGACACAGAAGGACCCGGTGTGGAACGCGAGCCACATGCCAGCCCTGGCATGGCTGGACGCCCAGGTGAACCTTCTGGAAGATTCTAATTATTGCCACAGACGTGAGTAAACTACTCCCGTTTCCTCTTTGTCCTCGCCGGTCAAGCTGCCTCCACGGAACCTTGGTTTAGCAGAGGCAAAATACAAGTGTCCAACTAGGAAAACTCAGGGCAGGGAAATTTAATGATGGTCGAAGTCCAGCACTGGCCCATGGTAATCCTTGGGGGCTCCGGAACTACTCGGGGTGGAAGGGAAATGTGCGAGAGATAAGAGTTTCTGTGTGTACAGATGGGGTTGGGGGCCAAGGAGACTTAAATATGCATGTTAATTTAAGCTGAGGTTGGGCCACATTTAGAGCACGTGTCTTTTCCAAATTGTACGTAACTACACAGAGCATTTAGAATTAAAGTTTTTTTTAAAAAAAAAACTCCTTCATTTTTATATATTTTTTTAATGTTTATTTATTTTTGAGAGAAAGAGAGCATGAGGCGGGGAGGGCAGAGACAGAAAGGGAGACGCAGAATCCGAAGCAGGCTCCAGGCTCCAAGCTGTCAGCACAGGGCCCCACACAGGGCTCGAACTCAGAACGGCGAGATCATGACCTGAGCTGAAGTCAGCCACCCAACCGACTGAGCCACCAGGCACCCCCAAAATTAGATTTCTTAAAAAGGAGGACCACAACCCATAGCCTGCTGGACTTAGTTTCTTAAATCACTTCAATGAATACAGCTTCTGTCTCACTACTGACTGAAGCCATAATGGGAGGAGAATGGGTTTTCTAAAAGACCATTCCCGTGGCTGAAAACCAAGAAGTCTAGTCTTTTGGGTTCTTGAACCCAACCCCAACGTGAGTGTGTGTGTGTGTGTGTGTGTGTGTGTGTGTGTGTAACCAACACATTAAGGTAGAAAATGCTTGACTGTTCCACCATAAGAAAATTCTAGGCTAACCTGACTGATTCATGAGCCTGTTTTGCAGACGTTGACCAACCACCAGTAAGACTGGCTAAGATGGGGGCACCCTGGGAAGAATTCTTGGAACCGTGAAGAAGGGACCAGGAGTGAGCGAAAGTAATCTCTGCGAGGACACACCCCAAGATCTCCCCCCACGCGTCACGCTCACACTGCCATTTTTGACCAGGTGTCCCATGAAGAGACAGGAGTCCTGAATGAGCTTGTTCAGAAAGGAGGACACCTGTCCTTCCCTATATCCACGTAGCGTATTTCGTCCAACTTCTATGCTGATTACAAAGGAAATGAAAGAATATGAATGGACAGCCAGATGAAGAGATATGTAGGGCGAGGGCCTGAACAAAGGAGCTTCTGTCCTAGCTAAAGTTTGGGCCCCAACATGGTGGCCCGTGGAGGTGTTCTGGCTCCCCCGATTTGGAAGCTCGCTGAACCCTCTCCATTTTGGGGTTTTATGGAGGCTGCATTACAGAGGCACGATTAATTCCTTGGCCATTGGTTGATTCAACCTTCAGCCCCTCTCCCCTCCCAGGAAATCAGTCTCTCCTCACAGTTGGTTTCCCTGGCAACCAGCCCCCATCCTTAGGTGTTTCCCCAAGCCCACCTCCTGCAGACACACCACATGCTGTGAATAATAAGGCACCCAGTTCACCTTTAAGGCTCTGAAGCATTTTCAGGAACTGAGGATGAGACTAAATATTAAAACACAAGGTTTACCCATTGCTCTTAACACTCAGGAAATTCCAAGGGTTTGGGGAGCTGTAAGCCAGCAACTGTGGATGAAGACCAAATATATAATGAAAAATATATTTTGGTCCAAATGTATATATTTCTTATAAATGAATGACCAAATGTATATATATCTTATAAATCACAATATTGCTCCTAGGTAGTCTCCAACCCGTTCATCCATCCATCTCACCTATTCGTCCATTAATCTCATCCATCCATCTCATCTATCCATCTGTCCATCCATCCATCCACCCCATCTATCCATCCATCCATCCACCCATCCACCCATCCACCTATCCATTCATCCGTCCATCCATCCATTCACCCACCCATCTGTCCATCCATCCATCCATTCATCCATCCACCCATCTAGATACTTAATACCTACCAAGTGAAAGGCATTTTTCTAAGCAGTGGGATAGAGCAGTGAACAAAACATATCCCTGCCTTCATGGGGTTTATAGTCTCGTGGTGAGAGAGTCAGTGGGAGAGGCAGACAAGAAACACAAGAAATAAGTAAATTATACAGTATAATATAAAGTAATGGATGTTAAGGAGAAGGATGAATCTGGGAAGGAGGCTGGGGAGTGTAGGGTGGGGCAAGAACGCAATTTTAAATAAGATCATCAGGGAAAACCTCAGGGAGGCTTTTATCTGAGCAAAGACATGGAGGCGGTGAGGGAGCCAGCCAAGAAGATATCTGGGAGAAGAGCATTCCGGACAGAGGGACAGCAAAGACAGGTTTAGGGAGCTGGAAGGAGGCTGCGTGACAGGAGCAGAGTAATGGCTCGGGGGCACCAAGAGGGGAAGGGAGATGAGGTCAGATGGAGGCCAAAAAGTGCAATGTCTTATAAGCTGTGGTAAGATTTTGGCTTTTACTGGGTGAGATGGGTAAACATCGGGAGGGTTCAAGCGGAAGGATGACATAATCTCCGTTAGCTTTTAACAGCATCCCTGTGGCTGTGTGGGGAAGAGACCATAGGGGCAAGGCTACCCCAGGGACTGACACAGTCCTTGGGAGAGAAGACGGTGGCTTGAAATGGTGTGGCCGTGGAGGTGGTGAGACGTGTCAGAGCCTGGACCTATTCTGAAGGTAGAGCCCACGTTTTGTGAGAGAAAAAAGACCACCATAATACCCAGGTGTTACCCTGACAACAGGTCCTTACCTGAAACAGGTGTTGTGGTCGTGGGAGTGTAGGGCAAGATCAAGTTGCTCAGTTTGGACATGGCGAAGTTTGAGACACCCAACAGCCAAGCAAATGGAGGTGTTGAGTAGATGGTGAGACCTGTGTGTCTAGATTCAAGACGCCAGATCTCCAACACCAAACTGGTGAGAGACACAAATTTGTAAATAAATGATATTTAAAATCACAAGAGCGGACCGGGTCGTCAAGGATGTGCGTGTACGTACGAAAGAGCAGATGTACAAGGTCAGTGCCTTGGGTCACGCTGGCTTGAAGAGGACGGGGAGAAGTGGAGGAATCATCGAAGGAGACAGAGAAGGAGCAGCCACCGAGGGGGGGAGGGGAGCCGGGAGTGGGGTGTCCTGGGAGCCCAGGGAAGAAAGCCTCGAGGACGATGAGGTTTGAGCCCTGATCAGATTTGGCAGCGTGGAGCCCATCGGTGGCCTTGACAAGAGCAGTTATGGCAGAGTGGCAGATGAAAGCTTGACTGGAGAGGGTTTAAGAGAAGGGGGAAAGAAATTGGAGACTTAAATATAGACAAAGCTTTTGAGATTTTCTGGAGAAACTTCCAGGAAACTGGGGAAATCACTGCAGTGGGGGGAGGTGGGGAAGCAGGGAGTGGAAGTCAAGAAAGGAAGTAGCATTTAAAAAAAATGTTTTTTTTTAATGTTTATTTATTTTTGAGACAGAGAGAGACAGAGCATGAACAGGGGAGGGTCAGAGAGAGGGAGACACAGAATCTGAAGCAGGCTCTAGGCTCTGAGCTGTCAGCACAGAGCCTGACGCGGGGCTCGAACCCACGGACTGCGAGATCATGACCTGAACCGAAGTCAGACGCTTGACCGACTGAGCCACCCAGGCGCCCCTTTCACACATATTTTAAGAGACTGTCGCCGTGGGGAATCTTCAGCGCTATTCCCTATCAGCAATAAGGGTCATTCGAACCTTCCCAGCCTGAGGAATCCTCGTGCAATCCAGACTCTCCTTGATTCTTGTCCCTCTCCCCTCTCAAAAAAGAAACGAGGAAATACGGTTTACTATGCACTGGGAATTGTGCTAAATAGCCCATAGTTACTGCTTAGTACTTTGTCAACACTGTGCTGAGTACTCTATAAATACTGTCCTACTTCATCCTTGAACCCCCCCCCCCCCCGCCGCCAGTATGTACATTTATCTCCAATTTACAGGTGAGGAATCTAATGCACAGAGACATTAAATTGTGCAAGGTCGACCAGTTAGCAGGCGGCCGCTCAGGGATGGAACTCCGAACCCTCTTGAGCCTCGACGCCTTGCTCTTAACCACTGCCCTACACTGCCTTGGTTAAGTGTCCCAATTAAAAGGGGCGCCTGGGTGGCTCAGTCGGCTAAGCGTCCGACTCTTGATTTCGGCTCAGGTCACGATCTCAAGGTTTGTGAATCTGAGCTCCGCATCAGACCCAGTGTTAATAGCGCAGAGCCCGCTTGGGATTCTCTCTCTGCCTCTCTCTCTCTCTCTCTCTCTCAAAATAAATAAACACTAAAAAGCGTCCCAGTTAGGAAAGGGGGCTCAGAGAGACTAAGTGACTTTTTCAAGGTCAGACCATTAAGGAACAGTCGGGTTGGAATTTGTACATGTCTGTGTTTGTAGGCTGGAGGCATTTTAACTTCGAGTGAGCCAATCCTGACATCACTTACTTTTAAACATTATGTGGAGATTTCACATCGTTTACACTTGGGTGCACACACCCAGATTAGCGTTTATATTCAGTCTGTGCTTGGTGGGAGAATTTTCACATGCACTGACCTACACTCTTCCGGAGATTTCTGGAGCCTTGGGGTTGGTCTAAGGCAAGAGTCAGCAAATGATCGCCAAGGGTCCAAATCTGGTTCACCACTTGTCTTTGTAAATAAAGTTTCATTGGAGCACAGCCACACCCCCCTTTGTTTGGGGAGAGCCCCTGGTTTCTTTCTCGCGATAATGGCAGACTTGAGAAGCCTTGACAGAGGCCAGGCGGTCTGCGACACCTCAAATATCAAGGGGTGCCTGGGTGGCTCAGTCGGTTAAGCATCCGACTTCGGCTCCGGTCGTGATCACACGGTTCGTGGGTTCGAGCCCCGCGTCGGGCTCTGGGCTGACAGCTCGGAGCCTGGAACCTGCTTCGGATTCTGTGTCTCCCGCTCTCTCTCTGTCCCTCCCCCACTCGTTCTCTGTCTCTCTCCCTCTCAAAGATAAATAAAAACATTAAAAAAAATTTTTTTAAAAACCCTCAAATATTGATTATCTGGTGCTTTACAGAAAGTTTGCCGACTTCTGGTCTAAGTGCTTCAAAAGAAGCAACTTAAGGGGCGCCTGGGTGGCTCCGTGAGCGAGCGTCTGACCCTTGGTTTCGGCCCCGGTCATGATGTCGCCATTTCATGGGTTCGAGTCCTGAGTCGGGCTCTGTGCTGGCAGCACAGAGCCTGCTTGACATTCTCTCTCTCCCTCTCTCTCTTTCTCTCTCTGCCCTTCCCCTAGTTGCGCTCTTTGTCTCTCTCAAAGTAAACTTTAAAAAAAAGAAGAAGCAACTTTTGAGTATCTAGAATTCTGGCTTTTGAAATGGGAAAAGGCCACCCGTGAACCGGGAAGTCCGTCATTTCAGAACCCAGACGGAGCCCGAGGGTGATGGTGAAGCCGCCGGGATTCTGAGAGCACCGCCGCTCACACCTGCCCCCTCCGGCCGCAGCGCCACACAGCCCTCTAACAAGCTCGAGGGACAGCCTGGAGGAGGCTTTACTGCGAGCCTGCGGGGAGGCCAGGGTACAGCCTCCCTTCCTGCCTCCTCCAGAGCTCGCACCCCGTCTGGTCATCCGGCCTCCTTCTCCTGTAGACGAGACCCGGAACCGAGGAGGTGGGATAAAGGCGTCTAACAGAGCGCCTCGTGCCTACTGAGCCATCGGGGGGGGGGGGGGGGTGGCCTCCCATTTTTGGGGGGTGGGGGGAGGAGGAGACAGGGATGGCCTTTCGCTCTTCCAGTTTGGGCTCCTCATTATTGATTCTAAGCCTGGAAAGATGCTCTGAAGCCAGAACCGTAAGGTGCCCTCAGTGCCTGGGTATGGAGGTTTCGAATTTGGTCCCGGCAGACAGAAGCTTTCCACGGAGATGGGAGCGGGAGGGCATCTGAGAACCGGCGTGTTCCAGAAGGGATCTGGCTGCGGTGCACAGACCCATGGCCCTTGCATTCAGCTGGTCACTGACTGAGACCGACCCGCTGCCTCCTTCCCTGCGTTTGAAAAAAGATTAACAGGGGCGAACGGGTGGCTCAGTTGGTTAAGCGTCCGACTCCTTTTATTTTTTAATTTTTTTAATGTTTATTTTTAAGAGAGAGACAGAGCACAAGCAGGGGAGGGGCAGAGAGAGAGAGGGAGACCCAGAATCCGAAGCGGGCTCCAGGCTCCGAGCTGTCAGCCCAGAGCCCGATGCGGGGCTCGAACTCACGAACCGTGAGATCAGGACCTGAGCCGAAGTCGGACGCTCAACCGACTGAGCCCCCCAGGCGCCCCGGCGCCTGGTTCTGGATCTCGGTTCAAGTACGATCTCACGGGTTCCTGAGTTCAAGCCCCACGTCGGGTTCCGCACGGACACCGCCAGAGCCTGCTTGGGATTCTCCCTCTCCCGCTCTCCCTGCCCCTCCCCCACTCACAATATCTCTGTCTCTCTGAAAAGAAATACATCAACTTAAACAAAAAGATTAATAGACGTTCATTTTTAGAGGAAAGGAAAAGAGCGAGAGACATTATTTTCTAGAGGAAAAAGAAAGGTTAACAGACGTGATTTTTTAGAGGAGTTTTCAGGCAAAACTGAGTGCAAATACAGAGTCCCCGCAGGCCTGCTCTCCCCACCCACACAGGCGTGGTGCCTTTGCGACCATGGAGGGGGGTGTCGATGCCAGCCTTTCTAAGTGAACCTGTGTTCTCTCAGGAGGACTTTGGAGGTCTCCAGCCTCTGAGGCGACGGCGGGATCCCCGATCATTCAGGGTGGCGGTTTCCAGCCAGGGCCCAGGCCAGCGTCGCCTCCCTCTTCACAGGATCCAGAGGCCCAGCTCTCGCCCAGGCCGGCTGGGGCAGAACCCGCCGGGCGTGCAGCCCGGGTGTGCCAATGGTGGTTCTGCCCTGCAGCTCGGGGTGAGAATCGCAGGGCCCGGCCGAGAGCGGGATCAGGCGGTTCCCAAGATCCGCGCGTCATTTTCCTGCCAAGGCCCCGGGCGGGGCCGGGTTCGGACCCCGCTTGGTCAGAGTATTGGTCCAACTGCCCTCCGGAGGCTTCTTTGCGGGGCGCGGCGGGTGCAAGGCCCTGTTGTCAGCGGAGAAGGAGAAGGAACTTTGCTCCCAGGGGAAGACAGAACGCTGGGCTGGGGGTCTCCGAGCAGACCGTCCTCGGCCCTGGGACCGAGCATTTGTCGAGGCCTGATTTTCACCTGGGGAGACCGGTTGCGCTGCGGCATCGGGAGGGTCCCCACGGGCCCCCCCGGTCTACCTGAACGTTCTATACGTGGAGACGCGGCGGGGCAGGCGGGCAGAGACTTGACTGAGAGCGCAGAGCTGGCTCCGGCCGAGAGAAACAGAAGCCTGGCCAAAAAAAAAAAAAAACCAATGACCTTGGTCACCATCGCGATAGCCGTGGGCACCTTGGGTGCGCGGAGCTGAGGGCAGAGTCCAGAAGCCCCTCTCGGAGGCACAGGGACGGGAGCCTGAGGCTGGGAGCCACCTCTCGGACCCGCATCCTAGAGTCATCTCGTATTTCCCGGGAAACCTCTGGGGAGTCAGAGTTCGGTGCCTGTCACCTCCCGGGCTGTGTGTTCCAGATGGCGTCTTCCTGTGGCACCTTCAGTACAGTTTATATTGTACTGAAGTATATGCGGGCAGGTGCCCAGCGAGGCGGCAGAAAACCGGACACGATTGATGGTTCTCCGCCCTCCGGAAGCTCGGTCTGCTGGGAGGCCAGACACGAGCACCGTTCCCAGCGGAAGATCCGGCTTCTCCGGGCCCAGTCTTCAAGTGGCACCCGTGTGCGTGGTTAGCGGATGCTGCAGCAGTGGGCTGAACGTGGCTCAAAATAGATCTTCGTGGCTACAGTCTGTCAAGCGGAAAGACTGATGTGGGTGGGAGGGGGTCAAGTCGACAAAATAAAACGTGTAAAGAGCCCACTATGGCGGGGCGCAGGGGGCGGGGGGCACCTGGGTGGCTCAGTCGGTTGAGTGTCCCACTTTGGCACAGGGCATGATCTCACGATTCGTGGGTTCAAGCCCCGAGTGGGGCTCTGGGCTGACAGCACGGATCCTGCTTGGGATTCTCTCCCTCCCATTCTCTCTCTGCCCCTCCCTGACCTAAAAAAAAATAAAAATAAAAAAAAAAAAGATGACTTTTTAAAAACTGTTTATCCTTGAGAGAGAGAGAGAGACAGAGGGTGAGCAGGGGAGGAGCGGAGACAGAGGGAGACACAGAATCCGAAGCAGGGTCCAGCCTCCGAGCGGTCAGCCCAGAGCCCGACGCAGGGCTCGAACTCACGAACTGTGAGATCGTGACCTGAGCCGAAGTCGGACGCTTAGCCGACCGAGCCACCCAGGCGCCCCCAAAAGAGATGACATTTGATCTGAGCTTTGAAAGTTGAGGACAAGTTCATTCGGTGTGGGAAGAGGGGCAAAGGCCAGGGGAGAGGGAAGAACGGCTTGTCTGGAGGGCAGTCCCCGGCGGTGGGGCCGGGCGGGCACGGGAGCCAGAGGGCGAGGGGGCCCGAGCTGGGGGCGTGGAGGCCTTGAGTGCCGTGTTAAGGAATTTGGATTTTAGACTCTGGAAAATGGGAGTTTCTCAAGGATTTTGAGGCAAGGGATGATGTGGTCACATTTATTTTAGAAGGAGAATCCAGGCCCACGTGTAGAGGGCTGGCAGGCCAGGAGAGGAACATTCTGGAGGCAGGGGTCCGGCCATCCTTCCTTCACCAGTGGCTGTGCTGAGTGCTGGCCACACGGCCGGCCGGGCCCTGGGATGCAGCGGGGTGTTTGAGGCTGCCCGCCCCCTTCTGTGCCAGGGCTCACCTTCTAGAACCAGAATCTAATGGAAGGAGTGAGAGAAACCTAGAAGCAAACACACGAGTGAGCCAGCTGACCTGAGATGATTTCGGGATGGCTAAGGGCTCCGAAGGAGGTCAAATAGGAAGTCGTATAGGTGGAGGGGGCTCGCTGCGACTGGCCAGTCACTGAGGGGCAGGAATTAATTGGGGAGAAGGATGAGAGCCGGGGCTGTGTTTCCGAGCAGAGGAGGTTAGATGGACGGAACGAGCTCGGCGGAGGGGCAGGAGGCCAGGCAGCGTGGTGGGGGGAGGTGGAAGGTGCCGGGGCCCCGCTCCTGCCCTGGGCAGAGCAAGCGGGAGGGGCGGCAGGTGGATCCGGGCATGGGCAGTGGTGCTGGGCGCAGAGCAGGCTGGGGCCGGGGAGGGCGCTACAATCGGACACCTGGCTCAGCGAGAGGGACGGCGCGGCAGTGAAAACAGACCTAGAAGGTGCAGGGGCCCGAGGCAAACGTGGGGGACACCCTCCTCTGAGCAGGAGTTTTCACTCGTCCTTTCCTTTCTCCTTTGGGTTTCAACACGGTGATTGCCAACGTTCGTTCAGCTCACCGACCGAGGGAATGCAAGTTTTGGGGTGGCGAGATGATCTCCGGGGTGTGGAGTTTTGGGGGAGGGGGTCCCGGACTTCGGGGGGGGGTGGTCTGTCACCTGCGGCGAGCGGAACCTGACGGCAAAGTTCTCGGGAGGGGAGGGGCCCAGGGACACGGGGACTTGCAGGCTGGGTGGAGGAAGAGGACCCTACAGAAGACACAGGGCCAGCCAGGGGCAGGGTACAGCTGGCTGGCTCTTGGATTTCTGCAGGAGTCCCTTAGTTTCTTTTTTACATATTCGTTACTGGGGACAGCGCAAGCGGGGGAGGGGCAGAGAGAGGAAGACAGAGGATCCCAAGCGGGCTCTGTGCTGACGGGCTGACAGCAGCGAACCTGATGCGGGGCTCGAACTCACGAACCGACCTGAGTCCAAGTCGGAGGCTCAAACGACTGGGCCACCCAGGCGCCCCCTGCAGGAGCTCCCACAAGGGAAGCGCCAGGAAACACCAGAGCTCAGAGGTCACAGGGCACAGACTCGGGCTGCACTGGCTAAGCTTGGATCCTGGGGCTGCCGCTTCCTACTTAGGTGACTTAGGGCAAAAGTTAGGTCACCTCTCTGCAGCTTCCACGTCTTAAATAGGGGAGTGACAACATATCAGGTCTGGGCTTTGACTTCTCCCTCCTTGGAGGCTAGGTTGGCCCGTTACCGTTTCCCGCATCCTTGCAGAAACACGAGACTGGGGCAGAGACAGAGGGCTTTGGTGCTCCTGGCACAGGGGACTGCGGGAGCCTCAGTGTCCCCGAGTCCCATGGGCGTGGAGGGAGAGGTGATAGGAGCCCGGATGGATGCCGAAGGTCTACGCTGCAGCCGGATTATGCGGAGGATCCCCGTCTGGCTTAGCTTGTTCTTTGTCCCGGACAGACGCTCATTCCTGGGGGGGGGGGGGGGCACTTGGCTGCAAACACACCCCTAGCGATGGCCTGGGAGAAGAGCAGTCAGGACTCTGCCCACGTGGTGTACTCAGCAAAGGAGGGGGCGCCCAGAGACTCGGGAGGGCCGGTGCCCAAGTGCCTGCCTCGGGGCTGCGAGAAAGATCGAGAAGATAACGTGGATGGCTCTCAAGCTCGAGAAGATAACGTGGATGGCTCTCAAGCGGGACCCGATTACTCACTCACTCGGGGTGACCACAGAGGGGAAGGCAGGCTGGAAACTGTGTCTCACTTCATGCAGCCCTCCCCGCCCCACCCCCCCTGCCCCCAACAGATTGTTTCCACATGCCTGGTGCTGGCCGTCCCGACGCCCAGGCGCTCGGACCAGGGTCGGGGGCTGAGCAGGTGGTGTTCTGGACAGAAGCGCATGACCACGCACGCGCCGTGTTGGTAACAAGCGGGTTACCAACGGAGAACAGACTTTGGTGGTGGGCGTTGCTGGGCAAATGGAGGGAAACGGGGACCACTGGAGAGGAAGTGGAACCCACTAGCTAGCGCAGTGGCAGCAGAGGGAGCCTTCACCCCCCCCCCCCACGGTGGCTGTGCAGGTGGAAGGATCACGGGGCATCAGCAGGCAGAAATCGATTCCAGAAGTCTGTCACGTAGGAGAGGACCTGGGATCTTGCAGAATTCCTTCAAAAATATGTTAAAGGTGTAAGTAGGTTTAAATGCCAGAGGGACTAACGAGTAGGAAATGAAAGGTTGACCTCGCAGGAGGGCACGACAAAGGTCCCCGGAAGGATGAGGTGCGGGGCATGAGTGTGGGGGCAGCTCCTAAGGTGAAGAATGTGTTTCCAGTAGAAGAGGAGAGAGGGGGAAGGGGTGTGAACTCGGGTAGGTGTCTGGTGGCAAAGCACATTCTTTCAGGGAGACGGTGGCACTTCCATCTCCTCCACGGAACAGGAAGCAAGGTGACCGGAGAGCCGAGCGAAGGGCACTGGAGGCTCGTGGAGAATTCTGGAGACTGGGGGAGGGGGGAAACCAGCACAGGAGGGGCGGGTGAGAAGGTCTGGCCAGGGGAGAGAAGGGCCAGCAGGACCCCACAGGAAGGAGAGGGCACAGGAGCCCAGGGGACACCATGACAGGGACAGTGAGGCAGGAAGGTCAAGTGGCCGGAAGGGGAGGGGGCAGCGAGGAGTCCAGGAGAGCACGAGGGCTGAAAGGAGGTCAGAGGCAGAAGCACAAAATGCAGCTTCTGCCCAGCCCAGAGGAACCCACGGCGAGGCACTCCCCACCGCCCCCATGGCCCCCACCCCCTCCCTCCCCCCTCAGCTCCCTCCCCCAGACTCAGGCCTCACTTACCTACCTCCCCCCCCCCCCCCCCCCCCCGCAAGACCCAGACCCAGAGCGCCCTCTGCCCAGAAAGTGCCGCGCTGCCTCCTCTCTCCTCCCTCTGAAGAAGTCAAATCCAAGGGGTAGGTTTTGAGCCTCCCGGAGGCAACAGGGATCCCCGGATCAACGCACACAGGCCCAAGAATGGTGTTTCTCTCTTTTATTTAAAAACAGTGCTTCATTACCATTTGCAAAGGCAGAGGCAGTGCTCCTCCTTTGCTTAGAGTTTATAAAAGCCAGCAACATGATCAATAATTTATACACATGGATAGTAATACAAAAAAATAAGGAATAAAAGCTAAAGATCTAACTACTCCGACCTTCACAATTCCAGCTACTTGATAATAATAGGAGTAACCCAATGAATACTGTATGGTCTGAAAGCTACTATACAATATGATTCTTAACGAGAAGGGGAGGGAGTCAGAGACTGTCACAAAGCCCTGGGGTGCTTCTCTGGAGTTCGCAGGGAAACAGGACCCTGGGCAAGCAGCTCGGGTGTCCTAGGAAGTGACTCTGGGGGTGAGGGGGTGGGGAGAGAAGGCGAGGTGGTCAATTATACAAGCATCCCACGTGATGCCCCCGTGCCCCTAAGGTACCTGTTTTGCCATGGCAACGGGAGGGGGCCGGAGAGGCTGCGTGTTGCATGTCAGGATGGTCCAGTCCCTGCCATGGGGGGTGGGGAGGAGAGGAGAGGGTCTGTGGCGTTTTCAGCCTTGCAAAGATTTGGACTGAAAGGCTCAGAGACACAGGTCGGTCGCCCGTCAGGGACGAGTCAACTGCGCTGGCTCTCTGAGCACTTGAGCCCTAGCTTACGTGTGTCAGCCCCAGGTTTGCTCCAGCTATTCACAAGCAGAATTAGAACACAAGGAAAAAAAACAAAAACAAAAACAGTTCATATCCCTTAGGGAAAAAAGAGGATCAATTCATCACTCGATATATAATACAGCCAAAACGAGCACACACACACACACACACACACACAAATACTGTGAACAGAAAAATACAAGAAAATGGCTAAGCTGGGAGTCTCAACGGGGTAGAGACATTGCTTAAAGCACTTATCAGTCCCCAGAAAAACCAAACCGAAAGTCACTTAAAAAAAAAAAAAATTCAAAACCGCGTGTACCCCCTGGGAATCTGGTGTCGGTGACTGGGGCAGGGGGTGGGGAGAGCAAAGAGAATTGATGTTCCCTTTTTGCTTGCCAGTGTGACGGGGCCTTCCCCACACAGGCGTGTGTGACCACCAGCCAGAAGGGACACGGAAAGGCCCTCCCCCCCCCCCCCAGCCCCCCGCTGGCAGTCTCCTTAAAGGCAAGGTTTGCGTTTTGGCTGACGAGCAGTTCCCTCAGTTACCAATCCCTGCCAACCAGCACTACCATGGCTGAATTGATCTACCGTTTTCCTGAGTAAACTGTAACTGGCTACAGTTCCGGTAACGTGGAGAAGAACTCAGCTACTACAGCCAACTTCGGTACCCGAGGGGTCCCCTCCACGCTCAGCGCCTCGCTCCTGGTCCATCGGATTCAGGAACTCGAGAACTTGCTGGAGTCTGGTCTGGAAGCCTTGTTTTCAAGACAGGTGCCAGGGACTCGACTGCACTCACTAAACCAGAGGGCGCGTGCTGGCTTAGGACACCCGGAGCCTACTTGGAGAGGGCCCTGCTTCACGCTCTAGCTCTTGGATGGCTATTGCCTGGTTGATCAGTAAAGCAACTATGAAGAAGTACACAGGAAAAGGGAAAGGGAGGGGAGAAGAGGTTTGTGGACAGTAACATTGCCAAAAAAAAAAAAAAAAAAAAGTGTTTGATGCAACAGAGAATCAAGTTTCACTGGTGTATACCTACAAATGGTCAGACATCTTCAAGAGCATGACAAAATAAAAACACGCAAATTTACGTCTGATGTTCACCTTGCCCACTATTTTTTTTTCCTATCTTATAACAGTGCAAACAGGTAACTTATGCTTTTTAAAACACCACTACCCCTTCCCCAACCCCCACCCCCCAAAGTCCCTTTCTTCCTATCAACTGGGGGAAAAAAGTCTGCAATTCTGCAAATGTTACTGTCCTAGAGGCTGCAAGCAGCAGAGGGGGCTGGACGCCGGGCTCCCGGCCGGCGTGCCTTCCAGATGGACCCTGGCGTGGCCTCGCGTGCCTGCCCGAGGAAAGGGGGGTGATCAAGGCCTTCCTGCAGGTCCCCGAGGTGGCTTCCATCCCGAGTCTACACCTCCCTCCCATCGGGAAACTAACGGGGGGTGTTGACTCACCCACTGCTCCGCTGCACGGCTAGGAAAGTATGACCTGAAGTCAGAGCAGCCCAGCCCCTGAGGGGTTCTACTTTTCAGGAAAAGCTGCTGTCCCGGGTTTCTACTGAATAACGTCCACTAGCTCCCCTCTTCAACTAGGAGTTGAGCCCCGGTGACCTTCTTTTTCGAGGACAAGTGACACCGGCTCCATCCCACCTCGTGGCTGCCGGAGGCTGGGGGCGGCGGCGAGGCCGGCAAACCCGAGAGCCTGAACAACGCTGAGTCACAACGTCTGACCCGGTGAACCGCGCACCACAAGGGATTCCAGAAAAGACCTACGGGCAGCTCTCTGGGCCGAAAGAGGGAGACCGAGAGGACGGTTTTCGCTAGGGGTCTCCTTAAAGGAGCCCAGCTTCTCTAGGAGTAAGATGCTAATAAGCACAGGAGTCCACGCCAGGAGCTACGGGAAAGCTGTGGAAATCGGTCACGTGCTGGCCTTCAGCATCGGTGAGGTTTTTGGATCATCGAGCGGCATCCGCCCACGAACCCCCAGACGCCAGACTCCCTCCCGGCTCGGTCGCTCGGTGCGACGGGAACCAGAGCCGGGAGCAGACAAGCCTCGGTGCTCCGAGGAACCTGCCTCCGAGGGGGCTGGCTGTACGGAGTCTCAAAGTTCAAGAGGTGAGGGGGAGGCCGACACCGTCTCCTTCGGGTGCTCACGGGAGCCCCGAGTCTCAGTGCTGACGCTAAAAAGCAAAGGCCCTCTGGCGAAAGCCGAACTCTGCTTGGCCTTCCTTAGAGAAGGGAGCTGGAGGAAGCCGTGCTCAAAGCCATCCCTGGAGACGCAGCAGGGCACGCAGGGCCTGCCCGCGGAGTCCTCAGCCAGAACCCGCTGAACTGAAATGCACGCAAGGAACCCCAAGCTCCAGCTTCTGCCTCTTTCCGAAGGGCGGTGGGGGCCGCCTTCTCTCCCTTTCCCACCGTCCTGGTCTCTCTCTCGGACAAAAGAAGAGCAAATGATTAAGCTCATTCCCCTGCGACAGCCACAACCACGTAAAATCTGGCCTGGTCTCCACCGAGCCGTGGTTTGCCATTTTCGTCAATGGCCCCTGTTTGAACACGACCCGAGGTTTCTGTGTGTCTTTAGTCAGTAAAAGCTCTCCCTCAAAACAAAAGCCAAAAGCAAAGGGGGGAAAAAAATCCTCCCTGCCCCCATTCTCTAGAACTGTGATAGCCCCCGCATCCCATGAACCCTTCCTCTAACTAAAATATTTATATACAACACAACAAAAATTGTCTTAACGGCAACGAACCACAAACTTTGGCTTGGGGAGGAGAACCCTTCAAAGTGGCCAACGGCCCGGGCAGTTTGGTGTCCCCTGTTCCACGCAGTCCTCCCCAGAATCAGTTAAGATTGCATCGAGGCCTCTATCTTCCTTGACGTCTCCCCTCGTTTCAGGGACAGCCTCTCCCCCGGTCATCAGGAGAGCGGGGCTTCTGAGGGGGGAGAAGAGTTGTGCTTTACACGACAGGCCAGTCCCTCCCGGACAGATCACTCTGCTTACAAAGGATGCTTCATGCTGCCATGTGTCAGTCATTTTAATTCAGGGACACGAATAGTCATCAGTCAAGAACATGTGTGGAGGCAGGAGTAAAAAACAAAAACAAAAACAAAAACACAAACGGAAAATAAACCCATACCAAACCGGAAGCTCCATGTCTCTGAATTACTCCCTTGAGCAGCTATCCCTTGGGTGACAGGTCACCCTAGTACCAACGTGAATAGACCAGGGAGCCTAACAGAACGTGCTTTTCTATTTTCTCAGGCCTTCATTTTGGAAATGCGGCAGGACCCTGGCCTCTATCGTTACCAGCTAGAAGAGAAACGCCTCTCCCCTACCTTGCTTATACATGTAACATCAAAGCCGCAGGGCCGCGGCAGTGACCCACTGCTGCGGCCACCACATGACTCTTCCTGGCAACACAGAAGATCCTTGCCATGTCAGACTCTCCTTCCAGGATGGGAGGGGAGCAACCTCAGGGGCTCGGATTTGATATCCTGTAGTGTTTGTTGGTATATATGCCAAGTGGGCGGGTGCTCGGCTGGCGTCTTTGGAGGATGACGAGAAGCCGGGCGGAAGGGCCACGAGAGCTCAAGACTGTGGACAGAGAAGTGGCTCGCAGAGGCCCCGGGAGCTGGGGATTCCTATGGCTTTGGAGCCAGTACAAAGCGCCCCTGCCTGCCCTTCCGTGCCCCGGCCACTGCAAGCTTCCAGGGACAGCGGACCCGGCACTCAGTGCTTGATCTTTTGCTAACGGTTTTCATACGTTTTACACCTTGTACTGCCCTCCTGATGTAAGAGAAAGGACAGGAATATCAGAGCCCTGCCAGACACCCTCTGATATCCCTTTTCTTTTCCTTACTGTCTTTACTGACTCCCAACACTCTGTACTTCTAACCCTCAAGCCAGGAAATCTGGTCGCTGGCTATTTATTCTCCTGTCCCTGGGTCCTAAATTCCTGACTCTTGAGGACATGGGAGCAGGGAGTTCATAAAAGGACAGATGAGCCAAGCCGTGGTTCAGAGAAAGGAGGAGGCCCAGCAGGAATGCTAGGATCTCAAGAAAGAAAAGAATGATCTTTTTCACACTCCGGAGTTCATTCTGAGATCGGTTTCCTCATGAGGTGTTTATTATCCACAGTCTGAGAGCGTGTTTGGAAATATTAATACTATAATTCCAAAAACTATGCCAACCGTCTCAGGCTGTGCAGGTAAGATGATTGTAAAAAGGATGGAGAAGACAGGAGGGAAGAGGAGAGGACAGTGGCTTTTAATTCTCCCGCTTCGCAAGCACAAATTCCTGTCATCTATCAGCATGTGGATTCCAGCCACAGCCAACCAGAATTGCCTGCCGAAGACCAGAAACTCAGAAGACTAGAAGAATATCCTGTCGCAGAAAGATCTCCACTTCTGCTTGTCCCCCAGCCACTCAGCACCGGATACACTTTGGTAACTCTGTCTGCTGATTTCTGATCACATGCATTCATCAGCTCCTAAGGTCTCTCCTTCCTCATGAACTGCCTCTTCCGTGATTGACAGAATGAGCTAGCACGGACATACAGACATGGAAATGCATTATTTTTTTTTTTTTTTTACCACAGTTAAAAAAAAAAAAAGGAAAAAAAAAAAGAAAAAAATGCACAATCTTTGGAACAAAAGAATTAAAGGCAGAAATTTAAAGGAAAAATACATATTCAAAGAACATAGTGAGGTATAAAAAAGTATTCTCTCTTTTTTTGTGTTTTTTTTTTTTTGTTTGTTTGTTTTTCCTCTTCATCTTGCTATAGAGTTCCTCTACTAGTAAATATTGCAATAGCCAGGCCTCATGAACTGGGGGGCTGTCCCATTTGCGGGGTCTCACGTCACTTCAGTAGGGGGCAAATCGGCTGTAGCCACCTCGGTATAAACTCGCCTGCAGTAATTAGAGACATAAAAATAATTAAAAGGTTGATGAGAGAAACATTAAAGGTGAAGAAAAGTGTCCTGAAAAGGGATTTGGGAAAACAGTTTCTTTAGAAGCTTCAAAGCAACTGGTACGATGTGACCTTGTGCAGTGACATTGGGAAACCAACTTCTGCCTCTAAGGGGCTCAAACCAGAACCCACGACACTCACTGCTGGCCCAATATTCTCAAGAAGAGGGTATGACGACACTGTACTTAATGATTTACATGAATTAGCAAAGAAGGGAAACTCAGTAGAGTTTAAAACCAAGTCAGTAAATAATCTGATGTTTAAAATTTAGCACAAGTTTCGGTTTACCTCGATGACATCATAGCTGATTTCACCTTCTTGCACATTACCTGTCTGCAGGGAACAGGTGCTCAGGTGCTCTGACCACTAACTGTCACATACCACGTTCGAGATGGTGCTGGATTTAAACCACAGTCAATCTTTTAAATATTAAAGTCTAGTTCCTCTATAACCTACAAAATGTGCCAACTAGGTGCTTCTTGACATATCTGAATTGATTCCTTCCTTCCTCCCTCCCCTCTCTTCCTTCCTTCTCTCCCTCCCTCTCTCAGTTTAACTGGGCTTTAATTCCTTTCTTTTATCTAACGACCTATCTCCATTAAAAAAAGTTCCCTAGGAACATCTCTCGCCTTGGGTCATTCTTTCGGGGTCGGATCTGTATCTTTTTGGCACATAAAATCTCAGCAACTTCTATCACTGGCTTTATCTTGTCTGTCTACACCTACATTCCCCTCAGGACCCTGTTACTTCCTCCCACAAATCTATCATTAGAAATTTAGTGTGAGAAATGATGGGCTCTCTCATATTCCTCCCAGTCTTAAATTTCATTTATCACTCTGCCTCCCCATCACACACTGTCGTCCGTGACCGCCAGGCCGCTGCCTGGCTGTACTCTGGATGGCACACAGTGTTAGGAGATGTCGCTGTGACACGGGGTGTCCCTGCTGCGGCCGGTGAGTCACTATCACTGGGCCTGGAGGTATCCAGGCCACCACAAAAATACCACAGTGAGGGTTCGAGTTTGGTTGGGGGAGGATTATTCTAAATTGAGGTCTATGGATCTTTTATACGCTTCCAGGAAAACATCGTATTTTGCTATGAATGTTACGGATAGAAAAGACCTTTGTAAGGCATTCATTTGGTGATTTCTAGTGCTTTCTGCCAGAAGGTTCAGAAATGGCAGGGACATCCTTTGATATCTGCATCTGAAACTAATGCACAGGTTTTGAGAAGCTTACTGTGAAAGCTGGAGAGTCTCTCCCCCGACATCTCTGCTAAGACCTATCAGTTAAACCAAGCTACAGGTGTATGTATCCAACATCTGAGCCAATATAAAGCATCAACCTGTTCCCTTCTTTCTCTCCCAAACGATGCCATCACCCAGGGCAGACTGTCACTACTCATGCCTTTCTGCTGCCGGTAACCAGGTCAAGGGGCTCACGCTACAACACACAGATGAAGGTGATACGAATTTCCAGCTAGTCTTCTGTGGCTTCAACACTTTGGCAATGGAAGAAGGGCTGAGTTTATTACCCTTCTAGAGCTTTTGCAAACTGCAGGTAAAAGTTAAAAGGTGTAAAGTGGTTAGAAAAAAATACGGTACATATAGTAATACTCACCACAGCGCCAACTCCATAGCTAGCGGCAGGGGCCAGGGCGTGGTAGGGGTCGGCTGTGTATACCCGGCCGTAACTGGAGAGAAGAAAGACAATCAGGGAGAGCAAGAAAAGGCCATGATCTAAAAGAATGAGAGCGCTTACTGTGCTAATCAAGACTAGCGAGTAACTCGGTCCTCAACATTATTAGGGAACGGGCAGAACGGAAACCTGTCCGCTTCTACTCCCAAATGCAGTACCTCTGGAAACTTCTGAAGGACTTCCATCAAATGGAAAAGCAAGGAGGTGGGGATGAGGAAGAGGGAGAGAGGGAGCCTGGGGTCAAAGCCAAAGAGAGACCGGAATAAGCGGGAGGGGGGCGGAGCACAAGGCCCAAGGGGGTCTGCAGGCATCCGGAGCCCAGGGTGGCCCGAGTGGCGATCTGGAAATGGTGACAGGAGGAAGGCGGGGCGGCACCTGGGCACCCCCCCCTCCCCCCCCCCCGCCCCAGGCTCCCCGCCCGCTTACCCGTCGCTGTAAGCTGCGGCGGCGGCGGCAGCGGCTGTGGCCGCGGTCGCGGTAGCTGGCTGTGCATATCTGTAGGCTGCGTATCCGCCCTACAGGAGAGAAGAGAACTGACTTTACAGATACCTCTCCCCCGACGGCCGGACCAACACACACCCACCCACACGCAGACGTACACGCACAATGACACAGGGACAGACGCAAACACGGACACACACGTGGGAGGAGAAATGTTTCAAACTGCATCAGTCTGCATGTTATCCTTCCCCTGGCACAAAATTAAGCTCCACCCAACGCAGGGATCTGCTTTCCAATTTAGGACAATTACAAGAGTAAACTACCTCAGTGGGACCCGTTCTCCGATGTAAGCAACGAAGACATGATCTCAGACCTGTCTTACTTCATGGTCTTTGCTGAACTTTCAACAGGGCAAATATTTGCAGGAAGGTGGGAGAACGCTATCTGACTGATGGGGAATGTAAATGTGTATGTGTTAACTTCAGGTTCTCAGGCTGATTTATTGCTAAGAGACTACAGGATGTAACAGAAAGGTCCTCTCTGGTGCCATGCTCCATCAGGACTAGGCTTTTTGTCGAGAGGCAACGTTTAATAGGAAAAACCAGTGCAGATCAGGGGCTGGAACCTTCGGGCTGTGAGCCGATGCAGCCTGCCACCTGTTTCTGAAAGCAGGCGTGACGGCACCGTACGGCCTCCGAAGCCGAAAACGTTTAGCCCTTGGCCCTTCGCAGAAAAAGTCTGCCGGTCCCGAGCTGCATTTAGGACTGGGGCAAATCAGATTACGAATGGCTGAGGGCCTTGCAGTGGGATTCAGCTAGATGAGTTGGGCCTCCCTCCATGGCCTGAGCATTTGCCTGCATTTATTTTCCTCTCCTGACAGATTCAGAGGCCCTTACTTAACACCCAGTCTCACTGCGCACTCTGGAGTCCTTCTTCCAGTGGTTCCACTATCCCCTGGGTCCTAGAGGCTTCCAAACTCTCCCATCCTATTGTTACTTCCCTTCAGTTTAGGGGAACAAACACCCCAAAGGTTTCCGCTGTCAGGGTGAACCACATGTACTCTCCCATGAAGCGTTTCAAAGAAAATCACAATAAGTGCTATTATAAAAAGTGGCAAGCCCTACTTTTTTTCCTCTTTTAGACTTCGTCTATTTCACCCACACCTAATTCAGGTGTAAATTCTTACGACTATTTCTCCCTCTCAGATATAACTATGTTCAACTGGTACACGCTATGACACCATTTCATGTACGCTTTCTCTACGTGAACGCTCTGCATTCCGGAGGAACGTTTATACTCTTGACGTCATCGGCAGTAGCTTCCAGCGTACGTTCAAAGTATCCCTCTGACTGGATTACAGTAGTTAGGTATTATTTCTCTTTGTTCTTCAAGTGAATCACTCAGGAAAGCAAATGTTTCTTTCTCCATTACAAATTTCTTCCACGTATAAGTAAGAAGATTCTAATTCATATTACCAAACACTGGCAATGACATGGTAATGGATAGAAACAAGGCGGGAAGCACCCTCGGGGGCTACCTGAGATCAACACGTTCACTCTGAAATCCAGCCAGGTCTATGGGAACAGACTGATTTGGGCAAAACTGTACACATCCACGCTGTATCTGTAACTAAAACTAGACCTATCTATACATACACAAGCTATAAAGGGTCTCTTTACCTGATTGTATCTATGGCTAGCTAGGTAGGTCCTTTTTTAAACTTCTAAAGAGCAGTAAAAGCATGTGTTAACCAAAGCAACAAGCCAATCATTATAGCTGAAATTTTAAGCTTTAAATGAACCTGAAAGGCTCAATTTTTCATTATAACTACAGATGGTTCCATTGGTTTAGAATTAAAGTTTGCTAGAGTGAGGTCTACACCAGGGCCGTCTTTAGGAAAACTTTGTAAGCAATGATAGCGTGGTAAACAGCCATTAGGTGGTCTGTGCCTTTAGTATTCCAAAAGACACCAAAATAATCTTTAAAAATTTAAAACACCAACGTAATCAAAGCAGTTAAAGCCCAATTTGTGTTCACCTGAGTAAAACACTTAAAAACTGAAGTTCTATGCCATAGGGCAGAATACACATTCCCATTAAGGGATTCTGAGGCTCAGTACTGACCTGACTCTCTGAAAGTCTCTGTAAAGTCGAAAATACTGGGGATTCTATCAAATCATCACTTTGAGCGGTTAGCATGCTAATTCTGGGATTCTGGAAAAGGAGGTTCTGAATTTAGTTACTGATAGGACCACTCCCTCTCGTGTTCCTCAACCTGCAAAAAGCCATCAGAACCTCAAGAGATCAGACTGGGGGAAAGGAGATTCCTTCCAAACCAGAAGGAAATGGGAGAGAATCTATGTGCAGTAGTTTCCTTCTATTCTAACTCAACTCGGACTTTGAAGTTTGAAATTTGATGAGGCTCTTTGTTATTTAAATTCAGGAAAACCAGAACAGGAATACAAATGTTTTACTGATAAGAAAAAGCTTGAGGAGAATATCAGCATGAAGAAAAACTACGTGAATGTTTGTTTTTTTTTTAAGTTGGTAATATTTCAACACGACGACTCTCCTGATTACTTTATAATGGTGCTACAGAGAGGCCCTTTAAAAGGGGGACTATGTTTAGGACGGAAAGATACAAGCTAATTTGGTAATTCATCAGTGACTACCCCAAAATTAGAAAAGTTAAGTTGAATTGTCATGGATTTACTTCTCTTGGGTGTAGTCATACCCCAAAGCACTTCGGCTGCTGCTTTAAACAAAATACATCAAAAACTGTAAGACAGAGACTCTTCGGCTGTCTCTATCCCTACTCCGATTTCGGAGTGCACAGAGCTTCCGGGCTGAGAAATCGTTTTCTCGGCTTTTGCTTCTACCGGCAAGTCTGAGGTCTTTTGCAGAACATGAGAACAAAGTGCAGTTTGAAACACCAAGGTTTTCATTACTGTTTCTTGAGTTTTTCAGAAAGAACAAGGGCGGGGAAGGGGGTAGGAGACAGGGTTCAGGCGTGGGGGTGGGGGGGGGAGGCGGGGAGGGATATGGCGCCACATTTATTAATCACATTAAAAACTAAGCATGCCAACATCTGGAGCTAAAACAACCAGCAAAATCACCACGTTCAGACTCGTATTGGCTAACTCTATCTATCCCAGCATTCTCTTGGGACAGCGGTTTGCCCTAGGCTCTACCACAAGCTCGGTGAAGTACACAGCCTCAGGTACTAGAGCGTGCAGCCACAACAACCGGCTATTACGGAAACAGTCAGTCACCACTTGAGTTAACATTCCAGACCCTAACGACGGGCCCTCCCCAGCCCAAAGAAATAGTCAAGGTCGCCCGCCCTAGCCCTGGCCCACACCACGATGTTAATAATTATAACAAGCAGTAACCCATCTGTTATGTCAGAGAAGGGAACAGAGACTCCACTGAGAGGTTTAGAGTGGGGATGCTAACATGTCTTCAGCTGACTGCACAAACAAACAAACAAAAAAAAAAAAAGGAGAAATAATTCATTTGGAGATATGAAGTCATGAAATAGCTGATGTGTATTGCTTTTAACCATGCACTGATGCAAAACTGAAGCAACCATTAATAAAAATTAAAAAGGACATATGTATTTACACACAATCAGACCTGTTGGATCTGAAGCAGTTTGCAGACTCTATCTGTGTGTGATTTGAAATAAAACAAAAAATGGGGATTAGCATGGCCACAGCACACCCTAATGTAGGAGGGCACACATGGACTGCTTTTTGGAACCCTGAGAGCTGGATACATTTGGCATGGGCTGAGCCTGATGCAAACATACACATGCCCCGTTAAAAGGCTCACTTTCTCGCTCCTTTATAATTCATTACGAAGGACTCCAGAATGTTCCCAATAGGGGTGGCCCGACGCTAGCTACATCGCTCCCCTATTCACCCTTCCTGACCCTGACCGCATGGTCCAGTCCTGACCCACAGCACTCTCCGGCCCTCCGTCAGCACCCATCCACTCTGACCCAGAGTTCTTCTGCCATAGCGCCTGTGCTGAATGTTCTAGCTTTCCACATATCCGTAAGACATCCCTGCCTTCAACTTCCAGCTCTTTCCCAGGACAATGCGGTTACCTTGAAGATCCTTTTGATGTTCATGTCTCAGCTCTCCAGGGTTCACCATCACCTGCTAGGGATTCTCTACTCCACTCTGAATCAGTTTTAGCATTTAATTAACTTTATAATGTTGCCACACTGACCACAGGACGCTCCTGCACAGTTCTGTTTTAACCAGAACAAAACGGAAGGGCTCTACAGATCCTGCCCTCCGTATCTGCATTGTCTATTAGGAGGATCTCATACTGGCAGACATTCCCCTTCTCTTGATTTTAACCTAGCCGTGAATTTTATTTTGGTTTTGTTTTAGATTTACATGAAAACAGGACTTTGGTGAGCATGTGATGTCAAGACACCTTCTTTCTACCTGGAAGACAGTGACATTATGTGACACTGAGGAGAAGAGTGTGTGTTTTAAGACCAGCAGACAAAATGAAAGCTTTGGTCCCTGCACGTGATGTACAGATTTACTGAGCAAGGGCGGTGGGGGTGGGTGGAGAGAAAGGCAGATGTGATGCTTAAAATCGCTACAGGGAGCAGAGACCTATCCCCACGAGCTTGGGTTGACTTTGGGTTGACCTGCTGTGCCTCTGGGGATCGCTTCATTTGTCCCTACACAATTCTAACTCCTCCCTTCCCTTGCCTCCTCCCGGCTCCAGCTGAGAAACACTGTCTAGATGGGTCCCGGGGGGTGGGGGGGAGGAGGGCTACCCTTCTGTGGCAATAGGGCACCTCTGATTAAGTATTAACACAGACATGAGTACTAAAAACTTACAATAATGATAAGACTGTTGCTGTTTTTGACAGAGATCTGTATCTACTTTGGAAAGTAGATGCGAAAAAGTTTTAAAGACACGTACTTAAATTTTATTTTATAATTACTTTAAAATTGGGGTTAAGGGAAGAAATGGTTATGATCAGCTTCTTAACTTGCACTTATCACTTCAATGGTAGACGAGAGATGATCTTTAACAAATCAAACCTCTCAAGCACACCACCATTTCACATGCCCCCAAGTTGGTTCATTTCCCAAACCCGGCAGGGAGGCCACATAAGGAGTGTGACAGGCGGCCTGGGGTTCTCTTTCCCCAGCATCCAGCTATCAGCAGACGTAACGCTGAATGGTTATCCAAATGAACTCACTGACCTTGTTTTAAGGTGAAAGGAAAGAGGGCGAGGGGAATACGCGTTTCAGTTTTACGGCCCCAACAGGTCTAGATTTTTAGGCAACCTGAAGTGGGGCGAACAGCACGGTCCAATTACGATTGTGGCCTCACCCCGGGGCCCAATCGGGGACTTAGGAGTCCTGCGTGGACAGACTCAACTTCCTCCCTTCTCTCGTTTCCTTCACAGTGGAAAATGTCCTCAACTGCTAAGATCTCCAAGTATAAAAGACCAGCTTAAACGCCATGGACAAATGCGATTGGCAAACTAAAAGAGGTGGCAGTGATGGGACAGTGCCGAGCACACGCCTGGTGTGGACGGAGGCGACGGGGCAGGAGCACTTAATTTTGGAGGCGGTGCCGTCACGTATGGGACTTGACTGTGCGCTGCTGAGGTATAGCAGGGCTTAGATCACACGCTCACAAGTCTCGGTTGTCCAAAAAAGCCTCTGTTCCCATCTCTAACGTGGAGCTGGAATGGTTAGTATAATTCAATTTTTTCACTGCAATCCACAATCTGATTGATTGGCAGGTCACACTGGCACTCCTACCTGAGGTATTTTAGCGCTAATGATTGGTTCCTGTAAGACTATTCTATAACAGAACACAGGAAGAGCAGTTCAAAAAACACAGCTGTGGAAGGAAAACAATCATACAAAAAAGCCCGCTAAGGGGCCCACCAGCCTTTTCTTTCCTTTGGATGCAAGCATGCTTTTCACAGGATAAGAATCAGGAGCAGTTTGGTCATCCCTTTAAAACGTGAATCAGGGTGAGCTATGCCTTTTCTACTGGTCAAGAAAAAGAGGGGCGGGGAGGACGCACGATCCGTCTGCTAAGCTCAGGTCTTCTCGGGGCGGGGCGGGGGTGGGGGGGCTTTCTACAAACTGCAGCCACAGTTGCTAGATGGGTTCTCTGGAGAGGAACGTGGCACCAAAGAAACAGAAAGGAAGCCAATGGCTAGCAGGGGTTACGGACTAACAACAGAACAGGGGAAAGAGATTACAACAAAAATCTCTCTGAATGAATAGCCTAAATTAGTCTAACTTAAAGCCAGCAGCTTGCACTCTTCCCTCGTGATGTTTCTTCAAGCTCTGGGTCAGTGCACTTGTACTGGATTAACTCTCCTGTCTTCCTATTGCTAACGTGTATCTCTGAGGAAACAACGCAGTGTATAGGGATAGATTCCCGCAGTGGGGGAGGGGGGGTGGAAATGTACAGAGAGAAACAGGAAAACTCTAGGTAAAACATGGGTGTGTGTGTGTGTGTGTGTGTGTGTGTGTGTGTGTGTGTGTTTTAGAAAAAGCATCCCTCGCTCCCTCACACATGGAAGAGGGAATCTAAAGTTTTCAAAGCTACAGTTGTATCAGACTTCACTCAACAGTTACCTCATAATGCATTCTTGTTTTTCATTAGTGCGGTCGGAAAATATTTCAGCACTAGGGACCACCTTTTTTCCTCCAAGTGACTGCTTTAAGATAGGAGCTAAGAAATGACAGTAACATTGTGATTAATTCCTTTCATTAATAAGACACTACTGGCCAAACACGTATTTCAGCAAGGTCGCTGAATTACTCGTTTAGTTTCATAAGGTGATCCGGTTAGTAGATTAAAACAAAAATGTCAAAGGTATTTTTATTTTCTCAACAGAAGTACGGAAAAGTCATCTCTCTCTCAATAAAATCATATGCTGTGACCTAAAGATAGGAGAGAATTATAAACAAATATTTGGTTGGTTCACTCAAACAAGGGGGAAGTAGGCAATCTTACTAAGGTAGAAATAAGCCATACTTTAAAAATCCCCAAATAAAAAAGGTATCAGAGGAAAAAAACAAAAACAAAAACGTTGCCTTAAGAAAATAACTCCAGTGCAAAAGCGTGCTCTAACAGACCAGATTTCAGGAAAGCAATTTAAATAACGTAAAGATGACTTTCATGAGAACATGGATTCTAATGTATATGGGAGAATGTACATGCGAAGAACGTATGTAAATATGTATATTTAGAAAAGTGTCATCTGGTATAAAAGTAGGAATATTTCCCCAACCCTCACGTTTCACTGTGAGCACAGGAAAAAAAAGGCATCTTTCGTTCCTTCTGGAAAACCAGCTGAGGGAAGACGTGGATTTTAATTAAAGCACTGATAACGAAATATGGATTGGTTGAGTTTTGTGCTGGGCTATATAAATAACTGGTGTAATCTGGGTAAGTCACCATCTCTTTAAGAAACAGATCTACGAAGTGAGAGGGTTGGACCAAATCGTGGCTCAGATTCCTTCAAGTATCTGTTAAACTAAGGCAAACTTTGAAGGTCTACTCTACATAGGACAGGTGTGTCCAGTTACCTCCTCACTTCCTGCACCACAGAGTCTCTAAGGACATTCTGAAAGTGCACTGAAGTTTTCTGGTTGCCAGAGAGTCTCTGGCAGAAATCTGTGGCAAAAAGTTCGCTACAAAGGTACCCTTATGGATTCGGGGAGGTAAGGGTGGAGAAAGCACTTCCGGACAATTCTAACCGATGCCCAAGGAATAATTTCATCCTGACAAGTTTTTCTTAAGAAATTGTTTCTTAACGACCTGGGTGGTTAGACTAAGCTTGCATTCAGAAACAGATCATTTGGAGAGGTCCTAATAAAAAACCTCAAAACTCCAAACTTTTGACTCTTTGTCAGTTAGATCACCTTGTCCACATTTTAAATAGTATGTGACAAGCCAATCGTGGAACTTTAGCTATAACAAGACAGTTTCAATAATGGATAATAATAACGATGATGTTAACATTGCTGGTACAATCAACAAGTCCTGGATGGTAGCAGAATGTTTCTAAGAAGAGTCTAGGTTGCCAATTATGCCACTCATTTCCCTCTAGATGGCTCTTAAGGAAAGAGACCCAGTAGCTGTGGACCTTCTGATAGCGAAAGGCTGTAAGCACGGAGTGTTTGGTTGCCTCTCATTATCACCCACTTTCCACTGGCATCAGCTCCTTACCTCCCTCTCACAGGATAATGCTCTCTCAAAGTACGGAAAATAGGAAAACACATAGTTCAGAAAGCTTACTGCCGTCTACATAAATCAAAGCTCCAATGATCTAAAGAGGGATGTGAAATGAGAAGAAAAGCAGAAAAGAGAGAGAGTTGGTTTAAGCTAATATAACTATCCTGTTATTTATGTATGCACATGACACGACGGTATTAAAAGACTTTAAACCTGCTGATCATCTCGCAAATAAATCACAGAACATCTGTGGGTATAGGGAAGGGAAAAGAATATGTCCAGTAGACTGACTCTAGCAATGATCAGGAAACCCAAAGGCTTAGTTTTTGCACCCAGGGGCAAGCGCAGTGGCAGAGAAGCATGCTTGCATTCTTAAATATATAAATATATATATATATATATCCACAAGGAAAAAGAAAATAAAAATCAAATAAATTATATGTAAAAAAAAAAAAAAACCAAAACAAAACAAAGAAAAAACAAAAACAAAAACAAAAAAACCAAACCAAACCAAAGAAACAGAAAAAAAAAGGCTGGCTTGTCAGGGAATGGGGTCGAGAAGGCCCCGGTGTGTGTACTTACATAGAGGTCAGCACCGTAAAATCCGTCCTGGTAAACCACACTGCAGAAAATCCACACAAAAACAAAAACAAAAAAACAAAAGAACAGAAACACATTCCGGTTATTGAGGACGGCAGCATGCACATGCGCTCTACACAGGCAGGTGATGTATGAATACGTAACCGGGGCTGGGGGGCCGCAGCGAGTCAGCGAGAGGACCGTGCACGGGCACGCGCACGTCGTACAGCTCCAGGACATGCGAGGCGGGAAGGGAGCGCGCCACTCGAATGCACACCTGAACGCTTGGTAATTAAAGGAGGGTTAAAACGATGAAAGCATTCCCAGAGGGCCTGACAGAACTATCAGAACTCTGCTGGATTAGAAACATCAACTTCTCATACCTGGAGTTGTTGTTGTTGTTTTTTTTTAAAGCTTGCCCTAGGAGGAAATTTTCTTTAAAGAATTTCAAAATGTGTGTGTGTGTGTGTGTGTGTGTATATGCGTGTGTGCGTGTGTGCGTGTGTTGGGGAGGGGGGGAGAGGTACGGGGAAAGGGGGTCTAACATAAGAAAACTGAACCGAAAGGATCCCATTAGGGCAGGACCTGTACGCAGAGTATGTCCCAAAATTAGGTTTAGCGTTTTGTTTTGTTTCCTAGAAGGATGTACGTTTTTCCTGATATCCATACATCACCTGCTTTTTACCCTGCACATTAGACATGCAGTAAGATTTGGCTGATCACACGAGCATGCAAAGTATTATTATTCAGCATTTTAAGAACCAATGCAACACCTCAGAAAAACAAGTCAATCAATTCTGACCAAAGTAAACAGAGAAATGTAATTAAAAAAAAAACACAACCAAAAATACCCACAATGCATTGCTTTCACAAGCAGAGATAATGAGCTAAAGGTTAAGGTGATTGGTCCAAGGTCTGAGAATTGAAAAGGTGCAGTGGGGATCCCAGATAGTAACAATATAATCCAGAGTGGGAAGGAGTAACTGCAAGATTTTAGGGGCTTTTTGACCGTTAAGAATATTCATGGAACTCTGAAAAATTAACTGATAACTGACGTTTTGGGCATGACCAAGGATCATCCTCTTTTATTTAAAAGGATAAAATGGAGAACAGTAGCTGATTAGGAATTAGAAGGGTTTATTTTCCTGTTCAGAAAAATGAATTTTTATCAAACAAAATACATGAATTTGCGGGTTTTTTTGTTTTCTGTTTTTAAAGTCCTGGGCAACACTAAACTATGATCATCGTAGATTTCAAACCTTTTGAGGTATTTTTGTGCATATAGACTTTCCCCAAAACATTACTTTGGGACCAAAAGACATGGAACAGAAGTAGAGACAAAAGATAAGACTTTCTTCTTCGCATGTGTTAAATCAAGATTTGGATATTCTAAATGAGAAGATCTGTTTATTGTTTATTCAACTAAACAAGCTGGAAATTTTCAGCACTACCTTCTCTGTTGTAATAAACTAGTAAGTGAGGTCTTTAAATCATATTTTTAACTTGAATGTGAAATAACTTTTTTTTTTTTTTTTGCAGGTGGCTGGAAAGTTTCTGAATTCTACTTATTACAATGACATTTTGTTGGGTTTACAGGACAGTACGGTCACACTTTGCAATGCCCCAAATGTGCTGTGCATTTGTATTACAAAACAGGCAAATTAAATTCCTCTGTGACGCTCACTTAGCTAAGCCCTGTCCGGTTTCATCGTCTCCAACTGCAGTTAAAGTTAGATATTAGAAAGTAATCTGCCTCTCAACTGCATTTTATTAGAAAAGACATTTGCTCGTAACGAGAAGGCTGACAGAATGGAAAGCACTGAGGCCAAGTGCTGATTAATTAACCTTCAACTATTTCAGTAGGGGATCCAGGCAAAGATTACAAACATCTCTTCGATACAGAACAGTGGTGGCATTAAAAGCAGGAATACAGTTTACCCTAAGTTACGTCACTCACTGGGAATATTTACCTAAATTCTAGAAGAATTCTAATATTCCCTGTATCAAATGCCGTAAGGAGGCTAGAACACAATGATTAAGGATGAAAATTAGTTTACTAAGCTGAAAAGCAACTTTAGGCCATTCCCCATAAAATACTGGACTTATTCCTTGCCATCTTCCATGTAAACCGGTGGTTTAGTTAATAAAAAAGAAAACATGGGAAATCAGTGTTCAATGTAATGCACAGAGATTGGTATGATTAGACATAAAGATAAAAATATCTTTGAGCGAACGTAATCCTGACACAGAGTAGGGAGCGAATGGGTTGTTCTCAGGTTTGGCCAATATAGTGAAATGAGCTACAGTGACTAAAACAAATCCAACCGTTTCATAAAGTAAACTCGGGAATGTTATAAAATAAAGAAGTCCCATGTTTCTGGCAAGTGGCATCTCTTTGCAAACGTGACAGTAAACTCTCCTGGACTGAAATGGAAGACGCTTCGTGAACAATTTTCCTGGTGTGTAGAACTTCCAAAACGTCTGTTTTTATGTCTGACTTGAGTACCTCTCGATGAAATTATACTGCATCTTTATTCACTTCTTTAAAGAGACGTCAGAGGTTGAAGGTCAAAGCTCAAGTTGAGAGAAGAAAGAATAAAATTAAAAGCAAGTGATGGCAGAGGATGGAGATGATGGGATGCATGGGATTTAAGCATCTATAAGCTGCAAACAAAAGTTTATTTCTAAAGCACTTCCTTCCAGCGCCTCTTGGAGCCTGTCCATTCCAACATGCACACGTGTCTAATAAAAATGCCTGAATTCTGTGCAATGGAGGACCACTAATGGCACGTCCATTCGGTCTATGAACGAATGCTGAGTTCGTAGACCTCTACGCCAATTCTGCTGTCAGAAAAGGACCTACAGAGAAGGCTCTTTCCCTTTGTGTTTTAACTAAGGAGCAATGAACAGGCCCCCCTGCCGCTAGGTTTACTCCTCGGAGAGAATATGGAAAAAACCTGTCAGAGGCAGAGAAAAGATGGAGAACACAAAGGTCACATCTTTGAAGAAAGGAAAGTCCTCGGGACAACTAACTTCTAGAAGTCGACTCCGTATAAAAATATACATTTGCGGCTGGCACCGAGAAACACGTGGAGACAAAACCTGTCACCTTCACTCCTTCTCCCCCATTCAGTAGCAAAGGATTTATTTGTTGCTATGGAATCATTCCACTGCATGAGGCACCCTCCATACAAAAATCAAAGGGTGAAGGATGCTCCGCTATATCAGCTGTTTTACCATCATTCAGAAGCCAACTGTAGTTTAATTCTTCCTACTTCTCCCTTTCTCCCTGGATTCAATTGGACTTGGTTCATCTTTGAATTAACCTCTTTTAATCCGTCTCCTACAAAGAAAGCAAATCCATTGTGGGTAACTAGTTCTGCTGTTCACCACCCAGGCAGTGAAACCAAAAGGGAGGGCAACGTGGCAGCCTCGGCCCCAACACAGGGTGGTGACAAGGGGGTGAACACAGCAGATGCGGTCTTGTACTACAATCTGGAGCTCCTATTTCGGTTCTCTGCAGGAGTGTTAATCCACATTCGTGCGATGCTGAGTGAACTGCATGCCAACACACTGCTAGTAAACACAAGACAGTTCTGGCTGCTGTCTTAAGCCGTGAGGGCTTAAGGTGGCCGAAATGAAGATTTATATAATGCATCGGTATTTGGTCACATTCTGACGATGGTATATTTTGGTTCTTGCCATCTAATCCAGTAATTTGCAAATATTCAGAGAATCTCTACAATGTGGCACGGCAACGTCCCAGAAGGTGTGAGAGGGCCATGGTATTCTTTTCTGTCCAGCTGCTTATTTTGGAATCTAATGCTTACCCTGGATAGGCGGGAATGGCTGTTGGAGGTACCGCTCGGACTGCCCCATAGACCGTCCGCCCTCTGCCCCTCAGATGGGCTCCTCTGAAGGCGGCCGCCGTGGTGGCTGCAGTCGGGTAAGGGAAGCCAGGAACTAAAGGGAGACCCAAAATATGACAGGAATGTCAACTTGCATTCAACAGCAGGGCTACAATCACAACCGGCTTTGAACCGATTCCAGCAAAGGTTCAAAGATATGTACCACATCTTTCCTGAGAAAGAAATGGAGAGACCCAACACGCAAAGGCTAATGATGCCATGCTCTCTCTGTTCGTCACCAATCTTGAGTGAGCGCACTCTGCTCCTTCCCAGCCCTGGCGTTACAGTGCAAGCTGGTGAGAAACAGGTCGAGAAGGTCCGAGAACCAGTGCCGGAATAAGAGACTTTTCACTTAAGGCGGGGGGGGGGGGGGCGGCAGTTTAAATTGACTGATACAAACTCTTTAACTGGCCCATTGCTAATCTTGTTTCCACACGTTATTATGGGCATAGAGTAATTCTTCTTCGTAAGAATATTCTTTTGTGTTTGTACGCGGTGCCAACCTCCAAGGCACACAGTAATCTTTAGACATTTCATTAGTCCACTTTATTCTTTTATCCAAAACGTTTTAATCCAGAAATGTCAGGGGAGAGGGAAACTACTTGTATCCTTCAGGGAGGCAGACAGTTTCTAAAAACCTATTTTAAATGTGCTATCCTCTGGAAAGCACATACCGACATTTATTCCACATTCACTGAGCTCTTTTTAATTTTACCTTTCGCTGGAGGAAAATGGCTCAGGTCCGGAGGACTTCAGAGGTTTCAACGGAACTGAGAATAATCATGAATACTAGAGGTGCTTCTGAGCGATGTTCTACTGAGGGCCCAAAACTGACTGGCAGAGAACACGTATAACCCATTCTGTCAATACCCATGTCTTGTTTTCTTTACTGTCGAGAGCAGACTAAACTGTTGCTCACATGGCCTTACCCCCTCTGCCGTTTCCAAGTGTTTATGCTCCATGGCGCTCTTAATATCTGGTCAGAGAGATTCTAACACCGGTGGAGCAAGGCCAGGGCACTGTAATAGCACCGAACTCTCTCGAGAACACCTCCTTTTCAGTTATGTGCTCTACCTGGGGTGGGGGTGAGGGGAACACTAGCACACATCACTCTTTACTCGCAACAGTCAAAACTCCACGCCAGGCCAACATAGGCTACTTACTGATTAAAGGAATGTAAGTGTTAATACTCCCTCTTCCTGATAGGGGCACTGCTGCATCATTGCCTAAGGACACGTCTGCTTGAAAGCTGGAGGCTGGTTGCGTTAAAAAAAAAAAATTAAGAAATGCAAAAAGATTACAAAGGAAGAGCAAGGTGAAAAGCAACACATGTTTTGGCAGTTAAACAGCACGAATGGAAAAATCAACATGGTACTACCTGCATATAACTCAGGGCCATATACAGCTCCCACCACGGGGCTTAATTTCCAACCTGAAACGGAAGAGAGGACAGTGAGCACTTAAGTCCATGTAAGGAGCACGGTGAAAAGGACCGACTGGTGCATGTGCAAGCTGGCTTCAGATATCTCTGCATTTACTTTTACCCGTTGGAGAGTGCCAGCTGGGGGGTTACGTGAGAAGGTCAGGACACTTCCATACCAGGGTATTTTTTTGGTAAAGTTTATTTATTTATTTTGAGAGAGACAGCACAAGCGGGGAGAGGGGCAGAAAGAGGGAGAGTGAGAATCCCAATCCCAGGGCTTGAACTCACGAAACCACGAGATCATGACCTGAGCCGAAAAGCGAGAGTCAGACGCCTGACCGACTGAGCCACCCAGGCTCCCCCACACCTGAGTTTGTTTGTTTATTTTTTAATGTTTATTTACTTTTAAGAGACAGAGAGACAGCGTGTGAGTGGGGAAGGGGTACTGTGATGGCACTCTCTTATATGCCATCTTAACACAGTCTACTACTCTAGTTACTTTATAATTCAAATTTGAAATCACATTTGAGCTGATCTTCAACTCCGTGTTCAAGTATACCACACTGATGGAAACCTGGGTAAAGCTGAAATTCCCTTTCTTTGGGATTTACTACTGGGATTTTGTTGTAGTTAACCTCAGCCAGTCAACAAGAAGAGACATACAGTGATAAAATTCAAGGTACATCCCCAACTTCATGCATGTCTTGGGATGTCCGTTTGTAATAAACACACTTAAGTTAATCAGTCATTTTAACAAACGGATACTAGATTGCTGTTGAACATTAGCTTAAACAATTATAAACTTTGAAGTATTCCCAGAATTAGCTTTGATGTCAATTTTATTTCTTCATTCCCGTTTTTTATATTTATAGAAATGTAGCAGGTGTTAAAAAAAGTATTGTTGCCCACCGAGAGTTACAGAGTACACAGAATCTCATACGAACACTTTAATCAGTAGACATTTATTGATTTTTACACATAAATAAGCAAAAAAAAATGTGCCATTATTTTTCTGAAAGACGAGAGACTGTACTTAGGAGAAAACCCATTCATTCTGAACCAATCCAATCCTCTGTTATTTTATGTGCTCATAGATGGTGAGGTCTCCTCATTATTTCATATAAAAACTGGGCAAATATCTGTATTCAAATCCTACTGAAGCTGGAAGAACACAAATGTTCTCCAATGTCAGACAAATCAAGTGATTCCAACCAACGTAAACTACACTGCTGACTGAGAATTCACCAGAAGGCACAGAGCACTCTTATCAGAAGCTCTAACCACAAGCAGCCGCAGGGTTCTAAAGTTTGGCTCAGTCGGTTGGGCATCCGACTTTGGCTCAGGTCATGATCTCATGGTTGGTGGGTTCGAGCCCCGCATCGGGCTCTGTGCTCGGAACCTGGAGCCTGCTTCGGATTCTGTGTCTCCCTCTCTCTGTTCCTCCCCCACTTGCGCTCTGGCTCTCTCTCTCTCTCAAAAATAAAGATTAAGAAAAATAAATAAATAAAGTTTGGCTCCACTAAGGCTTGAATATTAATTTAGAATAATATTCAAAAAGCGATTCTTTTCTTTCCTACCAATGGTATGGTTATTTAAGCATTCCTGGAAGTAATAATACACGTTAATAATGGCATATAATGGTATGCTGTCAATAATACTTCAGAAATGTTTTAGTTCTGTACAATTTACAAAGTAGTTTTGACCTTCACAAAACCCGGAGAGAGGTAAGACAGGTGCGACATCTATCTGGGACCGCAAGTAAGTACTATCCTTCTCTGGGCTTAATTTCCTAAATAATAGACTAAGAAGGTTGGGTTGGATGACTTCTACAGAGCCTTCAGGGGCTCAAATTCTGTGACTGCCAATTCATAGTGATGAAAACAGAATCAGCTTTAAAAAAGATGGGCCCAAGGACAAAATGAAGAGTCAAATCTAGAAGTAGAATTTCTGTCTTCCGAATTCCAGTTGGCAACTCTTTCTATCACCCTGTCTTCCCTGGATTTATAGGAAATCTGACACACTTTGCCTCTCCTTCCTATGTTGTTTACACTGGGTTATTATCAAAATTGCAGAAACTCTGGGGCGCCTGGGTGGCTCAGTTGGTTGAGTGGCTTTAGCTCAGGTCATGATCTCGTGGTTCGCCAGTTTGAGCCCTGCGTCAGGCTCTATGCCGACAGCTAGGAGCCTGGAGCCTGCCTCGGATTCTGTGTCTCCCGCTCTCTCTCAACAAACAAACAAACAAACAAACAAACATTGCAGAAACGTCTGTTTTTGTGATGGCAGTGAAAAAATATCAAGAGGTAAAGGGGGAGGTGGTGGTATCACATGATGTACCATTGATAAAATGGGTAGGGAAAATGTAAGTTAGGCCAATAAATGCAAATTATGCTGATTTGTACCATCTGTTTGAAAAGCTGGGCTAAATCTATCTATTGAAGACATCATGGAATAGACTAAGATACTTATCCTTGATTTAAGACATCACCAGCACATATTGTCATACTCTAGCAGTAGATTCGAACTTTTACAAAACAGCAGAAAACACCCCATTTGGCTCTAGATAAAATTTTATGCAGAACGCTGAGGTACACAACGGAAAATGAGAAGTTGCTGGAGGTCTCAAGACCCCATTCATGGGCTTCCTTTCCACCCTCCCCAAGTGGCCCCGTAGAACACAGCTGGCAAAACCACTGCTTGTACGGCAGATTCAAATTAAGCTCCAGCTCATTTAGATAACGTGAGTCCAGATTAGACTGACGAGTGATGGAAGGGTTCTGTTTTTGTTAAGCAAAATATTCACAATGTTTCCTTCTCAATGAGAAACATTTATGAAACCCACTATATAGCATGGGGTCACGGGACAGAAAATAGAAAATGCGCACGCGCGCCACGACTTTTCTCTCAGAGCATACCCTTAAAAGGAGGGCAAGGGGTCAAGAATTAGTCCACTCATGCTCAGGAGCGGGCAGGAGTCAGTAGTGAAAGTGAGCAGTGGTGGGCACCTATTACGGACAAGCCTAACATATCACGAACGACTACAGCAGCTCTAAGTGAGGGTGCCTTAGTGGGATCCCCCATTGGGTTAACAGGTAACCTCAAATGATGTGTTCACGCTGTGCGTCAGATGAACTTTACTGAGACCATTACAGCTCAATAACTTAAAAACTTAGCTTAGCTCTAAGAAAAGAAGCTAATTTGCAGAAATAAACTATTCTCCTAGGTAAAGAAAATACTTCCATGTTCATTAAACAAGCTGCCTTAAGACTGAAACTGAGATTCTTTGAGGAGTATAAAAAGTTCCTGTATTAATACAAGAACAAATGACATCCTTCTGAAGATGAGGCGTAATCTCTTACCATTTGCATATGGTGTGACCATCTTCTTATTGGTCATTACGCGTGCTGTAGCATTATTCACCTAAAAATACAAAGGAGAAAGAAGGGGCAGGGAGAAAGGAGACCACGTTAGGGAACACGGAGTTGCTCATCCAGTAACACAGCACTCAGTTTAATAAAATGTAAATTTCAGAAAAATATTGATTTCAACAATTAATATAGCAATATAAAAATTAATATATCATATTTTAATTAAAGTGTTTATTAAATGAGGCTAACAAGAGTAAAATGCAGTTTCTTAGTCTCCAAATGGAAAACTAGGGCTATTTTACCACTAAGTACTCCAAAGAAAAGACACACTTGCCAAGTTCTTTGGAGATCTCTTAAATAGAGAAGCCTCTGAATTATGGAAAAAAAATAAATTGGAAACAACTCTGTTTGCACATGAACTTTGAAGTTCATTAGTAAAACAGAGGCTTGCCACATGGGTCAGGAAATAGATTTACAGGAAGATAAGAAAATAAATCTATGGATTTCACCCGTTCTCATGTTCAGCACTTTTGATGTTTAAGATTTTGCTGTTTGAGGTTAAAAAAAGAAAAAAGATATCAGAACTTAGATTCCCATGCTGACCAGCTTCAGGACCGTTCTGAATTTTCTAGACTATGTGGTCTATCCATTGAAGAACAATGTTTTCAGAAGGCTTTTAAATTAGGCACTTAAGCCTTATTTCTTCAGTTCTTTTATGTTTCTTTTGTTTTATGGTACTGTCCACCCTCATTACAGAACTGCGTAATTTAGAGCATTCTCAGTGCTAGGGTGAGTAGATGTTACAAAGATGAGGAAGAGACGAATGGAGCTTCGAAGCCAGAAAACTGCAGCCCAGTGTCAGAACCAGCTTAAAGCTCTTGCAAGGAGGGTGCAAAGTCACCACAGAACCTGACTGTGTACCGTGCCATCAGGTCATTAAACAGGCCAGCTTTCAAAAGAATTACAAAACACATCAAACAGAAACGTCTTACTTCGCCTCTGGGGATTTACGTTACAGTTAAGTTTGGATGGTGTCAAATCTGTGTTATGGAGAGACCAATTTTAGGTGGAACTGGAATCAAAACACATCTTGAGATGTCTTTTCGGATTTGCATAGTGGTAATCTTCCTTTGTGAGGAAAAGAAACTCCATTTACTCGAGTTTGAGCCACCAAATAACATAAACATTTCACATTTAAAAAGAAAGAATGGGATACAACAATGATGAGACTGAGAGCATGCAGTTAAAACACACACACACAAATAAAAGAAAGAAAAAAACAATCAGTTTTGGAAAGAAGGGAGAGAGTGAAGAGCGAGGTTCTTACAGACAAGGATTAGAAGGGGGTCAGAGCGGACACTAGCTGCTAGAGCAGAAAGCACCCAAGCACTAACAGGAAAATGGCCAGAACCAATCAGAAACCACCAGTCAGCAAAGACCCAACAGCTGCAGGTAACAGAGGGAAGGGGCGGGAGCGGCCGAGGGAGAAGGATGGGAGCCGAACTCGGGGAGAGAGAACACAGCAAGGCAGGGGAGGGGGAAAGAAAAGAGAGAGTGGGGGCGCGGAGGGGTATCATGGGCAGGAAAGAGAGCTGTCAAGGGCAAGGAGAGGACAGTCAGAGCTACAAACAGAGGTCTGGGGAAGAGGAAAGGAAGTAGGGGCAGGGAGTGCATTAATAAAACCAGCCAAACTTGGAGTTCAGGAACTCTGAGTAAGATGTGCAAGGGGGAAAAAAATCACCATGACGTCAGTAATCAAACAGCTCAGACTGCTACAAACAATATGTACATCCAAAGTCCAGGCGGCATTACTCAACAGCATTGAAAATAAAAAGGGGAAAGGAAAAGGGAGAGGAACAAGTCAAATCACATTTTGTAGTGTTAATGTGAGATGGCAGATGGACTTTTTCTTTCTTATTTAATTGTTTTGTAATTAACAATTTAAAAAGCTTCTTCTCTAGTGCTTTGTTTCACTTACCGCCCACGGGCACCATCGCCAGCATTGTGTATAGTTACCATGGAAAGAGGGAGTCAAGTGAAGGGCCCTAAATGCTAAACCATTGGAAAGGGAGGGAGAAAGCAAAATATGCAGACATCTTACTCAAAATGGTGGCTTTTATATTTCAATACTTTAAAAAACTGGGCAAGGGGAAAGGGGCCAGTTAACCTTCACTGCGTTGTTCAAAAGGGCTGGTGAACACCAGGTGGCTGATACGAACACGGAACAGCACGTTCGCCAGGCAGCCGTCAAAGCCTCAGTCGGAGGATTTTATCCATTCATGGTTGACATTCTTGACATTAAATATATTCAAAAACCCCATGAGATTTGGGTTCCTTCTCCCCCGCCCCCACAACCTCTAAGGTCTTCTAAATTCCTTATCACACGCACATGGAGGCGAACTGGCCTCCTGACAAGGGGATACTGGCTGGATCTTTGATTCAATACAGGACACAATGTCGTAAGCTGGATTGTTTTTAGACATTTACAAAGTTAGTTTCGTTTTGGCCTGATCACAGGTATTCACATGGAGTCTCGCAAACTGAAGCAAAGGAAAAAAATCAAGAGAGCAGAAGGATGAACATTTCGGAGGAAAAAAGTAAATGAAAAACAAATACACATAGACACGCACACAAGTAAATCAAAATGAAAACCCCCGCACAACTGAAAACTGAGGGAAGGAGGGTAGAAGGGTTATTTGTACACATTTTAGTGCAAGAAGGTGAAGGACAGAGAGACACGTACACACATACACGTGTGTGCAGACACACAGACAACGAGACAGGGTTCCGAATGTGAAATAAGGGGGGCAGTACACGAAAGAGAGAAATAAAAATATAAACCGGAAATTGAATTATTGAAGACATGCACCTCGATTTTACGGCCCTCTACCACGGTGCCGTGTAATTTCTCCCTGGCCCTGTCTGCATCAGCACTATTCTCGAAAGTTACGAACCCGAATCCCTGCATGCAGCGGGAGAAGGGGGGAAAACATGCGTATCGTTATATTGAAATACTGATCTCTTGGTAAACAGAGAAAAAATATCACAGTATGAAACCCACATTGGCAGTACTAGTCACATTTTTGGCCCATGCATATTTTGTGAAGGGAAATTAAATCCAATAAAAGAATAAAGAACTGTAGCAGTAGTAGTAGTAATAATAATAGTAATAATAATGGCAACAACAACAATAATAATGATAATGTAATTAACAACAGTAACAATAATAAAGTAAAACATAAAGCATGTGAGGCCAGACCAAAATTAAGGTTTAGAGTTACTCGGGTCAAACCATTTCACCAAGAATCTGCACTTTTTTTTTTTTTTTTTTAAGTGTTCTTTCTCTTTCAATTCATGCTGTTAATACACACGTCCCTTTACGTACCACTAAAAACAAAATCACATAATTAAGTCTGCCATTCCCCAGCAGCTTCTACACGAAACCTTATATTTAGGGGCATTCGCTGTATAAAGAGATTTTTTTTTTAGGAGAGCTCATCATTCTAGCCCCACTCTGCCTATTGCTTGTATCACCACAATTCCTCTGGGGACAGAATAATTGAAAAAACAGTCTTGGTCTACAATTCTGTAGGTACTGGGTGTGGAAGACGAGAGCACCTGTGTTCATCTAAGCTAATGAAAATATCACTAAGCAGGGGGCAGTCAATTATGACTGGCACTCAGAGTAAAAATAGGTTCAGCTGAGTTCCAGAAAAGAGCTTATCCGAATCTGCCTAAATTATACACTTGTTGAAGCTGACATCTGCTACTGAATGTATTAGTGATTTTCCGTACAGAGGGGAAAAAAGGAACCATCAAAAGGCAGTGGGAATGAGATCTAGGTTAGTGACATCAGTTGTACACTATTCGCCACGAAAAGAATACCAGAAAACAGCAATGCAGCTGCTGCTCAGAGTTAGAATTAATTTATTTGTGCACTGTACACAAATAAATCGTATGGAGCTTTTCTTCATTAAGTAGACAAACCAGGAGCCAGGGGGTCAACCCACTTACTCCTATGTTCACATTTATCTGAAAATTCTCCGTCAAAATCACCAGGATTCACTATATACTTACGTGACTCTCTCATCAAGCACTGTATCCGTTGCCTCCTAGGCACTTTGTCCTTATCTTTCTACTCTGTAACTATCACCTTCTCTCAAGCTATTTACATCTATGAGTAGGAAATTCTTAGGATTTTTTGGGAAAGTGCTAACTTCTCAATAGCTTCACTGTCCCTCTGGCATTCTTTGAACATTCCACGGTAGGACAACCTGGAACCCTTCACTTGTTATTTATTTTTACTGAAGCTCTGCTGTTCTCCATGATGAGCATTTCCATATACATATAAAACAGGTTCTTATCTGGGATGGTAAATGGTATGCATTGTTCTGTAAGATTTTACGAAAGCAGGGGCACCGGGTGGCTCAGTCAGTTAAGTGTCTGCCTCTTGATTTACGCTCAAGTCATGATCTTGCAGTTCATGGGACTGAGCCCTGTGTCGGGTTCTGCGTGGATGATGCAGAGCCTGCTTGGGTTCTCTCTCCCTCTCTGCTCTTCCCCGGCTTGTTCTCTCTCAAAATAAACAAATACGTCAAAAAAAAAAAAAAAGATTTCACAAAAGCAACTCCCGTCATTTTGAAGGCTCTGATTACTTTGCGTTCTGATTATATGGTTGGGTGGCGATCCACGGAGGATCCCAATGGATTATTTCTGCCTGTAATTTGGATATCACCACAAATACTCTAGAAAATGCAAAGCTGAGCTGACAGAAAACGTCCTATGTACCGAGGTACTATGGGGTTAATTAATACTTTCCTTAAAGATGTAAGTATGCTGAAAATATCAATGGAAACACATTTTCAGAAACACATTTTGATACAAATGTGTTATAGCCACATCAACAACTGGAGGTGTCGTGTTGGATCTCAAGTTCCTAAGTGACAGCACGGTTTGTCATCACACTGGCATCTGCTGAACACAGGAAGCCAGCTCTCCAATCCTGGAGAGTCCTCCAACAGAAAAAAACCTTGCAAGAAAGGTCACAGTGAGGAGGTTTTCTATCACACTGCAGTAGTATTAAAACTGTATTCCAACGGATCCTCAGAGTCTCAAACATTATATGCCTTGGGTTAAGTTAATAAATTATACGCTAGTAGCTGGATAACAGATGATGTGGAGACTACTACCTAGGTTTTTAGTGTTAGCATTATGACTGTATCTACACACCCACACACTCACAGACTTGTCTTTTAGATACAACCAGGGGGTAGAAAGGACCAATCTGTTGGTTTTACTTTTAACATAAAGAAAGCCCGTCAAACCGTGTTAAGTTACCCAAGCATCAACAAGGCCTTCTTCCTACAGCTAATGGGAAGAAAAGGAGAAATTAAGCTTTGAAACCAAAGTTCAGTATCCTATTAACTAAACGACCCGAGTCTTAAAATCCTTGTAGTTTCCTTTTTCAAATCTAATTGCTAAATGTGTTCTGTGATCCTCCTCTCTGTATTGTGTTGATGGGACGCCTGTGATGTAATAACATCCACAAGAACGCAGGGTGGTGTCACGAGCACGGACGTTTTACAGCCAGCAAATGACAACGTTTAACATCAAAGTCTGCTTGTGTTAAGATTTTCTCAATAAGGACTTTAATATTCTGGAACAAAATTTCACTTTCAAATGTCTTATAAAGAAAAGTGCTTATATTCCAAAGGAAATGCTCATCTAGATACCAAAAATGTATTACATAAAGCAATCTTCACAAGCATCTTTACCTAAAGGAGGAGGAAGGTCTTGCTGATACTTCGGGACTTCCTGATACGAAGCAGAGGTAAGATTTCTTTCTTTCCTTTGTAGATAAACAGGCTTTGTGGCAGGCAGAATAATGCCCCCCCAAAGTTGTCCACGCCCTAATCCCTGGAACCTGTGAATGTTACTACCTTACCTGGCAAAAGGGATTTTGCAGATGTGATTCAATTAATGATCTTGAGATAGGGAGATTATCCTGGATTATTCAGGTGAGCCCAATGTAATCACTAAATTAAATTAAATGGGTGCTTCTAAATTAAAGAGGGGGGGAAGATGGGGGCCAGAATCAGACAGAGTGTAGCAGCCTGAGAAAGACTGGACTGGCCATTTTTGGCTTTGAAGATCGAAGTGGGGCTATAGGTCAAGGAATTCGGGTCGCCTCCAGAAGCTGGAAAAGGCAAGGAGTGGATTATTCCTTAGAGCCGCCCGAAAGAATGCAGCCCTGTAACACCTTGACCTCCAGAACTGTAAGATAGTACTTGTCTGTGTTTTTAAGCCACAGACTTTGTGATACTTTGTTCAGAAGCAATAGGAAATATACATCTCAGAAGTCTGTGATTAGGGAGGTAAGAAGTATAAACAGTATTTTTAGAGCACTGTTCTTTAATACTTTCCTCTCATGTTGAAACTTTAGAGAGGTGATTTTCCATCAACTTAACTACAATTTGGTTTCAAAGATGTTAACTCAAAGCTTGAAAAAAACTTTTTAGAAGTTTATTTAGTTTTGAGAGAGCATGAATCGGGGAGGGGCAGAGAGAGAGGGGACAGAGGATCGGAAATGGGCTCTGTGCTGTCAGCACAGAGCGTGACATGGGGATTGAACCCACGAACTGTGAGATCATGACCTGAGCCGAAGTTGGACGTTTAACCGACTGAATCATCCAGGCACCCTGCTTGAGAAAAAAAAATTTAATGTACCATTCCTTCAGTAAAATTTCACAGTTTTGAAAATGTGCCAGGAATTGAGCTAAAGATATTCACAGATTATCCAGGCTTACAAAATTACTAACAGGAAAATATGCTTAAATGAAATTATGTTTTAATGTCCCTTCATTCTCGGAAATCTAATTCACATTAAGTCTTGGGTCTCTTGCTTTGAAAAGAAAAAACTTAATAAAATTATGTCTAAACCTAACACTTCTTCCTTAGAAGAGCTTCAAAATGATTATATAATGTATCAATCAGGAACACATAATGACCAGTCAGAACAGCCACAAAGTCGAACTGAGATTTAATCTCAAATTCTTCACAAGAGTGAATACTTCAGGTTTAAGAAGACAGAAACCAGATAAACAAAAAGTAAACTTTTAGTAGACTTCTGTTTTTAATTAAAAAAAAAAAAAAAAAAAGATGTCGACATGTTTGTCTATACCAGTCCTATCAGACAGAAATATAACCCAAGTCAATAGGTAATTCTAAATATTCCCCTAGGCACATTAAAAAAGTAAAAAAAAAAAAAAAAATGAAAGCAACTTCAGTAACGTATTTTTATTCAAGATAACATATATGCAACATGCTATCATTTCGACATGACATCAATACAAAAACATCAGGGAGATGTTCAATATTCCTTTTTTTCTGGTCAGTCTTTGAGAGCAGTGTGTATTCTACACTAAAAGCAGATCTGAATTTAGACGCCATGTTCCAAGCGCTCAGTCTGGCCACTTCTGCTGGACGACACAGGTCTCTACGCTCTATCCTGTATAACCTACACCTCTCAGTTCCCAAAGTTTTTCTGTGTTAATAATTTAAATATATCAGTGTTCTATTAGTGATTTACCAGCTATCTTCGCTGTCTTTTGAAAACTGAGGAATGGTGTGTTTCTTGGGAGGGAGGGAGTAGGGCTGTGGTCAAAACTTCTACTGAGCGTGACAAACACTTATCACGCCCACTTATCATCAAGGGCCGACAGGAGCCCGAGTAACTGCCACCTTTTTAGCCTGGCCTCAGGCTGCAATAAATAACAAGCCACAGGACGAGCACTGTCAAAATATTCTTAAATGTGGATAATCTTTGAGTTTTTCCATCTCAGAAGAATGAGAAAGAAAAATTTACCATGTAAGTTTTAAGGGAGAAATCAAAAGCAGACGTTCTCCTGGGTATGGCCAGAACACAGAAGTTAAAAAAAATAAATGAAAGAAAAATAAAACTAAAACCCATAAGATGGTAACAAAAGAAAACAAACTAAGCCCTTTGGAAATACATGCACTGTTAACTCAGTTTTAAGTATAATGAAAACCATTTCGCCTATCAAATTTTACTGAAAAGCAAAGGCCTAGTTAGTACAATTTCAAAGACAGTCTTTTGATCATATTTTGAAAGAAATGAATAATTTCCCTTTGCATGAAATTAAAATCCAGGGAAACAGGCAAGAAATTACAGCACGTTACTTGTGTCTGGGGATGGGATTAGAGGTTTTATCTTCCCTGACTCCAGCCTAAACCGAAGCCTAACCCAAATCAAGATCCCATCATTCCAGAAATCCACCTGAGAGAAGTAATGAGAACACGTTAGCTAAAAACTTGCTGGAAATCTCAGTAATTGTCGCTGCGCTCTATTTTGTGTCCTTTAGTGAACTTAATAATTGGCACTGTTTGTACAAGTAAAGAGCTCCTACGTTTAGCAGTTACGACACATGGCCCTTCGAGCCACAACTATACCAAAAGTATGCCGACCAAACTTTATGGAAAGTATAAACATTAGAATGTGTGTATTTCTGGGGCGCCTGGGTGGTTCAGTCAGTTAGGCGGGCGACTTCAGCTCAGGTCATGATCTCACGGTCCGTGAGTTCAAGCCCCGTGTTGGGCTCTGTGCTGACAGCTCAGAGCCTGGAGCCTGCTTCCGATTCTGTGTCTCCCTCTCTCTCTGCCCCTCCCCTGCTCATGCTCTGTCTCTGTCTCAAAAATAAATAAAAACATTAAAAAAAAATTTTAGAATGTGTGTATTTCTTTACTTAATAAGCCTGGTAATTATCAGACTGTTACGGGGCTGGGTGATAGCGAACAGAAGTGGGAAGTCTGAGTAAGTCAGAGAAAGACAAATACCATATGATCTCACTCATATGTGGAGTTTGAGAAACAAAGGAGCAAAGGGAAAAAAAGGAGAGAGAGAGAGACAAATCAAGAAAGAGATTCTTAACTATCAAGAACAAAGTGATGGCTATCACAGGGGAGGGGGGTGGTGGGAGAAACAGGTGACAGGGATTAAGGAGCGCACCTGTCGTGACGAGCACCCGTAAAAGTGCTGAATCACTGTATTGTACACCCGACACTAATATTACACTATGTGCTAACTACGTGTACTTTAAATAAAAACGTAAAACAATTTTTTTTGAAAACCAACACGTTCTCAGTCACTGAAAGTATCCAGCAGAGAACGCAACGTCAGGTTAAAGAATGCAATGCGTTCTTTAGAGTTCTATCTAAGATTGAGTGAGAAAAAAGGCATGAGAATAGTAGTGAGCACCATGCTCTCTTAATGATTTATGTCTGTTCTCTTGTCTAGTCACTAAAAATCATGTTTTTCCTTCATAACGGTTTTGAAAAGGGAGCTTTTTAAAAGCTGTTACTCGAAGAATCTATATGGGGAGGGGCAATACGATTTGTTGTTCAAACTGGAACACTCTGAGGGAGAAAGGGGACACTAGTAATAATTACACGAAGACAACAAGTATAGACTGGGACTCTCCTAGATAAGCCAGAACTCTGGCCACTCTACCAATACATCGTGTTTCTACTGTTTGTCAAAGTAATACTTTGTTATGACTGGTGACATGTGGAGAATCAACAATGTTATACATAGCAGTATAATCATTTTGTAGATTCTAGTTGAGTGTATTCATTTTTGGGGCAGGGGTAGCATTTTTACCATATACCCTAATTGAACGATTTCAAAGGAGAGTCCCCTTTGTTTTAGTTAATCACAGAAAATTACATACGGCTGACTTTATGCGTTTACAAAGGAGTACGGAGTTAACAAATATATTTTTTTAAATCACGTGAAATAAGGTATGCATATATTTCTGTACGTGTATGAATGTAAGCGATACACGTTCATTCCATAATCTAGGCAAACCAATCCAGAATATGAAGGTCGAAGAAGAAAAAAGGAAAATACTCAACAACAAAGAAATCATGTTTACAGGCAAGCTGAAGCAGTAGGATGTTGACAAGGCAGGGAGGGGATGGGCGAGGCAACGTGGCAGTGCTCACTTATGTCTGGAGATGGGTATGTTCTCAAACTGTAGGCTGACAGTCTCGTTATAGAGAAGAAGATATGGTAAAGAGTTGCTTTTTGTTTTGGAGGCCTGTGGTTATTTAATTGTTCCACTGATAACTGTTTTACATGTAAGTATCGCTTATCTCAGAATTATTTTGTGACTCGTTTTTCCCTTACTGCTTCAAAAAAAAAATTTAATAAAGCTCATTTGTGTACAGAAAAGCACTCATAAAAAGACTGAGCAACTCTTAACTGCACAATAGGACCACTTAAATCTCCTTATCTCCGGTTCCTTTCAAGGCATGTTGTAATTTTATAGTCAACCACAAACAAAAAGGAAATGAGAAAATAAACTTTATTTACAGAAAGAAAAGTACTCATTAATTTATGTCAGGTGGATCCGGAAGAGGTACCTAGGTTTTGACTCCAAAATAAATCCCTGTTAACAAGTTTCTGAACAGTTCTGGGGAAGCTACTGCAGCAAAGAACTTTAGGTGACAGCTAAGAAGTCGGGCAAAGGATGAAGACAGGTTTTGTAAGTGTCCTTAAAGGCAGACCCAGGCAGTTGTGCATTCTGTGCTTTAAGAACAATTACCAATTAAGTACACTGTCTACTCTTCAGCAGCCCAAAGAAAAAGGGGCAGTGAGGACACAGCATCAAACGGAGAGAAGGCTTTTAGATTCCCCAAAGAGAAAGGAAGGCTTGTGTCCTTTAAAAATGAAAATTACAGGGGAGAAGCAATTGAATTGGGTAAATTAAACAATTTTGGGTAGTAGGCAAATCTTTGAAGTCAATGAAAGAAGCCTTAAGAAAGATCAATTTCCTTTGCTTCACAAGAATTCAATCAAATTATTTTCTTGGTAAGGAGCAAGTTCCCAATACCTGATGAAATCATATTGGGCTTCGCGTTGTTGGAGTCTAGTTAGAAACAGTTTAAGTGCATACACTTAAAACGACAAACATTTGAACTACGACTTTGGGTAAGCAGCGTGGCATATAATCTTCACGTACTTATGATACATATTTGAACCACTGTCATTTTTCCACCCTGTATCTAAAAAGGTCACAAAAAATACAAGCAAACTATACAACAAAGGAATAGAAATCCACTGTGAAGAAATTACAAGCATCAACAGTTTTACTGGCTATAGGTTGAACATATTTCACTTTAAAAATACTTACCAAGTTAAGTGCTGGAGAAAGTTCTGCATAGGCATATTAATCTTTTTTGTTTTAACTGAAAACTGGAAGCTTAGAGTATAATTACCTCTTTAATGATTAACAATAATTATAGTCAGAATTAAACACTACCAGTGTCGATGCATTCTATACAGGGAATAATAATCAGGAGCATTAGAACAGTATATACATTGGTGTTCGTTTAGATGGGCAGAGGTATATATAGGACTCTACAGATATACGCTATTAATTCCCAAGGTACGGTGGATTTGGAGTAGGAAATTGAAGAGGTAAATATTAACTCATTTATTTGCTTTATTTAACTTTACTTAAGTTACATTCTTCGAGATAAAACCATAGCCAAGGGCTATTTTCAAAGTTCAGGAAGAGATAAACAAATGAAAAATTAACTCAAAGATTGTTCTATCCTAAAAATGCAAGTAGAAGTGAACATAGCAACGTAAATATTCACAAGCTTGGTCGCAGCTGGTTGTGCCTGTGGGGTGCATTTCACTTGTTGAGGAGGAAGAAAACTGTCAAATGAAACTTTCTGAAATTCAGTTCATTAAACATTTTTTCACAACACCACTGTAAGACTTCATCATTCCCTCATTCCTAAAATCACTGCTGCTTATTTTAGTGCATGGAAATTCTACATCATATAGATTGGGTAATTTAAAATGGTAAATAAATGACGAGGGGGAAACAAGTTCGTATTAAAATGTTCAGTTCTCCTACAGAACACATTTAGAGTACCTACATCGAATGGTGCACTGTTACTAACGTCATCCTTATGCAAAAAACTGAACTTACTATATTTGTCACTAAAGGGGTTCTACATCCCAAAGTTTGCCTATCTGGGTAGAACTCAAAGGGGGAAATCAGCTTACCACGAATTTCTGAGTCACTACTCCCTATATTTACGCCTTGTCAAATTTATTCCAAAGAGAGAGGAAGCCAACCAAATGGCTGAAATATCACATTTGTCCTAAGTCTGTCATTTCGAAGTCTGATTTTTGAAAGCCGGTTGTTCTGGTAGAATGCACACTAGAATTCTCATACAGAATTTCACTTGAGTGTTCTCTCTCTTCCTTAAAAATAAGCAGGTTAGGGCAATTTCGGTCTGATAAAGGGCTGGTGTCTCCTACCCCGACCCTCCTCACCGCTGCCCTCCTCCCCACACTTCTCTTCCTCTCCCCCCTCACTCCCCCAGAGGAAGTACTAGAATAAAGTTTGGCCATGTGGTAGCTTATTTTTAGAGATAATCTAATCCAAACCAGATAACTTGGGATACTTTCTGTAGGCTTGAGAAACAGCTTTAGTTTTCTGGTTACTTACTATTTAAAACAAAACTACAAAGGAACCAAGCACACTTAATGCGGAGAGGGAGCTTACCTTAGAACCACGTTCATTAAAGATTATTTCTACATCTAGGATTTTGCCAAACTGCTGCAGAGACAAAAATAAAAACATTTATTCACGGTCAGCTTTTTACCCACACACTGTATTTTCTCCTGAAAAAGGAATCTTTTTTTTTCTTTTTCTTTTCTTTTTCTTTTCACTTCTTATATGACTTCCATGTTACTTTCTATTTGTTGGTAGGTCCCAATACTGGGTTCTGATTTTTCCTTATCACTGAGCTGATGTCTCCTTTCCCATTCTTTATTCAGGCCACCCACTCATGCATTATCCACCTCTGTATGGCAGAAGCTGTTTCCAGAAGATATGCACAGTGTTACCCTATTACATGCTTCTCCAAGGATAAGAACTAGGGGTTTTCCTAACTACTGCATCTTTAATTTTTCAAAATGTCCCGGTTTTTAAGAAGCAAATCCTAAGTAGAAAGATATACTATTGGAGGCTATTTTTCTTCTATTTTTTTTTTTTTTAATTTATAAAAGCAAACCATGTTCACTATAAGAAAAAAAAAAAGGTCAGAAAGTACAGATAAATAAAAAGGAAAATAGGAAAAGCAAAATGCAGATCCTCTGTAAACCTGCCATCTTACCGTGCTGGTATACAGCCTTCCCAGATTTTCCTCAGGCATATATTGTTAAGGAAATGTTTTATTTTTTAAGTTAATATGCTATGAACAGTTGTCCAAGCCAATAAATACGTACCTATGTTCTCATTTCTACAGACTACACACTGTTTTCTATTGTACTTAAACATTCGTGGGCATTATACCAGATTTCATTTATTTGCCATTTTAGTATTTTGGCAATGAACATTATCAAGTGCATTTTAAGTAATAGCTTTGTTTGGTCCTTAAATATTTTAACATTTGGGAAATGAAACAAAACTAAAAACACAAAGCCTAAAGACCTGTTTAGCTACCTAAACGGGACCGGAGGGGAGCATACGTAAAACACATACGTTATGTGGAGGAGAGTATGCAGCTGACAAGACTACCTGTTGTAGTCAATACTCGGATGAACTGATGGGAGAGATGTGCAATAAATCTCCAGGTATCTTTTCGGTCACACCTCCCTCTGAATACTGGACTCCTAGACCCCAATTATCTATGTCGCTTGGATGTTAATATATGTATTTTAAAATGTTTATTTATTTGGAAAAGGAGAAAGAGAGAGTGTATGTACATGCGCGAGAGGGACAGGGAGGGAGAAAAGACGGAAGATCTGAAACATGCTCTGTGCTGACAGCAGAGAACCCGAGGCAGGGCTCAAACTCACAGACCATGAGATCATGACGTGATCTGAAGTCAGAGGCTTAACCTACTGAGCCACCCAGGCGCCCAGTATTGCCTGGATTTTGAATCAGACTTTGGGAAGTGTGAAAAAAATGAAAAGAGCGAAACAAATCATGCTTTCTTATTGGGTTGAAGCATTACTATCTGTATCAGAAAACATGTACTAAGAGCCCAAGTTTTCTAGAGTAAGACTTCTGGGCTCGATTCCAGTTTCATCGCTTAATAGAACATTAGGGAAATAAAGGAAAGAGGAAACTGTCTTATTTTGGGTAGGAGGGTATTTAATTTTACTTCTAGGACTATCCAAAAAACTAAGATTTGAGTGGTGTTTTAGAGTTTGCTTCCTTTTACATTTTCTAATGCGTCCTTATACCATCCTGCTGGCGAGGGCTGCCTTCCTTTAATGGTTAAGGAAAACAAGGCTGAGGGAAGCCATTCGTCAAGTCTGCAGAGCTAAGAAAATGGAGCGTGGAGTCCCTGCTCTTTACCAGTGCTGTCCTCCCGAGACAGAGCTGTTAACCAGGCAGGGGAAGACCGAGCAACCCTAGCAGGTGTCCCTTGCAAGAAGTTTTTGTGCGTGCACCTAGCAGCCGTATAGGATAACACATCTCAAGAAATCACTGATAACCAGCCTAGGCAGCCCTTTAACGCATACAATTTTTCTGACTCCAGAGAAAACACGCTTGCAGCACATGAGAATATACTCCATTTTCACCGATCTCCAGAGACTAGGATTCCGTATTATTTCTGTTCAGCAGAGAACCTTCAGTAGAGTCCACTAGAGAACTCATACTCCTGGGAAACTTCCTCTTAAATATAACCTAAATTCTTTACGCTGCCCTTTATGGTTTCTGTTGCTCTCTTTTCTGTGGAGATGAACAGCTGGCTACCATTTTCTCTAAAAAGGTTCGTCAAGTACTTCAAGAACGTTATTAAATCTCAACGCTGGCCTTGGCTTCAGTGTAGAAAATACTCCAGGTACTCAGCGGTCAGTGACAAAACTGCTCCAGGGTCTTGTCACCACGAAGAGGCCACAGCCGAGACTTCAAGCGGGGCACCTGCTTTTCTGCCAAAGCACCGTGCAGCTACAACAGCAAAGGTTTTTTTTAAACCATGATCTCTCACTCCTACGTCAAGTTAAGAGCCTGCTCGAATTAAAGCAGGCAACAACACATGAGCCCAGAAAAAACCCGAAGATTTCCAGCAGCCATTCACTTTCCAACAACTGAAACCTTTGCTATTCTACTTTGTCTTCATGATGGCGATTCCAGGAGGAAGCGAGTGGCTGGAAGAACACGTCAGAGGGAGCAAACTAACCCCCTACTCCTGATTTTTAGACATTGGTCTTGACGCTGTTGAGTTATGAGCAAGGAAGTAAAAGCAAAACATAGGTACTTTCTGCTTCCCAAACATTAAGTCGTTGAGCTCGTAACACTCTGAAAGGTAAGGATTCCTGTCTCTTTCCTGATTTTAATACTGAATGGCTCATGTCCCACAAAACCCCTTGGTCCCGGGCAAACCGGGTTGCACGGTCGCCTTGTGTATGTGAGAACCTGCACAGCCATTGTCTAGGATGACAGGAGTGATGGCACTAGGTGACGGAAGTTCCTGAAGACTGATGGAAACACTGATTTACCTCAATCTGTCTGCAGTCTTATCCTAAGGTCCTGATGACTTATAACACGCCTGGCGGATCACATTAAATTGTCATTGCTAAACCCACAAAGGGACTTCAGAGACTTACCCCAAACATCTGTCGGAGGTCGGGGTCCCGGAAGCGGAAGGGAATATTAGAGACATGCAGCCGTTTCGGGGTAGATTTGCTCTCTGAGTTCTCACTACTTTGTGTCTGTGACTGCTGGCCGTCTGTCTGTGCGCCCCCTTCTGTCTGCTAAGCAAAGAAACAGACAACGTTGAGTGGAAAAGAAATACGATTACTTCGCAAGAATTGTGTAAAATAATGAACATTCCCAGCCCCGGTTGTTCTCAAACAATCTTTAAGCAAAAATTACAAGTTGTCCCTTCAGAGGGGAAAAAAAACAAATCAAAATGTTACCTGTGTTCAAACTGCTATAGTTTACAAAGAAAATTTAGGTCTTTTGAGTATTTACAGTACATTAGTGAAATGGGAGAAAACCAAAATGCTAAACAGAAATACTAAATACTAATGCCCAAGATCACATGGAGATCTGTTAGGTAGGAAAGACATAAAAACCGTACCATTAGTCTTTGATTCTTAGTAGAGTTTTCCATGTCTGAAATCTTTCCATTTTGAAAACGAAGAGTCTATTATACTTAGCTGAGGTGATCACTGTGTTTTTGGTCTATCGTTTCAGGAAACAGGGGAGTATTTTCATGTTTCGTGCCCTCTATGAGTTCCAGAGTTTATGACTACCGGGTCACCAAAGTATCGTAATATCCACAAAGAGGAGACACCTAATTACAGTGGGCATTTGGTTTCAACCTGAAGGAACCCAATCCGCACGCTCCTCCTAATCCATGTGATTCCAGCTGACGTCAGCACAGGGACCCCAAGCTCCTGCAGCCCAGAGCAAAGCCCCACTATACAAAATCTGCCGGGACAGGCCTTGCGGGCCCTGCGTAACCTACTAGACGAGGGTAAGCGCTAGGTCAGTGTGTACAAGCGTGGTGTGTACTTTTAATCCTCAATCTCTTTTAAAGCAACACCCCAGACATTATTTCCCCGATAAATCCTTGAAAAAGTGGCTATGCTGAGAAATACTTTTGACCATTATCTAAAGGGTGTGATACATTCTAGGTATTCAAAACACATTTATTCTGAAGTATTCATCTGGCAATTTAGGAACCTTGTGTTTTTACTATTCCCTATGAAGTGCCTGCCAAACTGGAGGGCTCGCTGTGCTGATGAAACCAACATACTTTTAAAACAAGAGTGGAACTCGCTGTTCTTATTATCTCAAGTGAGTTACAACTGAGTCCCTAACAGATTCTTCTGAGTGACGCAGAACAGATCCCCTCCCTCTGACCCAATGTTCAAGTAAAAGAAACTTGTGAATCACAGATACTTTTGGCTCAGAGACATTACCAACCAACTTGAAATGAAGTTCGAGACTTTAAAATATAAAAGATAATCAGGAATAAACGTGGAATAAATGCCAGCTTTTCGACTGTCAATCTAAGTGATGGCAGCTTTTATCTCATTCCATTCAGGCCTTGCAGATGGCTTAAATGTGCAATGATTCATGTGATATAAAAATAGCAGAAAAGGGAAGAGCCATGAAGCAATGTTCTGCGAAAGTGTAAGGTTTTCAATCACCAATCTGGGCACAATGCAGACTAAACAAAACAAATTCCATTTCAAAGATGAAATTCACTAAGTTGCTAAAACGGCATCACGGACACCAAAGCAATAAGCATGAGCATCAATTACGACTAATGCTCATTCAAGCACCTTCAGACTTGCCTCTTACATCTCACAGCTGGAGCCCATAAAACTATGTCTTCAATCAAACTTAAAACTTTTTCTAATGTTTATTTATTTTTGAGAGAGCGAGAGAGACAAAGCACGAGTGGGGGAAGGGCAGAGAGAGAGGGAGACACAGAATCCAAAGCAGGCTCCAGGCTCTGAGCAACAGCACAGAGCCCGACATGGGGCTTGAACTCACGCACTGCGAGATCATGACCTGAGCTGAAGTTGGACGCTTAACCGACTGAGACACCCAGGTGCCCCTTCAATCAAACTTTAAAACCACCAGATCTTATCTGCAGGCTGTCAATGTTTCACTCTGATAAAAGCTGAAAAGATGGACTCTAGCTCCAAACCAAAGTTTTATATATAACATCTACATGTAATCCAGGTAATCTGTAATATATATGTGAGGTGGCAGACGAAATGAAAATGAATGATTATTTCAAAGTATGTTGCCCAAGATATTTGTTACTTAAAGTTTTTACAGCCTTGAAGACACAATTTAAGAAGAAGATTAGAGGTCAGACTGGATAATTTTCTGGCCTTGTAGTTCATACCCACATTTAAAAAAAATATAAAGTCTTTAATTTCAGGGACATTTGGCAAGTTGAGAAATTAACATTTCCAAAATTCTTAAGTCTTCTGATTTAATATAAATTTTAAAACTGAAGTTTAACATACATAGACACAAATGCACAAATCATAAGCATGAATGAAATTTCACAAAGAATATACAAGCATGTAACCATCAAGCCAGATCAAGCCAACAGAACACCAGGAGCATTCCAGTCACTGTCCCCGTGTGAAAGGGACTCACTGCCCTGACTTCTAACTCCATAGATTAGTTTAGGTGTGAAAGATAAGAAAGAAAAGAAAAGAAAAAAGAAAAGAAAAGAAAATGAAAGAAAAAAGAAAAGAGAGGAGAGGAGAGGAGAGGAGAGGAGAGGAAAGGAAAGGAAAAAGAAAAGAGGAAAGGAAAGGAAAGAAAAAAAGAGGAAAGGAAAGGAAAGAAAAAAAGGGAAAGGAAAGGAAAGGAAAGGAAAGGAAAGGAAAGGAAAGGAAAGGAAAGGAAAGGAAAGGAAAGGAAAAGACAAAAGAAAAGAAGAGAAAAGAAAAGAAAAGAGAAAGAAAAGAAGGAAGAAAGAAAAGGAACTAAACAGCATGTACTCTTTTGTTTGCCTTCGTTTATTCTGTGTAATACACATACACACATTACTGTAATTCATCTATTCATCTATTTTATAAACATACAGGACTTATTCGAGCTGCTTCCAGTTTTTGGCTATTAAGGATAATGTTCCTATAAATATTCTTGTGACATTCTTGTCTTTTGGTGCGCACAAACAGCCATTTCTGTTGGGTGCATATGCATCCAGGATTTGCTGGGTTAAGGACACGTGTAAGTTCAGCCTTAACACACGTTTTCCCAAGTGGCTGTACTAACTTATACTAACTGTGGATAGCTGCAAAAATTCTAGTTGTGCTTAGTATCGTCCTTTTCATTGTAACTATCCTGGTGGAAGGCACTGGCATTATATGGTGGCTTTAATTTGCTTTCTTCTCTTTAAATCTGCTTTCCACTTACAGAACTTTGTTGAAAAATGGGAACTCCTTGTTAAATAGCAACTATTTCTTGAGTGCATACTATAGGATAGACTCTTCTGTAAGCCTTTTAACAATAGTTAATACATAGTGTTTACTATTTGCCAGACACTGACCTACATTTTATGTATTTTAATTCATGTAATGCTTGCAACAACCCTAACATGGCATTTTTGTAAACATGAGAATGTAGAAGGTCCTTTTTTTTTTTTTTTTTAATTTGAGAGAGAGACTGGAAGAGTGCAAGTGGGGGGGGAGGGGAGGGAGGGGGGAGTGGGAGGGAGGGGGAGAGGGAGAGAGAGAGAGAGAGAAAGAGAGAGAGAGAGAGAGAGAGAAAATCTCTTATGGGGCTTGATCCCACAGCCCTGGGATCATGACCTGAGCCGAAATCAAGTCAGGTGCTCAACTGACTGAGCCACCCAAGCATTTTTTTGGGTGGTGCCGTTTTTTTTACCCCACTTTTCAGATGAGGAATCTGAGAAACACAAAGACCGCCTAAGCAGTGGATTAGGGATTCAAACACAGGGAGTTTGGCCCCCGAGTACATGCTCTTCACTACTATGTCATGTACTGTCTTTTCTAATCCTCACAATAATCTATGCAGCAGGCACTATTATTATCCCAATTGACAGAGGCAGAAAGTAAGGCACAGATAGATTAAGTAGGTGCCCAAGGTCACACATTAAGTGGCAGAGCAGGAACTGAGAACTAGGTGGCGGACTTTCACGTACTAAGTATCATCCTGGCCAGCACGACACCTGCACTCTTCTCATTAGAAGGGAGAGCACTTGTGGATCCCACTCTCTTTCTCAGCGCCCTCACCTGGAGGAGCAAGACTTCCTCGGGGCTAGAGGCAGGCAGGAGGGTAAGGGACAGGGAAAGCTATACAAGAGTGACACGTATTCTCGATCTTGAGGGAAGAGAAGCAGGTCAGCCCACGAAGGGAGTAAAGGCAAGAGGAAAGAAAACCTGCAAAGGCACACTACCAAACTGATACTCAAAGGGGCTGAAAAGCAGATTTCTGTAGACAGTGGACAGAGGAGAAGGAAATGTACATTGAATGTAATTAAGCCAGATACTTCCCATTTGACATCCTCACCATTAAGTTACCTCAATATCAACTACTAATTGTTGAAACAGACAAATCAGAGAGAAAAAGTGACACTTTTTAGGCTGTATCTTTGTGAAAAGTGGACAACTGAACTGCTCTGAGAAAAACCTCAGTGTACACCATTAGTTTGCTTTATTTTCTTTTTTTAAAAAAAATATTTTTTAACGTTTATTTATTTTTGACACAGAGACAGAGCATGAACGGGGGAGGGGCAGAGAGAGAAGGAGACACAGAATCGGAAGCAGGCTCCAGGCTCTGAGCCATCAGCCCAGAGCCTGACGCGGGGCTCGAACTCATGGACCGCGAGATCGTGACCTGAGCCGAAGTTGGACGCTTCACCGACTGAGCCACCCAGGTGCCCCAGTTTGCTTTATTTTCTACTGTTAGCTACTGAGCAGCTCTCTTGACTGTACAACCAACCTCCCAAGGTTCTGTTCTTCCCTTCTGTGGTCATTTTCTGACCTAATTTATTCACTGGGCAGAGGATGATAACAGAAGGGGCTAGAGTCTGTGCCCTGAGAGTTCACAGCGAGGGCTGGCAGCAGCACTGCTGGCACCCTCCTGGGACTACTGTCTACATATCTACTCTTTAAACAACCCAGCTGCCCCAGTGGGGTCTGGCTGTCTGTATATACCACACAGGAGCACAGGGCTTTTTACACCAAAGAGCGAGTGAGATTTTTAAGTCTCAAAGCCGCAATCTAGAAATGAGAACTAAAAACGTTTTGGTTTGATTAACTCACACTTTTCAAATTCTTGTAACTGCGAAAGAGATTTTCTGACTTCTCTATGAAACAATGGAAATAAATCTTAACTATACACTGTGAACAAATGTGCTGGTATGGCCTGGAAGAGAGTTGTGGGCAATACAAGATGAAGTATTACTGCCCAAGTCTCTATCGGAGTAACACTTAACATGTAATCCAAGATAGTAAGGAAGGTTTTGATTAATTCAGGAATAAAATTTATGGATTACCCATTTTCTTCAAAATTTATTTTTCCTTTTGTTTTCTGAGAGGACTTCATTTCTTATTTTTGCCTATGTGAGGCTGATAGGGAGGCAGAGGAAAAGAGAAAACTTAATTCAGCACAGTAAATTTCTTGAGAATCTGATTCATGTCTGAGAACATCTACTGAATCAACCCATTTTAATGATAGTTTGACAGGGTATAGAATTGGAGGTTGAAAAAAATTCCTTTAGAACTCTGAAGGCAACTCTCAACTGTTGTGTAGTTTCCAGTGCTGCTGTTCAGAAATCCGAACGTGTTCTTTCTCCCCATTCTCTCTGGTTTGGAGCTTGTCCAGTGTGTCTAGTGTTCTAAAATTTCATAGTGGTATGCTTTAAGGTGGGTGGGTGGGTTGGTTGGCTGGTTGGCTGACTGATTGATTGACTGCTTATTTATTTTTCCCAAGATTTTACTTAAATTCACATTAGTTACCATATAGTGTAGTACTGGTCTCAGGAGTAGAACCCAGTGAGATTCACAACTTACACATAAAACCCAGTGTTCATCCCAACTGGTGCCCTCCTTAATGCCTATCACCCATTTAGCCCATCTCCTGCCAACCTCCCCTCCAGCAACCCTCGTTCGTTCTCTGTAGTTAAGAGTCTCTTATGGTTTGCCTCCCTCTCTGTTATCTTATTTTTCCTTCCCTTCCGCTATGAATGTTGGATAAAGGGATAGTATCCAAAAATCTATAGAGAACTTGTCAAACTTAACACCCCAAAAAATAATCCAGTTAAGACATGGGCAGAAGAGGGGTGCCTGGGTGGCTCAGTTGGTTAAGCATCTGACTTCAGCTCAGATCATGATCTCACAGCTCTGTGAGTTCGAGCCCTGCATTGGGCTCTGTGCTGATGGCTCAGAGCCTGGAGCCTGCTTTGGGTTGTGTCTTCCTCTCTCTCTGTCCCTAACCCACTCACATTCTGTCTCTGCCTCTCTCAAAAATAAATAAACATTAAAAAAAAATTAAAAAAAAAAAAAGACATGGGCAGAAGACATGAACAGACATTTCCTCAAAGAAGACATACAGATAGGGCTAACAGACACATGAAAAAATGCTCAACATTGCTCATCATCAGGAAAATACATATCAACACCACAATGAGATAGTCAGAATGGCTAAAATTAACAACTCAGGAAACAACAGATGTTGGTGAAGCTGTGGGGAAAGGGGAACCCTCTTATACTGTTGGTGGGAATGCAAACTGGCACAGCTACTCTGGAAAACAGTGTAGAGTTTCTTCGGCAAGTTAAAAATAGAACTACCCTATAACCCAACAATTGCACTATTAGGTCTTTATCCAAGGGATACCAAAAATACACAAAAATACTGATTTGAAGGGGCACATGCACCCCAATGTTTATAGCAGCGCTATCAACAATAGCTAAATTATGGAACGAGCCCAAATGTCCATCGACCGATGAAGGAATAAAAAAGATGTAATGTGTACACACGTACACACACACATACACACACACATACACATACACACAATGGAATACTACTTAGTGATGAAAAAGAATGAAATGTTGTCATTTGTAATGATACAGATGGAACTAGAGTGTATTATGCTAAGTGAAATAAGTCAGAGAAAGACAAATACCATACGATTTCACTCATACGTGGAATTTAAGAAACAGATGAACATAGGAGAAAGAAGGAAAGCTTAATGTGGGTTTATTTTAGTCTATTTGGCTGGTAATTCTGTGGTCTTTTTTAAGTTGGAAATTAATGTCCTTCAGTCCCGAGAAGTTTTCTTTAATTATCGATGACTCCAACCCTATACATGTTGTCCTTCTGGAACTTGCATTATTAGACACTGGATATTCTGGATTGGTCCTCTTAATTTTCTTATCGCTTTCTTTTATTTTCTCTCTCTCTGCCTTTAGCTTCTATTTTCTGGGATATAGGTCTTTAATTCCTTATCTGAAAACTCTGGGGCCAAGGCATATCAGAATTCAGAAGTTTTAGGATTTTAGAAAGGTAATGGGTGTATAAACCATAATACAACTCAGTGAGACTTGGGACAGTGATATTTCTTTATGTGCATTCACCTGATTTTCAGAACATTTTTAGATTTTGTAATTGTGGATTAAGACTGTAACGGTAGACCTCTGCTTCTTCAATCTCATCTTCCAGCCCTCCAACAAAGATTTTTTTCATTTTGTTGCCATGTTTTTAATTTCAAGGGCTCTTCTCTGAATCCCCCACTCTCCACCCCTTTTAAACTTCACTCTTGGTTTAGCAGATGGTGGTATCTTCTCTTCATCTCTCCGAGGCTACAGGTTATTGTTTTGGATTAGAAAAAGGTTCCTCTTATTCCCAATTTCTTTTTTGATTCTTTTCGTTCTGTTTTGCACGCTGTAGGCTTCCCTCAGGAATCCAGCTATCTTGGGTTGTCTGCTCACAATTAAGAACTGAGTGGGGGAAGGTAGCTAGAAAGCCAGTAGTTCTGAATGACTGGGGTGCAGGGGCCTGAGGACTTTGATTCATTCTAGTTCAGTTAGGCAAGCAATCTGTTAGGGAAATCCCTGACAGGTACATCGTTACATCTTTCCTCTTGACTAGGTCAGGCAGGCAGTCCAGGCAAGAGTCGCCCAGTCTTCCAACCAGAGCTGTCAGTTTCACTCCTGTGAAATTTCTGTGGCGTAAATGGAACAACTGGCTTAGAAGTAAGTTCACGTGGGTCTGCTAAGTTAGTCGCTAATTGGGACATCTGCTTTCTAGCTTCCAAAATTATTAATTCCCCTGTTCCTATAATTCTCCTGTTCTTATTGGTTTATAACCCTAAAATCACACAGACACAAAAACCATTTTTGGAGGACTCCAAATTAGATGGAGGTTTTCAAAAGTAACATGAAACTACCACACAGTGTTCTGTGTCTATGCAACCCAGCTTATGTGTGTTTTGAGCTGACATGTATAAAATATTTTGGCAAATATTGCTTTGCTTTCAAAATAACCTTTGTATCTCAAGAAGAAGAGCCTGCATTACAGCCCTTAGCCAACGCACACACGAAAGGCTGCAGGAGAGAAAGCAGAGACCTCGAAAATGAGACATGGTTATCAGCTAACGGCAAGTGTGTAAATACACAGTGTTTTCCTTTCCCTGTTCTCCAGAGCCTGGAACTACTTCAGATGTAAGTTGAAGATGATTAAAAGATTTGGGGATAAGGAGACATGACAACTAACAGCAGTGTGGGATCCCAAACTGGATTTAGGACAGAAAAAAGGAACGTTAGTGGAAAAACTGGTAAAATTGAAGTAAGGACTCTGTTTTGCCTTAACATTACTGTATCAACACTTCTTACTGCCTGGTCTGGAAGACTGTACAGTATCTTTTTTTTTTTTTTTTTCCTAAAGTAGGCTTCCTGCCCAGCGCAGAACCCAGTAAGGGGCTTGACCTCATGACCCTGACATCAAGACCGGAGCTGAGACTGAGACTCAGATTCTTAACCAACTGAGCCCCCCAGGTGCCCCGAAAACTGTACTGTATCTGTGTAAGGTGTCGACACTAGGAGAAGTTAGATGAAGGACATCCAGAAATTTTTTGTGCTATTTTCGCCACTTTACTGTAAGTCTACGTTTATTTCAAAATAAGAAGTCAAAAAGAAGGGAAAAGGTATTTGGAGATGTCAGATCCTAAACCCTGAAGAATATTAAAACACCAAGAATGTCTAGTTGGTTTAAGGACTGTACGAAGACATAAATGTAGGTAGGTACTTGTGTCTGTATTCAACAGGTGGGTTGGACAACTTCTAAAAATCAGAAATGGGCTGAAAAGTCCATTCATTTCAAATTATCGCCATGGCAAAGGAAAAAAAACAAAACAAAACACCTAATCTGATATTACGATTATCTACTCTCAAATTAGAAACAGTTTTAACTTACATTTGTAAGTTACTCACAAAAAGTAAGCCACATAAAGTGCCATCCCCTGCGGCATTTTCCCTGAAGATCTCACCGTTTTGAGAACAAAAGGAGGATTCCTAGTTGGGTTCAATTTCTTTTGGGTGGGGGCTGGTCTTCAGTTAGGGTTTAAGTGGATCCTCTTCATAGGATGAATCAGATATTTTCACAATATTGATTATAAAGTCGGTCACACATGGTGCAAGGGACAAGGTTCTAAAAACGGCAGAATTCCAGACTAAACTTATCCAAGGACAGACCTTTCTATTAATTGCTAAAAGCAGAGCTGTCTTGTGAATTGCCATATAATTCACACAGCTTTGAAATGAGGCAATTATTAACAAGAATTATGAATATAATTATTAGTTATGTGAGAGTATTCACATTGGTTCTGTTAAAGGAACCAGACTGTGTCCAAGAGGGAGTCACTCATGCCAACAGGCCCCAGTTGAGCAAACCAAAAGTGAACTACATTGCTTTGCTGGGCTCTCCCAGAAAAGCAAGGCCTAGGTCAACCAATCAGCACAACGTACCTGACTTGGCTCCAAGACTCCCCTACTTTCCATATAAGGAAAGCAACCTTGCTTTAACCAATCAGCAAATGCCCAGTCCAACTTCCTTGTTCCTGCTCCTTCTGCCTATCAAATCTCTTGCCTTGTACAGCTCTTCTGAGCTCCTTTCTATCTGCTTAGATTGGATGCAACCCAACTCATGAATCACTGAATAAAGCCAATAAGACCTGTGTAATTTTAAATTTGGTTATAACAGTTAAAAATTTACACAAAAGTGAAATTTCATTAATTTTTCTACATTACATTATTTCAAAGTTGAATGATTCAAATTTGTATCAACTAAGACTGTGGTGTATTTTATACCCAAGAAAATCTAATGGAAAGATCATTCCCAAAGTAGCTTTAGGCACATCTAAAGAGTGTGTGTGTGTGTGTGTGTGTGTGTGTGTGTGTGTGTGTTTCAAAAACCATAGAGCAAGGGGAGCCTGGGTGGCTCAGTTGGCTAAGCATCCAACTTTTGATTTTGGCTCAGGTCATGGTCTCACAGTTCGTGAGTTTGAAACTTGTATCGGGCTCTAAAATGACAGTGCAGACCCTGCTTGGGATTCTCTGTCTCCCTCTCTCTCTGCCTCTCCCCTGCTCGCTCTCTAGCTCTCCGTCTGGAAATAAATAAATAAGCATTTAAATTTTTTTTAAAAAATCATAGAGCAATATTTCACAATGGGTATAAATTCTACAGGATATTACCTGGTATGTTGTAGAATATGGCTTCATGGTCAAATAAATATGGGAAATACTAGATTAAACAAAGTCAACAAGTTTCCTGTGAATTCTGAAGAGAGAACTCACCTTTCTCCTGAAACATGTTACACATGCAATTCATTCATTTATTTTTCTAAAGCAGGCTACAAAATTCACTTAGGAAAATACTGCTTTTATCAGGATGGCTCTTAGAGGAGTAGCTCCCAAGCAGGTGAAGGAAGAAAATGGAGTAACAGAGAAAGAGAATTGGATGGCCTATTAATTTGTATCTTTTTTTTAAGTTTATTTATTTCTGTTAAAGGGGGGAGGGGCAGAGAGAGAGGGAGAGAAAATCCTAAGCAGGTCCCATGCTGTCAGCACAGAGACTGAAGCAGGGCTCAAACCCGGGAACCATCAATGAGAGCATGATGAGTCGAAACCAGGAGCCAAATGCTCAACCAACTGAGCCGCCCAAGTGCCCTTGTATCATTTTATAAATCGAGGTTGCCTAGAATGCCTTCTCTGAAATAATTATATAAAAACAGCCTTGTAGCTAATGCTTTTTGCACACTTACTATGTGCCAAGCATTATCCTAAGTACCTGCTATTCATTTTCTCATTTAAGGCAAAAAAAACCCTATCAGGTAGGAACGATCATCACCATTTTTACAGATGAGGAAAATGAGCATTAGAGTAATAATTTTCCGATGGTTACACATTTAGCAAATGGAGGGAGCTGGTAGCTAAACTCAACTCAATCTGATTTCCAGGGCTCCAGCATGCTCCCTCACCACAACCACAATATTATATAATAAAAAGATGTTTTTTAAAACAGCTTTAAACACTTTTTTGTTTTTTTTTCCTGATAATATTGTAGAGAGTGGGTTGGGTTACTTTTTTTTTTTAATTTTTTAAATTTTTTACATTTTATTTATTTTTGAGAGAGAGAGAGAGAGAGAGACAGAGAGAGACAAAGACTGAGCACAGGTGGGGGAGGGACAGAGAGAGAGGGAGACACAGAATCCGAAGAGGCTCCAGGCTCCGAGCTGTCAGCACAGAGCCCAATGCGGGGCTCAAACCCACGAACCGTGAGAACGTGACCTGAGTCGAAGTCAGTTGCTTAACCGACTGAGCCACCCAGGTGCCCTGGGTTACTTTTCATCATGTCATTTTACACTGCCTACAACCCATGTTGACCCACCACTAGCAATTTTTTTTTTCACTTTTATTTATCTTTTGAGAGAGAGAGAGAGCAAGCAGGGGAGGAGCAGAGAGAGAGGAGGAGAGAATCCCAAGCAGGCACCGTGCTGTCAGCACAGAGCCTGACGTGGGGCTCAAAACCACAAACCATGAGTGAGATCATGACCTGAGCTAAAGTCGAGAGACAGACACTCAACTGACTGAGCCACCCAGATGTCCCAAGGTTTGTTAGCATTAAAGGCATTTTTATAAATATTTATAATGGAGTATGTGATAGGTTAAAACTGGGTGGAATTAGATCATATGAATTCCTTCTTAAAGAGTAAAATGCCCTAACGTGATTTAATATTTTTCTAAAAAGTGAAATCTTGGCCCATATGTTTATTTACTGAAAATCCGGGTATTTCACAGTGCTAAACGAACATGCTAATAGGACCATTTATCATATGTTGAATACAAAATAATTTTATCTAATGCCACCACCAAACACAATTTTTTAAGGCACGGAAAACTGAAATTGCATCTGTGTAGAGCAATTCCCTACTCAAGAAAAATTACTTTTGGATTTAGTTATTTTAAAAAGAAATGCTTAAGGGGTATTAAGCCACCTGGGTGGCTTAATCAGTTAAGCATCCAACTTCAGCTCAGGTCATGATCTCATGGTCTGTGAGTTCAACACTCAAGCCCTGCGTTGGGCTCTGTGCGGACAGCTCGGAGCCCTGGAGACTGCTTCGGATTGTGTGTCTCCCCCCCACCCCTCTCTCTGCCCCTCCTCCACTTGCACTCTGTCTCTCTCTCTCAAAAATAAATAAAACATTATAAAAAATATAAAAGAAAAAGAATACTGCTGTGACCATCCAAATTCTGAGAAATCTAGTGCTGTTTGGTCATTTAAATATAAGCAAAGCTTTTTTTTTCTTTTTTTTTTCCAGTTAACTAGTAATTCAATTTTCTTTAGAAAATATCTAGTTCCTTTTTCTCAGTGGGTCAAAGTGCTATAAAAAAGGAATTACAAAAGGCATCATCTGTACATGTAATATCATCATAAACTGATATCACCCTGTGAAATAAAAACCACAACAAGTCACTTACTGTTTGTAAACCGGGAGTAAGAACTACAGAAAAATTTTGTATATAACATAAAACAGTGAACACACAGATCACCTCAATTAAAACCTTCATCCTTAACTGAATGTTTAATATCCTAATGTACATTTTAGAATGAAAGAAATCTGTATGTTCTAGTTGGAGTTCTTAGGCTTGAGGTCAAAGAATGAGTGGAAGCTAACAAGACCATCCCTGTGGACACCTTTATTTTTTGTAATTTGCATGGGGAAGCAGAAAAAAAGCATTTGACTGAAAGCAGATTTCCTGAGTTCTGGCTCTGTCACTAGCTAGCTGTAACGGTCTGCGTTCAAGAATCACCATCCCCAACTCTGTGTAGTTCTAGTTGCTGGGGCGGGGTGGATAGCAAATGAATGAATGGATCACAAGGCTAACAACAGTAACAATGTGCTGAAAGGTGTCTTGGGCGTCATGGCCCAAAGGGAAATTTTCTCTGCCGGAGAGTATCCACGCCTGGCTCTGAGTGTGGTTTTCTGTAGCAACTCCTGCATCGTCACGCCAGCCTGCAGTGCGCTCGTGGACCCAGCTCTGCCACCGCCCAGCGGCTCACAAGCACCCCCACTCTGCTAAACTGACAAGTGTGGATGGTTCGTGTCGGCTCCACATCAGGGCCTCTCCTGGAAGAGTGGACAGCCGGGTGAATAAATTCCTCAGTCCCAGGCCTTCTAACTCTAGCTCGGAAACAGAACGTGCTAATGATGATGCCTACGCTGCAGGCTGAGGGTAACATGGCCCCACAACGCACAACGTGAGACAAAGATCTAGGCCCCATTCTTCCCATTATGTTCCAGAAATCCTCATCTGGGCCAACAGACCCACGTTAAGGGCTACCACTTCTCGGCTCTGTGGTAGCGGGACACCCCTCCCCAGGGCACTTGCAAGTACGGGGGTCCGTGGTTAATTCCGTGGAGGATGGGGAGACTGATCTCCTGATAGGAGAGCGGTGAGAGAAAATCTGGCTTCGACTCCAGAGAAAGGGTGTGCAACAAAGTGAAGAAACGGGGTGATGCGAAGCACGGTGTCCTAGTTACCTGTAATTCGGGTGTGCTCCAAGGCTCACCACCGAGGAGGGCTGCAGGGCCTATGGGCGACAGTGTAAAGGCAGGCCCCTCCGCTGCGCCTTCACATCTCTGCCCCAGAGCCATCAGCAGCTGTTTAAATACCTCAAATGATGTCACTAACATTTCCTACTAACCGGGCACGGATGCTGAACTGCCTCTGTAAGCTTTTTTTGCCCCCCACACAAAAACACTTATGAAACATCCATTATATGCCAGTGGGAATAATAAGAGGAGAGCTTGTAGTAACTCCTGCCCTCAAGGAGAGGATGATCCACTAGCTAGGTAGAGTCCATATACAAATTCAAACCTCATCTGTGGATTCCTCATCAAAGCTTGTCTCCTTCAAATACTTCAGCTATTTGTGCCTGCCAGCACTTGGGAGAGTATCTAAACGGACGGCAACTGAGGTCCTTTCTTCTCTGCAGGCAGGCGCGGGGGTAATCAGGCCTCTGCAGCCCCAGGAGGGACCCCTGACCGCTATCTCTTTGCTAATGCACGGTATGGGACCTACTGACTGTCAAAACAGGCTCTTGTCTTAAGGGCACAAGAAGCTTCTAGCCCAATGTGAAAATCAACTTCTGAAGTACGTTTTAGAAATAAAATTCCACATTCCATTGCTTGTTTCTCATTTTCCTGGAAGTCCTTTTTTTTTTTGGTTCTTGCCACCAAGATGGAACTATTCGACGTAAACAAGGTCTCTATGATGGTATCGCTGCAGCTCACAATAATAAAAAGCACAAATCAAGGACATCAAAGAACGACTGATTTTAAAAGATGGTTTAAAAAAAAAGCAATTAAAGAACTATTTACACTAGTAATTTCCAAAGCACTTCTAATTTCTTTTCAATACAATACTGTCAGGTAGGCAACACTGGCTTCACGTGGTAGATGAGGAAACTGAAATCTAGGAGGTGAAATGGTTTATTCGAGACAGTTCTTGCAGTAAGGACACAATCTTTGACTCCGCTCTCCTTGTTTTACTCATTCAATCAGCTGTCAAATCCTGTGTATTCTACCTTGACAATTTCTCTTCCGTTCACCCCTCCTCTACATAACACCTGGAGCCCCTAGTCCAGAGGCTCGTAAGACTCTCCTAACCCGTCCCCTGCTTCTCTCCTCATCTGGTATATGCAACAGATGGGTCTTCCAAAAGCACAGTTCTGCTCACTTCCCCTTCCTTGCTTAGGAACCTTCGATAATGTTTCTCAGCCAGGCATTCAAATACTCTTCCCAATTTGTACTCAAGCGACTTTTTCTCCCACCTTATTTTCCTCTGTAACCACCAAACACCCAAAGCTTCATCTAATGGAAACGTGCTTTTATCCAAGGACACTTTGATCTTGCCCATCTCTAACTTTGCTTTGAGAGATGGCTTTCCCAATTCTTCCCACCATCACCCGCGCATGTTCCAATTCTAACCACTCTTAGTACGAGGCCCAGATCAGTGCCACCTGCCCCTAGCAGCCTCAGCATCTCCCTCCTCAGACCTCCCATGGCACACCGTATCTCCCTTAACCACCACCCGCCCCCCGCCCCCAACCTGAGAAAGTGTTACTGAGTAACTATCAAGTGCCAGGCACTGTGATAAGTCAGAGACTGCAAAGATGAACTTGAAGACCTTACAGTTTAATTAGGAAGACGAAAGTGAACAAAAAACATCACAGTAAGTTCCACGGAAAGAGGTCGGCTCAGGAATCGACGTGAGCCTAAATGAAAGAAACGCTTGGCTTAGCCTAGGAAAACCAAGCAAGGCTTCCCAAGGCTTCCCAATAGAGCGGACGCCTGGACTGAATGGGAAGAGATACACGGGTGCCTGCTGTGAGGACCACAGGAGATGGGGCATCCAAGTGGCCGAGAGGGGAGAACGGACTCTGAATTCCCCGACTGTAAAACCCTCACACGCACAAGGGGCTAGTTTATGAACCACAATAAAATACTGTTTGCGGAAGCAATCTTTCAACAAAGTGCTACAGACATTTAAGGTATCAGTTCGTGGTTAAATAACAATGCTTCCTACCTACCTTTTGAATTTAATTGGCCCCAGGAACTACCAGGTCCGTTTTAAGAAACGTGTGAGTAGATAGTAAAAGTTTAACAGAATAATCTATGATGTTGTCATATCTAAGTTTTATGATGCGCTGTTCTGCTGCTCAGTCTTTCCCTCTCCACACGCATCCCCTGAACACCCACACATTCACAACTTCCAAAGGCAAATGGCTTATGAGCAGTGAATTCACACTCCCGTTTAAAGGTACACTTAACCACGGGGTGCCTGGGTGGCTCCGTCAGTTAAGCGTCCCACTTTGGGCTCAGGTCATGATCTTACGGTTCAAGAGTTCAAGCCCCGCGTCGGGCTCGCTGCGGTCAGCCTGTCAGCAAGAGCCCACTTCGGATCCTTTGGTCCCCACTCTGCCCCTCCCCAACTTGCACTCTCTCAAAAATAAATAAGCATTAAAAAAAGTAATAATAAAAATATTTATTTTTTAAAAATTTTTATTTAAAAATTAAAAAAAAAGGAAAAAAACCCCAAACATGTAAGAAGCATCTTCAGCCAGAGCCTCCTAATATTTTCCCATTTTATTGTTAGTAACTTCCTAAAGTTATAGAACGTGTGCCATCTGTGTCTGTAGAAATGGCTCAAGGAGCTTCCATTTTCTCCTTAGCACAATCAATTCACAGTCGCTACACATGGATTCCTAATTTTATTTCAGGATTTCTTTAGGACCTCAAATTAGTCGATATAATGCAAAGTCATATAGTGAATAGTTTCTACTAGGGGTGAGAAACAGAAATCTTAACCGCACAGGTTTGGATTAAGGAACAGAACTTGCCCTCAACACTGGCGTCGAAAAGCTGGAATGCGGGCCTGTGAAACAACGGGAGCTGGTGGCAGTCAGGGCAGTGGTGAGGAGGGGTGCGGTGAGGAACTGTGAGCTGCCGGGAGAGGACTCAGCGAGGGCAGTGCTGGCCAAGACAGCGTGAACAGGCCGGTAACTCCTCTCCCCAAAACAAGACAACAGTAAGAAAGCGGGACGAGACTGTCCAACAGCCATTTCAGATTCCGGAAATCAGTCAAAGGTGAATAACAAACACACGAATTTCTTGAGGGGCGCCTGGGTGGCTCAGTTGGCCGAAGCTAATGCTGTGTAGAGAACTGTCAGGTTGGTCAATTCTGCACTTTCCCGAAGGAACCTAAGGCTCCAAGAAGATGAGCAGACATTTCTCAAGGTTTTGGCTAAAGGTGAGTTATAGAGATTTTTCTTATGTAAACAAAGGTTAGGGGCTCCTGGGTTGGCTCAGTTGGTACAACATGAGACTCTTGATCTCAGGGTCGGGAGTGTGAGCTCCAGGCTGGGTGCAGAGATTACTTAATAAAATAAAATCTTAAAAAAAAAAAAGAAGAAGAAGAAAAATGGGGTGCCTGGGTGGCTCAGTTGGTTGAGCGTCTGACTCTTGATTCTGGCTCACGTCATGATCCTAAGGTCATGGGATCAAGCCCTGAGCCAGGCTCCACGCTGAGCCTGGAGCCTGGTTAAGATTTCTCTCTCTCTCTCTCTCTCTCTCTCTCTCTGCCCCTCTCCTCCACTGGTGCTCTCTCTAAAATTAAACAAAACTTTTTTTTCTTGAAAAACTGCTAGTGCTTAGGGTAAGGCCTGCAAGAGGCTAGAGACCCTGCCTGTGGCTACTCCAACCTGCACCCCCCCCTCCCCGTCACCACCCCAATCCCTCAGTTCTGCGGGAGAGAACTTCACTAGTTTTTATCAGTACAGGGCTGGGGCCGTGAAAACCAGTAGCTGTGCGCCAGAAGGGGTGAACTCGACGTGGGGCACTCGGGGCGACAGTGGGAGTGGGTGGTGGGGAGGTGGGGGCGGTAAAAACCCACAGCTCTGTCAGGTTTGGTAGGGATCTAACAGGGGACAGAGTTCTTCCAGCGTGAGCTTGTGGTCTGATCGAGGTGAGTGGGGGAGCAGCCAGGGGCGTGGAGGGGAGATCCTGGAAAACAGAACCGCACAGGAGCCGGATACGCTCTCCTCACATGTGGGGCTGACCACGCAGCTACAGGCGTGAGGAGGGGAGACAGAGACCAGGCCGAGCAGCCCTGAGAACTGGCTGGCCTCTGAAGCCACCACCCAACCCACAGACAGATGGTCCACAGAGGGTGGAGGCTGTACAAGCACGAGGCACTTAAACACCACCTCTGCCCCAATCACTGGCCGGCCACCGAGCTACGGGGACTCGCGGGCAACTCCTAGCCAGGCTAAAGAGTGAAAAGGGGAGGGAGAATTGCCAAGCGGAGCCGGCAGTGGCTGCACACCACCGAGGAGTCACATTCCACCGTTTAAGTTCAGGCAAATTACTTAAAACACACACGCGTGAGAACACCTACACCTTTCAACAGCGTAAATGACGCTTCGGAGTTGCTGAAATATATTACTAACGCGTCCAGCTCGCTGAAAAATTACAAGACCTGTAAAGACACAGGAAAGTGGGGCTCGGACTCCAGAAAACAAGCAGTAGCTAGTGGGCCTGGATGTGGGATTTAGCGGATGACTCCAAAGTGGCAGTTCCACACGTATTCAGAGAACTGAAGGAAATGTGACAGTCTCTACGGAGAAACAGAAATCACAAATGAGGATTGCAGAACTGGAAAGTACAATAACTGAAGTAAAAAATACACTGAGATGCTCAACAGTTGACGCAGTATGGTGGAGCAAAGAACGAGCAGACCGAAAGAGGCCTCCACACAAATTCTCCAATCTAATGAACAGAAAGAAAAAAGATCGGGGGAAAATGAATAGAACTTTAGATTCTATTTTGACTTAACTTAAAAACGAACAGGGGCGCCTGAGTGGCTCAGTCGGTTATAAGCGGCCAACTTCAGCTGAGGTCATGATATCACGGTCCGTGAGTTCCGAGCCCCGCGTCGGGCTCTGCACTGACAGCTTGGGAGGCCAGAGCCTGCTTTGGATTCTGTGTCTCCCTCTCTCTTTCTGCCCCTCCCCCATTCACTCTCTCTCTCTTTCAAAAATGAATAAATGTTTAAAAAATTTAAAAAAAACCTTGAAAACAAACAAAAAACCAGAACCCGAACCTGTGGGTGAACAAAAAGTTCCCAACATATTGGTGGTGAAAGTCCCAGGAAGAGAGGAAGAAGGGAAAGAACACACAGCTGAAGAAACTATACTCAAAAACTTTCCAAATGTGGTGGAAAATCTTAATCTACAGATCCAAAAATCTCAATAGATCCCAAGGATGATAAAAACAAAGAGATCCAGGGGCGCCTGGGCGGCTCAGTCGGTTGAGCATCCGACTTTGGCTCAGGTCACGATCTCGTGGCTCGTGAGTTCGAGCCCCACGCTGGGCTCTGTGCTGACAGCTCGGAGCCTGGAGCTTACTTCATATTCTGGATCTCCCTCTTTCTCTCTCTGCCCTCTCTCGCTCATGCTGTCTCTCAAAAATAAATAAACATTAAAAAAAACAAAACAAAACACAGAGAGATCCACCCTAGGCACATCAGAGCCAAACTGCTCAAAGCCAAAGATAAAATAAAGATCGTGAAAGCAGCAAGAGAAAAACAATTCAGCACTGCAAGGGGCACAACAGGATTAATAGCTGACTTCTCATCAGAATCAGCTGGCTCTTTTCAGAGGTGGGAAGGCAGTGGCACAACAGATTTTCAAGTGCTGGGGAGTGGTGGAGAAATGGTCAACCAAGAATTCTACAGCGAGCAGAACTAGCCTTCAAAACTGAAGACAAAATAGAGACATTCCCAGATAAACAAAAACAGAAAATTTGTTTCAAACAGACCTAGTCTACAAAAAATACTAGAAGACGTCCTATGGGCTTAAAGGAAACGATATCAGACTATAACTCAAATCTATATAGGACAATATGAAGATCACCAGAAATGGTAACTTTCTGAAAATACAAATTCTTTAAAGTAATAATTACAATACTGTATTTCTGCATTTCTTTTTCTTTTAGAGAGAGAGCGAGAGCATGAGCAGGGGAGAGGGGCGGAGGAAGAGAGTGACAGAGAACATCTCAAGGAGGCTCTACACTCAGCACGGAGCAATGTGGGGTTGATCCCACAACCCTGGGATCGTGACCTGAGCCGAAATCACGAGTCAAACGCACAACCAACTGAGCCACACAGGCACCCTTTGTTGCATTTCTAATATATATTTGTCTCCACCAATATTTCTTGTCTCATCTATTTTGTCTGATATTAATATAACCAACCACCTAAGCTCTCTTATGCTTACTATTAGTAGGACATCTTTTTCTTTCATTTATCTCAAACTCTTAAATTTAAGGTGAGTCTCTTGTAAAAAACATACAACTGGGCTCATATGTATAAAATATATGAGGATAACAGCACAAAATGGTGAGGAATGAAGCTATATCAGGACCGAAGCTGCTATATTTTATCAAAGACACACACACACACACACACACACACACACGCACGAGCACGTGGGCACACGTCTGCAAGTAAGCAAACAAACGGCAAGCAAGCAAGCAAGTGCATCGGTCAGTTTTAAGTTGAAGACGTAATCCTTGATCAAGAGCTAAGAAAATATAAAAATAACACAAATAATTTAAAAATCACAAAGGGGTTTAAAAGGTACAGTTAATTACTTAACAGAAATCAGGAAAGAAGGAACAGAGGAACAATAAAAGACATGAGCCATAAAACAAGTAGTTTAAATGGCACACATAAATCCACCCATATTAACAATTACTTTAAATATAAATAGACTAAATACTCTGATTAAAAAGGCAGTAATTTTCAGATTGTTTAAGTGAGATCCAGTTGTATGTTTTTTTTACAAGAGACACACCTTAGAGTTGAAGAGTTTGAGACAAAATGAAGGGAAAAGCTGTCACACAAATAGTAATGGTAAGAGAAATGAAGTGATTATATTAGTATCAGACAAAACAGACCTAAGAGATAATGGCAGAGACAAATAGGGACATTTCTTATTGATAAAAGGGCCAACTGGTTAGAAACAGTCTCTAGGACAGACTGTCTTAATAACACAAGTCTCAGTAAGTTTTAAAAAACTGAATCATACAAAGTTATGATGCTCTGTGACCACAATGGGATTAAATTACAAATCAACAAAAAAAGTTAGGAAATCCTCAAGTATTTGGAAATTAAACAACACACTTCCATGTAACCCAGGATCAAAGAAGAAATCATAAGGAAAAAAATTTAAGAATCTTTTTAAAAAATAAATGAAAACAAAAACACAATATACCACATTTTAGGGAAACTTAAGGGGAAATATATAGCTTTAAACACATATTAGAAAGGAAAAAAAAAATTAAATCAATGCTCTAAGGCTGCAACTCAACAGGCTTAGAAAAACCAAGAGCAGGGGCTCCTGGGTGGCTCAGTCGGCTAAGTGTCCGACTTCGGCTCGGGTCGTGATCTCGCGGTTTGCGAATTCAAGCCTGTGTCAGGATTGTTCAATCCTGCTTCGGGTTCTGTCTCCCTCTCTCTCTGCCCCTCCCCCACTAGCACTCTGTCTCTCTGTCTCTCTCTGTCTTTCTCTCAAAAATGAATAAACATTAAAAAAATTTTTTAAAATAATAAAAACCAAGACCAAATCAAACTCAAAGCTAGTAGAAGGAAGGAAATAATGAAGATCAGAATGGATATCAATGAAATATCAAAGAGAAAGACAATAGATTTAAAAAAATCAATGAAATCAAAAGGTGGTTTTCTGGAAAGATCTGCAAAATTAATAAACCTTAGCTAGACTGACCAAGAAAAAGAGAGGAGCCACAATTACCAAAATCAAGAATGAGAGAAGGGATATCAGTACAGATGCTATAGAAATTAAAAAGGATCATATGGATTTTTATAAATTATATTATAATTAAACCATATATTTATAAATCTATAGATTATAATTATATATATATATTATATCCAACAAAATAGACAATTTAGATGAAAAAGAAAAATTCCTAGAAAGTCACAAATTACTAAAATTGGTTTGACTCGCAATAGAAAATAAAAGTAAAAAGAGAAAAAGGACGGGTAACTAGTAAAAAACAGATTCAGTAATTAAAATACCTTGATAAAGCCTCACATTTATATTTTATTTCTTCTTTGCACAGTTGTTCTGGTAAGTCTGTGAGCTCATCATCATTTGAAAATGATTTGGAAATGTGGCCAATATAGTGGCTGGTATATTCACAATTCTAGAACAAACACTATGGAATCCTCATTTATTACCCATCATGCTTATACCTCTCAAATAAATTGTCACTACAGTCCATTACTTATGAAGTATAAAATTATGTGCTTATATATAACTGATCAACACTAAAAAGACAACATGTTTTCAAGGAAAGAATGGGTTTCTTTGCGGTCTAATAGCTAATAAAGGGAAACAGAAAGAATTTGAAGGTGAAATCCATCCTTACGCAACAAAAGCTTCCATTCTAAGGTTCTTTATTGGGAAGTAAATCATATCAAGTGGTTTAAAGGCTGAATAAAGGTCTCCTGATAATCTGAAACAGGAAGGGCAAAAAGAAATGTAAAAATTCGACATAGATATTTCTATCTAGGATATAGAACATTTTTATCTTTGGAGACAGATGACATAATCCCACAGACAATAAGACTTCCTTCCTGTATGTTGACATATATCTGATATATATCTCCTGGTTAATTTCTGACATTTCTTTTACTTTAGGAAGTTAGTGGTTAAGAGGCGAAGTCAAAGAGGCAGGCTAGGGCCAGGGATTAGTAAACGAAGTACAGAGTGTGGATTTTATTCTAAGTATGTTAGGGAACTGTTAGAGTTAAGTTGGAAAATAACACTATTTGCATTAGAAAACAAAGCACTACGCTGGCTGTGATGTGGCAAAGGGAGAAGTTAGCTGGGGAGCAGTGACACAGGGAATATGTGATGAGGTCGGGAATAGTGTGGGGGCAATGAAGATACCTTACGTGAATTAAATTCTTTTAAATCTAACGGCCATTCTGAGGTAGGTACTACTGTCTTCATTTTCCAGGTACAGATACGTACTTGTCATCACTGAGAAAGCCAAAGCAGAAAGAGATTAAATAAAATTGTACTGCTAAGTAGGGCCCGCCTCAAACCTGGCATAAGAGCTGCTATCATACACATTCTCCAGTTAAGGTACTAAGTTAAAGACAAGAGACTGAAGTAAGAGAATGCTTCGAGTTACGGTTTCCGAGACCTGCAGACGGACTGGATGGAGACGTGAAAGAAAGAAACAGGGAAGACTCATGGGTGTTGCTTGAACAGCAAGATGAATCTAGTAGCATAATCATATAGAGAGAGAAGACACAAAATAAGAGGACGGGGGTCCTAGGATCCAGGCCTGGAGTGCTGTAACATCTCAAAATCGAACAGAGAAAGAGAAGCTGCCAGCAGCAGAGGGGACTGAGAGAGGACTTCCGGGGGGTAGGAGGGCAACAGGGAGTGTCTGGAGAGCCAAGAGCCTAGTGAGCATCTCCAGGAAGCGGGAGGTGGCCCCGTGCAGAACAGAGCTGCCGAGAGACCGTGTGGTACCACATGGGGGGCGGGGGGCCGCAAGGCGAACTGAAGCGAATGGGCGAAACTGACCAGAGCAGCGCCTCCTCGCTGTGCCCTCGTCTTGCTGTGTTGTCTGTCCTGTCTCTTGACCGTAAGCTCCTGGGCAGTGGCTGCGAGCTAGGATTCTAAGTCCTCACCTTCTAGTTACGGTGCAGGGGGTAGGAGTGAAATTGCATAAATGCCGTGGAGTGTCAGGCAGACGCTACCTTAACGCAAAGGGTTTGCCGGCCCGGCGATGCAGGCGAGGATTGCAACCTGACAGGCCCTCCTCCCTCCCCGCTCAGAGCTCCCTTACCGTGAGAGATCCATTCTGTGTGCTGGGGGAGCTGCTGCTCTGCTCCCCGTGGGCTTGCGTGCTCCCGTACAGCGTCAGGTTATGCTCACTGGTCTGGCCGGCATAGTCCTGAGTGTGTGGCACTCCGTATTCTGTGGGAATTCCATTCTGGGGAGGTGGCGGAAACGGGATGGTAGTAAAAGGCTGAACCATTGCGTCAGGAGTTGTTGTCGGCTCCTGGTTACCCTGAAACGAACAGGGGAAGAGAAAATAAGGAGAAAAAGTGACTCTAAATTCTCATTACATGATTCTTTTAAAAAAAAAATTTTTTTTTTAACGTTTATTCATTTTTGAGAGACAGAGATAGAGCGTGAGTGGGGTAGGTGCAGAGAGAGAGGGAGACACAGAATCCGAAGCAGGCTCCAGGCTCTTAGCTGTCAGCACGGAGCCCGACGCGGGGCTCGAACCCACAAACCAGGAGATCGTGACCTGAGCCAAAGTCGGACGCTTAACCGACTGAGCCACCCAGGCGCCCCATCATTATGTGATTATTTCTAAGGTGAGTACAAAATTCTCTGAATATTCTCTCTGCACTCCTACAGAGACGTATGCATGCAGACACATACACCCCACTTTGGTGAATCTGTGATTCCCAAACAGGCCCGTGACCATATTAAAGTTGATTAGTTACCAAAGAGTCAAAAATTTTCCTTGAAACCAAGTTTTTAAAAATGCCAGGAAATTTCTCACACAAGAAAAGGTGTAAGAGTTGAAATCAGTTTGGGTCATTAGTATTTTCTTCAGGACACTCTCTGTCCCTTTACAGTGATTCTCAGAGGAAAACAAACCAACTTCGTTCAATTACAATTCATAGTAATAGGCAGGGTGACATTATTAGTTAAATTCTCAAAACCAGACAACGTAGGTCTCTAGGTTTTAAGAGCGCAGAGTTCAGAGGAAAGTATATTATTAAAAAAAATACTGTTTGTATTTCAAGATAGGGATTTATTTAAGTCTTGGCTACTAGGTTAATAGTTTAAAATAAAGGTTCCTTAAATTATAAACACTAGAGATAGAAAAAAAAATCCCCAGACAAAAAAATTTAAGAGTTCTTCATAATCACTGCCAGCTAAGGGTAACAGCACACCAAGAAACCTCTCCATGTGATAACCTTTCCCAGATGCTTACCTGGAATTCAGTGTGGTATCTGAAATATCAATAAAGTATGCAGGAACTACAGGGAATTGTTAGAAGGGGCTATTTTGGCGCTATGGCCCCCTCTCACTTCTAAGTTCAGATATAAAAGAGTTTGGATCTTGTAGGACAAATTTTGCGAAGGACCCATCCTCCCCACCCCCTTGACCTCCCATTCCATTCCATCAAAAGCACAGCCTTTTTTTTTTTTTTTTTTTACTGAACATACACAAGTCTGCAAAGTCTTAGGCCACTCTCCTTCTGTAAGTAGCTGGCAGAGATGGACAAATGCTTCAACATGTCAGCACTTTGATAGGCTCCCCCCTTCCCCACCGTATTTTAAACATCATATCATTAGGCAATCAAAGAAAATCTGGGTTTATGTCATTTGGTTTCCTCCTGCTTGTGAGCATCATTTCCATCAAGCAAGGGAGCAATTATTCCTCCTTCTCTCTCAGTCCCAACTATCCTTCTTTCCCCTCAGCTCAAGAGAGGATTCTCTACCCATGGAGAGCTGTAGGAAACTGAAACTTTCAGCAGCATTTTCTAAACATTATTGCAGGCTTTTGACATTAACCTGATGGCCATTAAACTCATACTATATCTCCAACAAAATGAATCCAAAGCTGCAGAAAGATCTCACGCTATTTTTAAAGAAAGGTTCAGCCATCGTTGCTACAATAAGTTCTTCTGCAAAATCCAACACAACAAATGTACAAAGATAAATGGAGAAATACATGACCATGGATTGGAAAGCTTGACAGTCTTAAGATGACCATGTACCCCAAATCCCACAAACTCGCATCAGTGCACCCCAAGCCCCCACATCAAGGAATGAAACAGAAGAGAATAGTACAGTCAGTATTAAGGCATCAAGTCAATTCAGTGGGAGAAAGGGAAGTCTTCTTCACAAATAAAAAAAGTTGAATACCCAATGGGGGGAAAACAAAACAAAACAAAACAGAACCTCAACTCATCCCATGTATACAAAAGTTAACTTGAAAGAGATAACAAACCTATATAGGAGTGTTTTAAAACTTCTAGGGAAAAAAAAAGAGGATAATCTTCACAGCTTTGCAATAAACAAAAACTTCCTGGGTCATAAAAAACAAGAATTACTGAAGAAAAAATAGATACACTGAACACCGAAAATTTAAAACTTCTTGCTCCTTTGAAAGGTACCACTAAGATAATAAAGAGACAAGACGTAGACTGGGGGGCAGCATTCGCAATACACTCACTTATCTGGCAAAGGACACCTATGCAGAATCTACAAAGAATTGTTACAAATCGTAACAAAAAGAACAAAGCATGTTTTTGAAGGTGGGTTAGTGACTTTAACAGACAACTTCCCACAAAAAGATATCCCGATGGGCAGAAAATACACGAATGTGCGGCTCAACAGCATTAGTCATCAGGGATCTGAAATTAAAACCAAACAGGAGGCACCTGGGTGGCTCAGTCGTTAAGTATCTCACTCTTGATCTTGGCTCAGGTCATGATCTTGCGGTTCACGGGATCGGTTCGTGGAATTGAGCCCTGCATCAGGTTCTGTGCTGACAATGCAGGGCCTGCTTGGGATTCTCTCTTTCCCTCTTTCTCTGTCCCTCCCCTGCTTGTGCTCTCTCCCTCTCCCTCCCAAAATAAGTAACCTTTAAAAACAAAAAAACCTGAGCTAGCATTTCGTGCCCACTGAAAACACGGAACGTTGATAAGGGTGTGGAACCATGAGAACTTTCATATGCCGCTTGCCAAAGTATAAAACAGTATATCCGCTTGGTAGAACTGCTTTGCGGTTCTACTTTTTTATAAAGTTAAAATGCTTCTTGTATTTACCCAAAGGAAATAAAAGCATGTGTGTACAAAAACACTCGCACAAGTATGTTCATGGAAGCTTTATTCATAATAGCCCCAAACTGAAAAATGACGGTCTTGAAATCAACAGGAAAATGGATAAACAAACTGTGGTTGATTCACAAAATGGAATATTACACAACACAAAAAGAATGAACTACCGACAGCAGGGATGGACCTGAAGGGCCCTGCTGAATGAGACACAAATCTATCATAACAGAAGCGAGAAACTAGTTTTCTCTTTTCTTGGTGGGGGGTGGGGGGGTGGGGAGAGTGTTGATGGACATCTAGTACTATGGAACATTCTAAGATGATGGAAAGGTTTTATTTCTTATGAAGGATGGTGGTCCCAAATTGTTAAAATTCATTAAGCAGAACGCTTGCTAAGAATGTTATCACATTTGTTAATTATAACAAAGGAAAAACAAGACATAAAAAACCACCAGCAAACATTACATATTACACACACACACACATATAATTTTTAATGTGTACTTATTTCGTGAGTGAGACAGCATGAGTGAGGGAGAGGCAGAGAGAGGGAGAGAAAGAACCTTAAGCAGGCTCCATGCTGAGCGTGGAACCCAGTGCAGGGCTCAACAGTGAGAACGGGACCTGAGCTGAAATCAAGAGTCAGATGCTTAACCGACTGAGCCACTCAGGCGCCCCAGCAAACATCACATTAAACTGTGAAATACCAGTCATTATTAGAAATCACAGATAACTGCGCTGTCACTATTATTCCTTCTATATATAAAAGCAAGTACAAAATGGAGATCAAGATAATACAGAGACAAGTTATCCTTTCAAATGTAACTATATACTTAGAAACACCAAAAGAACTAACTACAAACCAGCAGACCTAATAATAAAATTTTGTCACATTTATGCATAACTATTTTAAAACCAGCAGTGGCCAGTTATTCAAAAGAGCAACAAAGTGTGTAGTATAGAACACACGATGTAGGATGCGAAACAAGGCCTGAATAAATAGAAAGATACATTTTGTTTCTGGAGGAATGCCTAATATAAAAATGTTAATCCTTGCCGAAATAAAATGTATACCTAATGCCACTTTTAATCAGAAGCAAATGGTGTCTAGGGAAGAAAATAGGCCTAAATACTTTTCTATTTGGTACGTGAAACACTCCTAGGAAAGTTTAGAAAAGGAAAAACCATGAAGTGAGGCATGTTCTATCAGTATGTTAGGACTTGCCATAAAGCCACTGTGGCTCAACACTATGGGGGCGCCTGGGGGGGAGGGGGGGCTAAGTTGGTTAAGCGTCTGACTCTTGATATCAGCTCAGTTCATGATCTCATGTTTGTGAGACTGAGCCCTGCATGGGGCTCTGGGCTGACAGCGCAGGGCCTGCTGGGGATTCCTTCTCTCCCTCCCCCGCTTCCCCCAATAAGCAAACAAAACTTAAAAAAGAAACAACAGTAAGAATATACACAGTGATTAACAGAACATGATAATCCTAAAACAGATTCAAGTTTATACAGGAAATTAACAGAAGAGAAAAGTAGCACTTCACTCTGGTTGGGGAAAACGGTTTATTTACCACATGGTATTTGTAAAAGTTGGCTATCCAAATGAGCACTTCACGGTGCCTAGTCCATACCAGAAAAATTCGAGAAGGAATAAAATCTAAGAGAACAATGAAAACTACGAAATACAAGAAAACTTGAGAGCATAACTGGGGTCTGGGGGATTCTTAAATAAGGCAGGAAACCTAAAAACCAGGAAGGGAAAAAAAAAAAAAAAAAGACATGTGGCCATGTAAGTTAGGAAGGAAAGGAGAAGGGAAGGGGGGAGAAATGGGCTTTAAAGTCAAAAGGAAAATCAACCAGGGAGAAAACTGCCACAGACGAGACAGACAAGGGGTTGTCATCACTAACGTAAGAGTAGGCTACACAAATTCAGAAACACACCTGACAACAGAAAATGAGGCAAAGAATATACCTGAACAATTCACAGAAGATGAAATGTTCAATCGCAAATGACTGGTACCATCAAAACGTTCGATTTCACTAACAAATGGAAACACATAGTAACAGCAAAACAAGTCCAATTTTGATTAGTCATCTAATCAATAAAAACAACTGAACAGTTTTATTGAGGTGTAAGTGACATACACAACAAACCGCATCTATTTATTTGTACTGTGAGCCTTGACAATTACAACCCAAGTGCACCCATGAAATCATCATCATCTTCAAAACAGGAAGCATCTACTCCAAATCTCCTCAGGCTCCTAATAATAAACAGGTGTTACATTTGTAATGAAGCCTACAAAAGTCTTCTTTTTTAACTTTTTTTTTTAATGTTTATTTATTTTTGACAGAGTGACAGAATGTGAGGGGGCGAGGGGGAGAGAGAGAGGGAGACACAGAATCCGAAGCGGGCTCCAGGCTCCGAGCTGTCAGCACAGAGCCCAACGCAGGGCTCAAACTCACAGACCACGAGATCATGACCTGAGCCGAAGCTGGACACTCAACCGACTGAGCCACCCAGGTGCCCCATTTTTTTTTAATATAAAAGAGAATGACATGAAAAATGGAATCAGTAAGAGGAAGCCGAAATGCTAAAGCACTGAATTACTGTGCTATCCTCAAGAAAATGGTAGTGACATTATCTAGAGACAAAAATTTATCATGGTCTTTCACTTCAAAGTTATAAGGCATCAAAATTCAGCTGTCTCCAGTGTCCAACAACCATTTCTAAGTGGTATTCAGGAGTGCTTTACGTAAAAATCTTCCCTTTGTCTAGTTTTTAGAAATTATGCTAGGAAAACCTTAAATTTTTACCTATAATTTTTCAGGAAAAAGGTGTATCTTTGTCACCCATCACCATAGAAGTTCTTTTCATTATTTCTATCTAGGCTGGGGTATTATACACGACTTCTCCTCAGCTCTCCTGGGTGTCCGAAGAGAGAAATAAAATAACCCTCTCCCTTCGTCAAGTTCCACAGGGCCGTATCCATATCTACCTACCCACCTGCCTGCCCGTTGCATGAGGCACACTGCTTCCAATTTTTTCTAAATTTTTAAATTTATTTCTGAGAGAGACAGTGAGCGAGCATGTGCAAGCAGGGGAGGGGCAGAGAGAAGGGGAGACACAGAATCCGAAGCAGGCTCCAGGCTCTGAGCTGTCAGCACAGGGCCCGACATGGGGCTCGAACGCCTGAACTGCGAGATCATGATGGGAGCCAAAGTCAGACGCTTAATCGACTGAGCCGCCCAGACGCCCACGAAGCATGCTGCTTCAGAAGCCCTCATAGGATGTACTGGCCTAAAGTCAGATATGAAAGAAACAAATTCACATTCAGGTAGACTGGTGAACGTAAGAGAGTAAAGACCACCAAAGGTGTCTGTAGATCTACACTCCAACTCCAGGCATAAATACAATCTTACCGTATGCAAGAAGGGTCTACTCAATAATCGGTAAGGCTAAAACACAGTCTCCCGGTTATGATTAACATGGCAAAGAGGACTCGCCTTCCTCGCTCAGAGGTAGCTCCTTGTAGACTCACCTGCTCTGGCCTCCAGTCTCCACCCCCCCCAGCCCTGCTGAGAGTGAGGTACCCACACACCAGTTCACAGTATTGACTCTCCCATGGGGGCAGGCCTTACAAAGCTGGCCCAGTCAACTGAATAGCCACATCGATTAGCAGCGGGGGCTAGGGGAAGAAAGGTAAAAACATTTTATAGGATCTACGTGCACCCTTGGCGCTATGTGTTTCAAAGAAAGACGAGGCAGGCGGAGACTGAGCGGTTTCCTGAAAAAGGGGGAAATGTAAGTCTTTGCTAAAAGGTCGAAAAGAAACTCTCAGTAGATTATTTTGCTCCTTATAGGAAGGTCTTTTATTTTTGTGGAAAGAAAAACACATTAGGTTTATATGCTAAGGGAATGAAATTGGAATAGGAGTGATTCTGCGTTTTATTTCATACACTCTACAATGTCTGAAAGTCTCCCCAAGTATTTATTACTACTACTACTACTACTATAAATGTTAAATGGTTTCAGATTTCTATTAAATTTCCAGGCTATATTCCAAGGTTATAAGTTCAAAAGCGAAGTACTTTGGCCTCTGGGCAAACTATGAGATAATAGTTCACATGATCATTTCTAGGCAAGAATTTACCTCTATGTTTAATATGAAAATGTTTTGTTTTTAAAATCATAGGTTAATCATAGGCTTAGGTGTATGTCAGCTGAGAAAATGAATTATTAACTCTTACGCTCTACGAAACTAGACATGATTTCTCTTCTCCCTCATGTGGCAGTCTACAAATTTTCCCTTTCACAAGACTGACAGACAACAAAGAGTACTATATGCAAGTCAGGTTTCTATCTCACTTAACAAGAATCTAATAAAGATTTAATTTTAAAGCCCCTTTCTTCCCTAGAATATAAATTCTGACTTTTGTGAAAGATGAGAAGAAAAAACAAACTGTACTCCCTTTCAGTCCTTCGCACTGTCTCCCAGGGTAATGAAAGTTCCGAGAGCAGGTCTGCCGGCCCACCAAGTGGAGCACGCAACTTCAGGATTCGCTGTTCTGTGTGCCGCGGGTATTCCAGCCTGCTGATTTCACACCTCCCTCACGTCCATGCTCCAATGTCAGCTTTCCTGACCGCTCTATTGAAACTCTCGACCCTGATTACTGTCTTCTCATCTATAATAATACTGCATTTATTTCGTCTCCTCTGTTGGAACGTAAGTGAGAGGTTTTGCCTGTTCGGCCCACCGATGCATCCCCAGCACCGAGAACGACGTCTGGCATGGAGCCTCACAGCACTACTCTTACTTAAGGGGTTTGCATGAGCAGAATAATAAAACCGAACATCCAAGATGAAGAGTGGGCCTCAGTTTGTAGGAAGCTAACCGTGAGGACAGAAAGAACAGGTTACATCGAATCCTAATATCCACATGAATTTAGTACAGGAATGGACAGGAAATTATAAACAAAGCAATTCTTTGGTTAACTGGCCTTCCCATCAGCAACATAATTTACAACAATACTAAAAATGAGATCTTCCAAATTTTCAAACAAAGCTATCTGCATTTCTAACGCTCTGGTTTAAAAAGTAAGAAGACACAAATGAGTGACAAAGCTGCTTTTCTAAAGTTATTTTTATTTTCTAAAAGCTGTTTATTTATTTAGAAAGTGGGAGTGGGGGAGGGGCAAAGGGAGACAGAGAGAGAATCCCAAGCCTGCTGCTTGGATTCTGCCCGTCCCGTGTGTGTGCACTCACTCCCTCTCTAACTAACTAACTAACTAACTAACTAACTAACTAAATAAATAAATAAATAAAATACTTTAAAGCTATTTTTTTTTTTAATTTTTTTTCAACGTTTATTTATTTTTGGGACAGAGAGAGACAGAGCATGAACGGGGGAGGAGCAGAGAGAGAGGGAGACACAGAATGGGAAACAGGCTCCAGGCTCTGAGCCATCAGCCCAGAGCCCGACGCGGGGCTCGAACTCACGGACCACGAGATCGTGACCTGGCTGAAGTCGGACGCTTAACCGACTGCGCCACCCAGGCGCCCCTAAAGCTATTTTTAAATCAGAGGAGGAGGAGACGAGGAGGAAGAAGGAGAAGACGGAAAAGAACAACCCTGAAGAGACCTACATGAAACAGATAAATTTGGGATATAACATTATTTCATATTCAAAAATCATTCAACAAACCAATTCGATACCCTGCGATCTCACTGTTGTTCTACTACCTACACAAAAGTTTAAGGAGAGATATAGTAAGAGGACAGAAAACAGTATTTTATTTCACACAGAATTCAGGCCAGTGTGACTCAACACTTTTTAGGATGGCATCTCTGATTAAAGCTCAAGGTGATGCCCAGAAAGGAAGGTAAGGGATATAGTGACTGATGACAGTGTTTTCAATGTATTATTCCCCAATACAAATTTGTTAATTCCATTACTTAAACACTACTTAAAATATTATCAAATCCACCTGAGACCCAATAAAAGCCACATTTTACCAAGAGCAATGCTGAAGTGTATGGTTAGAACACAATTTGAATCTCGGCTTTGCCACTTACTATAGCTGTAAACACTTAAATATGTTGTTACCTAACTTCCCTGCACTTCAGCTTCTTCATTTATATATATTTTTTAATGTTTATTTATTTTTGAAAGAGAGAGAGAGACAGAGTGTGAGCGGGGGAAGGGCAGAGAGGGAGACACAGAATCCAAAGCAGGCTGCAGGGTCCGAGCTATCAGCACAGAGCCCGATGTGGGGCTCGAACCCATGAACTGCGAGATCATCACCTGAGCTGAAGGTGGATGCTTAACTGACTGAGCCACCCAGGCGGCCCCCAGTTTCTTCACTGATAAAATAGCGATGTTAGTGCCACACCTTGTTGTAAAGAATTGGTAAGATAAAATGTGAAGCTGGGGTGCCTGGGTGGCTCAGTCAGTTGAGCCTCTGGCTTCGGCTCAGGTCACGATCTTGCGGTCTGTGAGATCGAGCCCTGCGTCGGGCTCTGTGCTGACAGCTGGGAGCCTAGAGCCTGTTTTGGATTCTGTGTCTCCCTCTCTCTCTGCCCTCCCCCGCTCGTGCTCTCTCTCTCAAAAATAAACACTAAAAAAAATTTGTTTTAAAAGGGAGATCTTTCCATTATTCTCCTTCTACAGACCAAGAAACCAACGTTTAAAAGCGTTGAGTGTTTTACCAAAAAACCACTTAGCTAATACCTGGCATAAGCAGACTCAGATCCAAACCAATTCTAGGGCTGGTGCTGCTAGTTACTGAGCCCATGTGGTATCTCCAGTGGGGTCCTCTTTCTCGCAGGCATGTCATACACAGCTCCCATCCGTTAATCCTGTGTTGCAATGAGTCTGGACTTCTACATTCCCCAAATACGGTGCTTTCCCAAATCTCAGCCAGACTGCTATAGCAGGGATCAGTGCTGGTCCCCATGCAGTATCCCCTACCAAGAGGATTCATGCCTAATGAAAATGTAGCCAGACATCACGGATCACCTCAAATAATCCCTTCTCCACGAAGCTATCCCTAGAAAGGAAGTACGACATACAGCGCGGGTCAGCAGACTTTTTCTATAAAAAGCCAGATAGTATTTTAGGCCTTGCAGGCTGTCTGATTTCTGATGCAACTAACTACAGGACTCCACTGTTACAATGCAAAAGCAGCTGTAGACAGTATGTAAATGAGCAAGTACGGCTGCGTTCCAGAAAAACTTTACTGATGGGCACCGAAACATACATTTCATCTAATTCTCACATCTCAAAATATTCTTCTTCTTTTGACTTCTTTTTTTCTACCCATTTAAAAATGTAAAAATCATTCTTAGTTCACGAGCCTTACAAAAACACGCAGTGGGCCAGGTCTGGCCTGTAGGCCATAGTTTTTGGACCTCTGGTGTAAAGGAAACAGATTAAGGTTTAGAGCCAAATGAACCTGGGGTTCAATCCTGACTTGGTAACCTGTTAGTTGTGTAGCCTTGAACAAGAAACTAAGCCCCGGTTTTGTCACCTGCAACACAGACGTAACCGCCATCTACTGTGAGGCTCACACAAGAAAAAGAACCAACGGTTATCTAGACCAGGATCCAACTGAGCAGACTTTTAGCAAGTGTTGCACCCCCATTTCCAGTCAGAGGAATTTCCCTCCTCTCCTGTATTCCCATAGCACTTGGCTTGCACTTCAAATGTGTACAAGATATTTAAATTCAAAGCCTAATACTTATCTCGGTAAGTGCCTTATCTCTCCTATTAAAAGCTTCTTTATGATGAGTGGCGACTGTTTTGTACACTGTAGAATCCCATACCGGGCCTAATAAATATTAAGCAATAAATAAAAATTTTAAATAAAGGATTAAGATGGGAAGTCACACACAGGCACACTACAGTAGCAAACTGCTTCGTTTGGCTAGAGTAGAGAGTGTAACTAATGAAGGATAACATATAATGAAACAAATGTTGTCTTGGGTTGATATCAAATTGGAGAAGAATGTTGGGGTAGGAAGAGAGAAATGGTAGAGTACCATTAGGAGAGAAAAGAAATCAACATTTATGTGCTAGTGCTTTAGATTCACGATTTCCTTCAATCTCACAAACGCAAAAGCTAAGAAGGACGTCTTTCACAGGGCGCCTGGGGGGCTCAGTCGGTTAAACATACGACTTCGGCTCAGGTCAGGATCTCATGGCTCATGGGTTCAAGCCCCACATAGGGCTCCGTGTGGACAGCTCAGAGGCTGGAGCCTGCTTCGGATTCTGTATCTCCCTCTCTCTCTGCCCTTTACCGCCCACCCCCCGCTCTCAAAAATAAAGAGGAAACATTAATTAAAAAAAAAAAAATTAAAAAAAAAAAAAAAAAAAAAGAATGACAGCTTTCTCCTTTCAATCACATGGAGTACCAGAGGTGATACATTACCATATATGGTCTTCTGGTATACAATGTGAACTCTGCTAAATGTTTTAATTCTAAAATCAAATACACAATCACAGCAAACGGTTCCTGTCACACAGAAAAAATGTATAACCCAGGGGCCAAGTCTCAACCCCTTTATCCGTCTATTCCCTCACCCACAGCAATCTGAGAGCTTTGATTGCTACCTACCTACGGGTGACTTCCAAATATTTTTAGGTCCAACCATGTCCTCTCTCCCATGCTTTCATGGGATGCAGAGTAAAAACAAAAAAGAGCACGAGCCTGAAAGACAGACCTGAGTTAAAATCCCAATCATACCATTACCAGGTACAGATGAATTACGCAAGCCTTTCTAGCCTGCTTCTTTAGCTGCAAAATGGACTGTTTACCATAGAGGCTGTTGCACAGATGCAAAGAGAGCAAGTGAAACTATGAATACAGTGCCAGACGTCCGACTCGATCGTACCCTGCATCCGGTTCTTCCGGGCAGCACTCTTCCTCCTCAGATCCCATCCTTCCGCCCTCCGTGTCCCACTTACACTGCAGATTCTGTGTGTCTAAAAAGTGAGTTTATTACGGTCTTTTCTTATTTCTGCTGGTTGAGTTAATCATGTTCCCAGTCTAAAAGACCTACTTGGAACCTCTCCCTTATCCTTTCTGATGTTTTGCTCTATAGTGAGTATCCCAATATCCAAATCTGTTCAGTATGGACGGTTTTAACTAGTATTCCTTGGTAATGAAGAGCCATCAAAATAGGAGAATAGCAGAGTTGTAGCTCATGTAATGGTAACAGGATGTGGGATATACTTGGGGGTTGGCAATTAGGGGGCAGAAATAAGGAGGTGTTTGTAGCATACTGGAGAAGATGTGGACCTAAGCAGGGTAATGGGGCCAAGAAAACGGAGTCAAAAGCTGCTGTGGGGGAATTTAAGGAATGTGGCAACCAACCAGTTATAGGCAATAGGCAGAACAAGATGGCTTTTTAAGATTTATAGTTGCAGACTCACTATTCAGGACCCACTCACCCACGCACTTTCATCAGTACTTGAAAGAAAAGTTTTCTCATTATTCACAAGTCACACTGCTTGGGGTAAACGAGTCTACGTTGTTATTGTTTCTTAAATATATTCTCTGTTATATGGAGTTATTCTGAGTATTACCTGAATCCATTATTTACTGACATTTAAGCACCTACAACATCCTAGTCTTTAACATCAGGGGGAGGGGAGGCACAAGGGCAAAAATTAGATTTTGCTTTTTTTTTTTTTTTTTTTTTTAAGTTTATTTATTTTGGGAGGGGGAGGGGGCAGAGAGAGGGAGAGAGAGACACAATCCCAAGCAGGTTCCATATTGTCAGTGGGGCTCGATCTCATAAACTGCGAGATCATGACCTGAGTTGAAATCAAGAGTCAGACACTTAACTAAGACCCCCCCAGGCGCCCCAGATTTTCTTTTGTAGTACCAAATTTAAAAGGTGAGACAGGCATTTAAACTAATAATTACATCAACATTATTTGTGCTATAGAGCTAAGCATAAAGTACTTTAAGAGAACACAGAAAGAGTGGTCCCAAATAGAATTGTTTGCCTTAACTGTTGTAGGATAATTAAAGTCCATGGAATCTTGGAGAAAGAAGAGTATTTTTGTTTATACCTTCCCATTTCTTTTTCTTTTTAATTTTATTTTAGAGAGAGAAAAGTGCACGCATGTGTGTGTTGCACACGCACGAGCAGGGGTGAAGGGCAGAGGGAGGAAGAGAGACAATCTCAAGCAGGCTCCCCACCCAGTGCAGAGGGGGGCTCAATCCCACAACCCTGGGATCACGACCGGAGCCAATCAAGAGATGGACACTCGACGAACTAAGGCACTCAGCCGCTCCTTCCCATTTATTTCCCAGCCTCATCCTCATTTTTTCACTTTGGGAATCTCAAGTCCCACTTCTATACTTGATCTGCTATCTGCTGCTTCTAAGCAACGGGCTGCAAATCCTATCGCAAGAGAAAAGTTTCCCAATTCCTGTATTACATCTATGATCAGAATGAATCGCTGAAAGAAAGGGATCAATATGCGTTTTATTTACACCTTCACAACAATGATCAGAGGATCTTCTCACCAGTTTATCATCCTGGCCAGGGTCACTTACCATTTTCGTCATGCTGTAGGAAAAATGGAAATTAATTCTCTAGCCTTGTAACCAAAAGAAAATACTTTTGCCTTGAAGTATTTTTTTTTTTTTTTTTAAACGTTTATTTTTGAGGGGCGCCTGGGTGGCGCAGTCGGTTAAGCGTCCGACTTCAGCCAGGTCACGATCTCACGGTCCGTGAGTTCGAGCCCCGCGTCAGGCTCTGGGCTGGTGGCTCAGAGCCTGGAGCCTGTTTCCGATTCTGTGTCTCCCTCTCTCTGGCCCTCCCCCGTTCATGCTCTGTCTCTCTCTGTCCCAAAAATAAATAAACGTTGAAAAAAAAAATTTTATAAAAAAAAAAAAAAAAAAAAAAAAAAAAAAACGTTTATTTTTGAGAGACAGAATAGAGCATGAGCAGGGGAGGGGCAGAGAGAGGGAGACACAGAATCCAAAAGGCTCCAGGCTCTGAGCAGTCAGCACAGAGCCTGACGCGGGGCTCGAATCCATGAACTATGAGATCATGACCTCAGCCAAAGTCAGACGCTTAACCGACTGAGCCACCCAGGCGCCCCTGCCTTCAAGCATTTTACAAATTAGATAATTCGTACCCCCTAGGATTTGCCTGGATAGGCTCAGATCTCAAACCCTACCTGCCTCTGTAAAAAAGGGTTTATAAAAAGCACTCAGCTGATAGAGCCTAAGAAAAGGCCGGCCATTCTTCTCAGACCCTGTCCCAAAAGCCGGGGTGCCCGCCTGATGTCTGTGACCCTCTCACGGAAAGATAAAAAACAGAACGCTGGATTTAAGATCAAGAATCGACTAAAGTAATTTATAAACCTCTGTAGAAGAACGAAAGGCTAAGAAGACCTCGAGAAAGAAAATGAATGGATACGCACAAAGACAAAAGAACACACATTTGCCAGACATTCAGTGAAGTTCATTCTAGGGTCTTCATTTACCCCCACACTTAAAACTGGGCCGCCCCAAATCTCTGTCCTTTGGTATTTGAGATAACTCTGTATTGAACACAAACGTCCCCCTCTGCCAATCTAAAAACAGTGAGGTTATTATACTCTTCCTGCCTCCTTTTGTTCTTCAAACTACCATAATAACCTGGAGGGAGGGCTGTGAAACAGAAGTGTTTCCATTTCTCCTGTCAGCAGTGTTTCACCCTCTGAACACCTGGAGCTGAAAGTATTAGTATCGAACAGTCCCGAAAATATTTCTGATAGCAAAATAAGTTAGATAAAAGTCATGTGTTTTCTCTTTGACGGTGAATATAAATCATACCCAGAGCCATGACATGTCAGACAATCTGCAGGTAGATCTAGAACTGGAAGGAAAAGCCTACACAGGGAGACTCCCTGCAGCCTCTAGTTTGTGAGTTCAGGATCAGTTCAAACGGTTCATTCTTCATTTGGTTGTCTGTGACTGAGTAGACGGCTGGGATCCAGAGGAAATTCACAAGAACAGATTTAATGACTGTGTCATAATGATTATAGTAGTAAAAGGCCCATCACCGACTAAAATATTAAATTTAAGGGAAAGTATTATCTGATTCCAAGAAAATAGTCTAGGGACACATCTATTCCTGCTTAAGTCTCAGTAAGATCACCAACTCACACAGTATGGACCCCCTCCTCTACACTGTGCCACGCACACCCACATACTCATCTTTGACCTGGCTCCTTGAGAGTGAAGATTCCCATATTTGATTGTGCATAATGATCACCCCGGGAACATTTTTTTCTTGAGATCAAGATCCTTCCCCCCACAGATTATGATTCAGTGTGTTGTAGCAGGGCCCTGGTACTCCAGGTACAGGTGGTTTGGGAAACGCTGAGAGGCTTTGCTGGCATGATGAGAATTACGGTGACAGTAGGTGCTGCTAGAAAATGCCCTTAGCGGCTGCACTTCTAGAAGAAAGGCAGAGATTAGGGAGGGAGGAAATGCTGAGAGGAAGGTAGTAGTGGCCATAAATGTAAATTACCTCAAAGTAGAGGGATCTTCTTATATGGAACCTACAGATAAGAGAATAAAAACTAGTTTGTTTGTTTTTTTTTTAAATGCAAACCTACTGAAATGGAAGCCTAACAATGGTTCCTTCTTTTACAGTAGTTTTAACCAAAGGGCAGATGGAGTGCAGGAGGGGACCAAGTGCAATTCTGAGCCCTTGCAAAGAATAAATAAAAATAAAACAGGAAATACAATATATTGTACATTCATGTTTACAATAAAAATAATTTAGAGGATCTAGCATATGCAAGTCTAAGGACAGGTATAGGCTTTGTATCCAAATCACTTGCCTTCAACACACACACACACACACGCACATACATACACATACACATACACATACACACAGCTTTCAAATTACTCAGAAAAAAGGCAGGCTGACCTCTCCCCTGAGGCTGAGTTCTGCCATCTCAAAGCTATGAATATTTAAAGAGAAAAATAAATATTTCAGAATAGAGTCATTCAAACCAATAGTCTATTAGGTTAAAAACGACAAACCCTATAATAGTCTTAATGTCTCCAACCTCCTAAAAGCTCTTTCTTCCGTATCTTCTGTAAGCAGTATTTAGAACCTCAAACATCCATGAATCATGTCTTCCACCCACAGGAGACAATAAGAAATACTCCAGTCCAGCTACCTGCTTCCTTGGAAACGGAAGGTCCCCACAGCCAATATGGTTGTCTATTCTAGTCAATATAATTGATTTATACAATTTATGGGTGATTATTCTTTTTCTTAACCAAATTTTCAATACAATTTAAATCAACTTACTCTTTATTTTGTCTTCATAGGCAATTAAGTTCATATCTTCTATACGTTAAACTGCAATATCCTTGAAAAAAAGCCGTTAACTCAGGTTCAGAATAAAATATTAGGAAGATTTTGTAGTGCCTCCTGAATCAGAAAATATTGAATTATTCTTTATATATATAGCATTGGATGTTCTATTATAGTTCACTTCTTCAAATGAGTAAATCACATAACATACAGTAAGAGACAATATTTTTCCCTATACCCTTCCCCCAACAAAACTGCCTTCTGTCTGCAACCACAACTACATGATGGCTTGTATTTCCTCTATTTACTTCACAAGTAAAGCCCCTACGTAGACCATGGGCTGAATCACATGCTGCTTCATCCATAGCTTCCTCATTAAATGATGAGCACACAGCAATTGATGTTTAGAAAATGTTTGCTAGTTGAATCGACCGGACAGTTGATTATCTGCTTCTGAAGCACTAAGTCTGTAAAAACACTTAAGAACCTTTTCTCTTTCTAGTTTTAGGAGTCTGCAAAAAGCTCACCACGATATCAAGAATTGTTCTTAAATACTTCCCACAGAAGACAAGCGATTACAGTCCTGTATTCAACACACACGCTCATTGAAAGGCTGTGCGAGTATCCGCGCTCTATGCACGGCAAACGGTGAACAGGCGCTTCTGCTCTCATCACCTCCCATGCAGGCTATTCCAAGAATCTCTCTTCCGGTCATTCTCCCATCTGCAAACAACCTCAGCCTAATCCATTTTTTAGAAGTTTATTTATTTTTAGAGAGAGAGAGCAGGAGAGGGACAGAGAAAGAATCCCAAGCAAGCTCCACACTGACAGCACAGAGTCTGATGCGGGGCTCAAACCTACGAGCCACGAGATCATGACCTGAGCGGCAATCAAGAGTCAACACTTAACCGAATGAGCCACCCAGGCAATCCATTTTTAAGCAGCTCCCAGGAAGATATCGTTAAACTAATTCTCTTCTGAAAATTCTAGGCTCCTCGATGCCTACACTCTCAAGTCCAAAATCCTTCGCCCATCCAGTTTTGATTCTTGCTGCCGAGTATTTACTGAGTACCTATGAGGGGCTAGACACTTGGTTCTAGGTGCTGGGGAAACAGCGACTACAAAGATGACGTTCCTACCCTTAGGAAGTTTACATTCTAGTAAGGAAAGACAAGTAAGAAACAAGCAAGCCACACAAGAAACAGATGGGGAGCCATGGAGGAAAATAAAGCAAGGAAGGGGGTATAGGAGTACTGGGCTGGAGGGACAGAGGACCGCTATTTGACACCGGGGAGTCAGAGCAGGTTACGACCGAGCAGACACCTGAAGAAATTCAGAGAGCAAGCCGTGTGTCTGTCTAGGGGAAGACCGCCGCAGACAAAGGGAACACAAGCGCAAAGCCTCAGATGTGAAAACGTACTCAGCTGACTCTAGGAACTAGGAGCAAGGCGGCCTCGTGCAACTGAACCAGAATAAGCAAGAACAGAGTGGCAGGAGATGGAGAAAGGTGGCAGCGGGGAAAGAGAGGTGTTGGGTAGAAATCTTACCAAGCTTAAGGCCACTGCAGGGGTCTGGGCCCTTCCTCTCCAGCAAGGGTTCTGAGCCAACTGACATGGTTAGGTTTAGGTTTCACATGGACCACTGGGCAAGGCAGAAGCAGGCAGGCCAGTTAGGAGGCTATAGTAATAACCCACCTGAGAGATGACAGCGGCTCAGCTGGGCCCAGGTGGCACTCTTACGTGTATTACGTCTTGGAAAACACCTTGTGCTATCTCACCTCCAGTTTCTCTGCACCTGCCAGTCCTTCTGCTTAGAAAGCTGCTCTCCTTCCTACCCATCTGCCTAGCTTGTACACATTCTTTAATATTTAGTCTGGTCATCCACTGTTCTCGGAGGCTTCTCTTGCCTCCTCCAAATAGGAAAAAAAATCACTCCCTCCGCGTATTCCCACTGAACCTAATATGTAACTCTACTACAGCACTTCTATTCTATTAAAATTATTTGTTTAGGGGCGCCTGGGTGGCTCAGTTGGTTAAGTGTCTGACTTCAGCTCAGGTCATGATCTCACGGTCCGTCGGTTCCAGCCCCGCCTCAGGCTCTGTGCGGACAGCTCAGAGCCTGGAGCCTGCTTCGGATTCTGTGTCTCCCTTTCTCTCTGCCCTCTCCAGCTTGTGCTCTGTCTCTCTCTCTCTCAAAAGTAAACAAACATTAAAAAAAAATTTTTTTTTTAATTATTTGTTTACATATCTATCACCTCTGTAGAACATGGACTCTTTGAGGGCAGGTAACTGTCCAGGTCTAATCAATTGTTGCATCTCCGGTGACTGCCTTAAAAACATTCAATAAGTGCTTGTTAAAAGGGGGAAAAAAAAAAAGAAATATGTCCAGCCTAGTAGAGTATATAAATAACTAAATAACTACAGGTTTTTGTTAATTTTTAAGGGATACAACCAAAATTAGGACAGGAAGAGACCCAAACCCATCCGGCATGGGGAAACGCAGGGGACGTGAGGAAGGGAACACCACAAACCCTGCAGGGCTTACAAGAGCTACAGCAGAGCTAGAGGGAAGCAGGTCAGGGACCCTGTGCTGGGGTAATCCAAGGAGAGTCCGGGTCTGGCAGTGGCCCTGGAGGAGGGGGAGGAACTCCTAGACCTCAGTCCCATGGGGATGTATGCAAGTGGGCAGTGAAGTAGGAATGGGTGGGAAAGGAGAAAGATTCGAGTCTATAAGTCCAATTTTCTTAAAAGAAGATTCTCCTGATATAAACTACTAATTAGATTTTACCTTTCAATATCTGAAGTTCATTTTTTCCCCCATAATGCATCCTAAAAGATCTTTCATAGTTATTTTGAGGGTGTTTTTGGCAATTTATTTTCCCTTTTTAAATTTAATTTTCACTTTTCTCAAATTAATGCATGTATACAATAGCAAATCAGATGGGTACAGAAGAGCTCCTAATAAAAAGGAGCAGTCCCCTAATCCCTCCCTTTGCCAACCCTCTTGGGAATGACCATCTTTTAACAGTTTCTTGAAAGGCAGCCGGTCCGAGGCCAGAGGCTGCCATTGGAGTACCAATTCCTACTTCTCCAGGCTTAGATGACACATCACTCTAGACCTGGGCACACAGGATGTAGGACCTGGCCTCCCCGTTGAGGCCAATGAAGGCCAAGGCCTGTGTGAGCTAACTGTTCACATGGCAAACTCTGACCAAAGGGGGAGAAACAGATGAGTGGAAACCAGCAGATAAAATGCCTCTCCACACTTCCTTTGGATGGACCAGCAAGAGGAACAACAGTTCTACAGAACCCTTCTGAAAACTTCTACGGAAATCAAATACAGACAATCCCCAACTTGACGACGGTCAACTTTATGATGGTGTTAAAGAGATACGTATTCAGTAGAAACCATACTTAGAATTATGAATTTGGGTCTTTCCCCCGGCTAGATTGTTATACAGGACGGTCTTCTCTCCTGATGCTGGGCAGAGGCGGCCAGAGCTCCCAGTCAGCCATGTGATCACGAGGGACAACAACCTGGACACTGACGATCATTCTGCACCCAGACTGCCGTTCTGTTTCTCAGTACCGTATTCGATGAATTACGTGAGACACTCAGCACTTTGTTATAAAACAGGCTTTGGTAGATGGTTTTGCTAACTGTAGGCTACTTAAGTGTTGTGAGTATGTTTAAGGTAAGCTGGGCTAAGCTAGGATGTTTGGTAGCATTAAATGCATTTAAATGCATTTTGACTTACCACACTTTCAACCTGCGATGGGTTTATCAGGGCACAACCCCGTGGTAAGTCGAAGATCTGTAATCAACAACACCTATAATAAGGCTACGGCCAGCCCACCTTCCTTGTTTCACTCCCCTTTCCTCATCCCTGCTTTCCTAGGACTGTACTCCCAACAGTATCAGTTGGTAAAGTTTTTTCTGCTTTTGGTTTTTTAATTGAGATAAAATTGGGATGTTATATTCCTTTTAGGTGTACAACATAATAAATCATATTTGTATACACTACAAAGTGACCATAATCCTAATAAGTCTGATTGTCACCTGGTACCATACAACTGACCCCCTTCCCCTCTGATAACCACCACCAATCTGTTCTCTGGATCTATGTTCATTCAGTCTTTTGTTTTCTTTAGAAATTGATCTTTTTAAATTTGAGAGAGAGAGAGAGAGAGAGAGAGAGAGAGAGAGAGAGAGAGGGAGGGCAGGGGAGAAGGGGAGAGGGGGAGAGGGAGAGAGAGAGTCTTAAGCAGGCTCCACACCCAACATGGAGCCTGACACAGGGCTCCATCCCACGACCCTGGGATCATGACCTGAGCCAAAATCAAGAGTCAGATGCTCAACCGACTGAGCCACCCAAGCACCCCTGTTTTTTGATTCCACATGTAAGTGAAATCATACGCTATTTTCTCCTCTGGCTTATTTCATTTAGCGCAATACCTTCGAAGTCCATCCTTGTGGTCACAAAGGGCAGGGTTTCCTTCTTTTTATGGCTGAGTAGCATCCCACTGTGTATCCAGGTATGTGTGTGTATCTCACACCTTCTTTATCCATTCACCCGTTGGGAGACACTTAGGTTGTTTCTGGATCTTGGCTGTTTCGTATGTAATTTAGCAGGTGAGGTTTTGTCTCTGTCTTCACTTTCTAAAGAACACTAAGGAAGCCATCTGTCTTACCCCTTGTATCTTCCATCTTTGCGTCTTAGAGCTCTACATTTCGGGAGGTTATCTTCAATTTTATTTTCTATTTGTCTGTGGCATGTTTTCTTTTGACAGTCACATTCTTGATCTCCATCCCTCTTTTGCATTCTCACATTGCTCCCTTTTCATTATACCAGTAATGTGGGTTTTTTTTTTTAATGTTTATTTATTTTTGACAGAGAGAGAGAGAGAGAGAGAGAGAGGCAGAGAGAGGGAGACACAATCCGAAGCAGGCTCCAGGCTCTGCCGTCAGCACCGAGCCCGATGTGGGGCTCGAACCCACAAACTGTGAGATCAGGACGTAAGCCAAAGTCAGTCACTTAACCGACTAAGCCACCCAGGCGCGCCCCTTACCCAATAACGGGTTTATGAATGTATTAACTTCCTGAATCTGACTCCATTAGTTGGAATGTTGTGTTAAATTTTCCTCTATTTCTTGGGTTGTCTGTTTCCCCAGAGGGTCAGCTTTTCTTTTTGTTTTTTTGTGGTCTCTGTCATGCTGAAGGACCCTCTAATATGGCTAATGGTCTTCACGCACCAATGATCCAGGTGTTAAGGACTTGGTTAGCTGGTGTGGGTTTTCTCTGCTATTGTATAATCTGTTTTCCGACTAGTTCTCTCCCTGGAATTAAAATTCTAACTGGGAACTCAGTATGAGATTTAAAAAAAGAAAAAGAAAAAAAAAAAAGAGCATGTCAACCAGTAGGCTTTGTTTTATTGCAAGCTGCTAGGAAAGTGTGGAATGATCTCCTCCCCAAGTATGGGACTCAAGGAAGGGGTGCCAATACCTAATACAGAAAGAATTACATTCAATTTCCCCAAGCATTCCCGATCAAGTTCTTCAGAGTCAACCCCTCTGGTGTTTTTGGTTTTCCTTGTTCTGGTGCCGGAGAAAGGAGCCGCCAGAAGTGCTGGCTACCTCCACTGGGAAGGCAGCGGAAAGGCTACAGAAATGACACACGGTTGAAGTGATCCGTACAGAATACACCCAGAATCGCCATTTCCTATTCCTTCTTCACTCTCGCTGAGTCCAGAGCCTCTCTGGGGTTCCTGCTGGAGAGACTGGCCTACACACCCCTAGCCGCTCCTATACTCATTGTTAGGCTTTAGCTTCTGCTCCATTTATCCATCAGTTGGTTCCCGTTTGCTTTAATTTCTCCAGAAATTTGTTTAACTCTCTTGTTCATTAGTAGTATCGCTCTTCGCCCTTTTCTGTCTGCTGTTACTGGTTTACATTTACACTTCTACACTGTTATGTCAGTGGGCTCTTACAAGAGATGGGGGCTGCAGGAATGTCCCAGAACTTGACCCAGAAGTCATGATTTTTTTTCTGCAAAAGATTTCAACCATAAGCAAGCTCTAGAATTCAAGTTCCTTTTCTTTTTTAATTTAAATTTTAGTTAACATCAGGTTCCTTTTTAGCTTTCCTAAAGAACATGGGGTAGTGAATGTCGTTTCTTTAACCCTTTAAGAACACCAAGATTCACTGAAAGCAAACTGGAGAAGCTTAAAGGAAAATGAGAAGTGTTTACTACAGTTCTTGCAACATCCTTGTCCTGACGCTTTAGTAAATTATATGCATTTGGAGTACAGGAAGCAAAGCAACTCAGGAAGTATCAGAACTACTATTTTTTTCTCTGACTTATTTCATTTAGCGCAGTACCTTCAAAGTCCAATCATGTGATCACGAATGGCAAGGTTTCCTTCTTTTTATGGCTGAGTAGTATTCCATTGTGTATACATGTACGTGTGCACCGTAAGTCACAGTCCACATGTCACCTACAAGCTCACTCAGCACCATGTCTGAATCGTGACAAATACAAAAGACCTTCATGAGTCTAATCACTCTCAGAAAACAAAACAAAACAAAAATCAAGTACCTGCCAATTAGACACCTAATTCTTCACCTCCCGCCTCCTTCACAAACACAACAGGGGCCAAGATCAGATGGCGGTCTAAAGGGAGAAAAACATTTCCCGGTACCTACACCTCTCTACCACGCGGATCAATAAGGCCTGCCATAGACTCTGACCCTTCGGTCAGAATAGAAGGGCAATGAAATATAAACTAGTGACTGCCATGTTTAATCCTGGACCACAGCGAGACAAAGAAACCTAGAGAAGGAATTAGAGTCCTGTGTTGGAAAAGTTCATCCAAAAAGTGATCGCAAATAAGGTGTTATGCTAAAACAGGAAAACCTGTCCCGGAGTAAGAGAGGATAATCAACTTAAGGAAGAAGGTATGCAGAAAACCCAGATTGGAGATCCAAAATCTGTTCCTAAGAGAACCCAAAGGCGGTCTAAACTTGAATAGTGCTTAGCGATGAAACACTCTCAGATTTCCCTCTACGCTTTTTTTTGGTTTTTTGTTTGTTTTTAATTTCATTTTAAGAGAGAGCACATGTGCACAAGTTGGGGGGTGCAGAGAGGGGCAGGGGGAGAGAATCCCAGGCAGGTTTTGCACTGTTAGCGCACAGCCCCATGAGGAGCTCGAACTCACAAACCGTGACCCCATAACCTGAGCCGAAGCTGGACACTTAACCGACTGAACCACCCAGGCACCCCTCACTCTGCACTTTTTATCTTTCCATGTCAAACCAACTGCTCAACAAACAAAGACAAAAAAAAATCTTCAAGCATCTTTAAACAGAAACAATCAAAGGGCATGTTTATTTCTTCTTCCTACTTACAATCTTCCTCACCTATAACTGCATTGTTACCATTATCCCATCAACTGGACTATCGAGCTTCATTCAAGAATTATTTTCCAGGGATGACTCAGGGGCTCAGTCGGTTGAGCATCCAACTCTTGATTTCAGCTCAGGTCATGACCCCCAGCCCTGCGTTGGGTTCCCTTTGTCCCTCTTCCCAGCTTGTGCTAAGATAAACAAATAAAAATAATTTAAAAAGAATAATTTTCCAGCAAAGAATTCCCAAGATACACAAGCTGAGCTTTTTACTCATTTTAAGATTTTTCCCTTTTAGGAATGAGGAGCAAAAGAACTTGATATTTTCGCCTTTACAGACTAAACATCTGTTGTTAAAGGTCTGAACTCCCCAGGAGGATGTTCTGACAGTAGAAAGAACACCAGACAGGGACTATGGAAAACTGAGTTCTAGCTCCAGTTCTCCCATTACTGCGCCAAATGACCTTGGACAATTCACCTCCTCTCTGCATCCACATCCAGATTTGTAAACTAAAGTTGAGTTGTAAGAATCAATGATTCTATGATAAAGAAGCCTTACCCAAGGGACAGAATGCACTAAAAAGGAAGAAACATTAGGCTCATTACCATGTGGAACAAAGTATTTTCTCTGCAACAGAGAGAGTCAACAGAGTGCCATTAAGTAGTTTATCTGCTCTCCCGCCCAAAGTGGCTAAGAGCTACTGTAATAAGGCAACACTTTCATTTCTCTCTTATCCTGTACAAATGCTCCCATATGATTACTAAACCATCAAACTGTAAAACCTCTGTGCTGCGATAAAATTTCAGGAAGCTAATGCTGTGTACAGAATTGTCAAATTGATCAATTCTGTACTTTCCCAAAGGAACCCAAGACTCCAAGAAAATGAGCAGACATTTCTGAAGGTTTTGGCTAAAGGTGAGTTATAAAGATACATAAAGAAAAGGTGAGGGGCGCCTGGCTGGCTCAGTCGGTGGAGCATATGACTTGATCTCAAGGTCGTGAGTTCAAACTCCACGCTGGGTGTAAAGGTTACTTAAAAAAATAAAATCTTAAAAAAAAAAAAGAAGAAGAAGAAGTTAAATAAACATTAAGGCCTATATTCTTCATATTATGCTTCAGGTAATGGCTAGCATCAAAAAAGGGGTATAAACAGCATAAATTTTGGAAGATAAACATGGGTTCTAACCCGGACTCTGCCATGTACAACCGTGTGACTTTGGAGAAGTCATTAAATCTCTCAATGCCTCAGTATTTTTATTTGCAAAATAAGAGAGGGGATAGCTACCTAAATGGGGCATCCATAAGAATGAACTGAGATCGTGAATACAAAATTCTTTGTTTGACTTACACACACACATACATACACACACACACACACACACACACACACACACACACACACACAGAGCTAATAACCACTATTTGTGAAGGAAGAAGACAAAAGGGAAAGAGAATATAGTTCACAACGTGAGACCTAACAGCTGAGCTATAACTTTTAAAGATCTTCATACTCCTTTTCACATAAATAGTCACATCAGCATAAATGTTGGGGGGTGGGGGGACAACCACATTCTTCTCACTTTATCTAAAAGCATAGGCAAAGTGAGATTAACCCAAACAAAACACATACGTCCCCAGTTTCCCAAAAATGCCTCCTGGCTCCTCAAGAGAGGACAGCATATGAAAGCAGACACTTGGGTGAACTTTTGCTCAAGTTGCTACACTAGCAGATGACAGACAACCATTTCATCCAACGTTAGGAAAACTCCAAGCAGTGCCACCCACATTCTTTGATACGTGCAACAACGTGTTTCGTTCCACAGCACCCTCTCCCCACTGAAATTCCTAGAGAACCTGAAAACCAATGAAAGAGCAATGGTTGAAAGTCTAACTACTGGGGCATTCTAAAATAAACATTAAAAAAAAAAACAAAACCCAGAAACACTATTTTTCCTGTGATCCTGTATTTTTGTTAAAGAACTATTTTTAGGGGCACCTGGGTGGCTCAGTCGGTTAAGCGTCTGACTCTTGATTTTGGCTCAGGTCATGACCTTCACGTTTGTGAGCCTGAGCCCTGCGCTGATAGTGCGGAGCCGCCTTAGGATTCTCTCTCTCCCTCTCTCTCTCTCTCTGCCTTTCCCCGGCTCGCTCTCTCTCTCTCTCTCTCTCAAAATAAATAAACAAACGTTTTTGAAAAATTAAAAAAAAATAACTATTTTTACCTTTAATTAGAGAGTCCTAGACTCTCTCTGAAATTATTCTACCACTGCGTCTCATTCAGTACTCTAGAATTTGGTTTTAAACTGAGATAGTGTCTTGCATAATGCACACACACGCACATGTGCGTCCACCAGAGCCATTCGTCTCACCCTTTCTGCTGCTGCCAAGCTTTCCAAACTATTTCCTCATCTGAACTTCTAATGGTAGTTTACTGACATCATATTCATGTAATTTGCCTTGCTCCACCTCGTATTTTAATTATTTATACATACTACGCATTCTCCAATACTCCCGGAAATCACTGTTCAATTGGGTTTTCATTCATAAATTAGGAATATGTTAAATGAGATACCACTTAGCTTTCAATTAAAAATAAGTGGTTTCCTTCGGCTTCCAATCAAGGTGAAGTGACAAGAACCAGACAGACTTCTCTTGCTGCTCCAAAAAAAAACCCAGAACAAAACACATGACGTACAGCACTCGAGACACTGTACAGGAGGCAAAGAAGGACACTGATCCCTCAGACAGGAAAAACCAAGGTGACCTTTATAACCGCCCAGCTTACTGACTGGAGAAAGTTTCCGGGCTGTGGCACAGAGAGAAGCGAGAGCCAGGTAGTCCCCATGAGCTGAAGACGGTGAGCCGGAAGTGCAGGGAAGCCAAGACAGCTGGAGTTCCCAGGGAAGAGCGCCAGAGGAAAAAAGAAAGCTGCACAGAGAGAGAACTCCGAAGATGCGCACGGGGCTGCCCTCAAATATTCAGCTAAGTCATGACCACTGCACGTTCTGTGAGGAGCTACCTTAGGCTGGGGAAATGTCCACCTGAAGGAGGCGGAGGGAGTAATGCCAGGAGATCACACAGTGCCATCGACAGAGCCTGCTTCCCCATGATGAGAGTGCAAAACCTGGTTATTTCGGAAACACCAGTTAGAGTACTATGAACCTCAACAGTGAGGTAAAACTAACCAGAGACTAAACACAGCTCTGGCCCTTTCTAACACGACTTAAAAAAACAAGACCTGAAAGGAGCAAACCATTTTTCAGAAACTCAGCTGTGCTGCAGACAAAGCTCAAGAGTATTTATTGAAATAGATACGTATTATATCTAAGCCTCCAACAAGGTAAAAAACTCAGTGTCTGGCATCTAACCAAACATTACCAGGCAATGTAAACAAGCAGAAAAATACAATGCATAATGAGAAAAATCAATGGTAACTGATCCAGAACTAATACAAATGTCAGCATTAGTGGACGAGGATATTAAAACGTTTGTATTCCACATGTTCAAGAAAAATTGTATGTAAAAGAAAAACCAAGCATGTTAAGAGACATGAAAGATTAAGATATATATATATGATCCACATCAAATGCCAGAGGTGAAAACTATATTGTCTGAGATTTAATGGAAAAAAGGCAACAACTACACACTGGATTGGATTAATGGCAGATTAGATACTCCAGAAGAAAAGATTAGCACACTTGATAATACCACCAAAGAAACTAACCGAAAGGAAATACACGGAGAGGAAAAAAGACCATAAAACAGTGAACAGGGATCCTTGAAAATGACATGGAATGGAAAGAAAGAAAGAAAGAAAGAAAGAAAGAAAGAAAGAAAGAAAGAAAGAAAGAAAGAAAGAAAGAAAGAAAGAAAATGACACGGAATGGTCACAATCTAATACGTATCTGTATTGAACAGCTTTTCAAAAGCAGTACGCAAAGAATCTAACTCTTGGCCATCTCGAGTAGAAGGAAAAGAAGAGAGGGAGGTGGCAGCACTCTAGTTGCCAAACCCTAAAATGTCACCACCACCTTTCCCTTTCTCTTTGTCCTTCCCACACTGGGTGGGTTAAAGATCTTCTTCCCCCTTTCCTGACTTCCCAGGAGACCAGAGCTCCTATGGCACTTACCTGCTTGCTATCTTCTGGATACATGTTGCCTTCCACTGAAACATCTACAAGAGATTTCCCCAAATAGCTGTTTACTCCAAAATCCTCCTTTCTTCTAGCCAAATAAAGCATCCGCTTCTAAAATGACATTTACATTTTAAATATTAACTGATTTAAGTAATAAGCACGAGGATATATGTGATTACCCAATTTAACTCTCCTGTTTTCATTTCCAAAGAGAATCCTGCCTATGAAGTAACAGGTTAAAATTCATTAATTCAATCGCGAAGTATTTACTAGATACTGAATCGAACCAGATGTGACAACGAACACAGGCGATACGGTCGCATTCCTGAAAGAAGCTAGTCTGATGGGGAAAAAACAGATAAATATACTCACAGAGACAGTACTACTATAGCATGGGCTAAGAGAGCATCGCATACACGATGCCAGTCACAATAAAGGGACAACCCTGAGAGGGGGGCAGGCTTTCTGAAGGAGGTGAAGTCTAAGCTGAACCTTTAAGGCAAGAAATCAATCACGTTCGTGAAAAAGGTATTCTGGCTCAATGTAACAGTATATGAAAAACTGTATGAAAAGCAGGAAGGTATAAAACACAGCATACATGGGGATATGCCTTAGATTTGGGGATAGAATGGAGGGATAAAGGAAGAAAGGGGGAAGAAATCTTCCTATTTTCTGGGGGAAAGTGAGAGAGCAAGTCAAGGGCTTCACGCTAACAGAGATGAAAACATGTCAGAACTGCCGGGAGCTGTGTCCCTGTCCCTTTCGTCCCTGTCCCCTTTCTAGGGGAAAACCTTCCCTCTATTAGCAGGTAGGGAGGACCTCCATCCTTCTCAGTCGGGGGTTGGCAAACTGTGGCTTCCCCCACCAGTTTTAGCACGGCCTAAATGCCAAGCGTGGTTTTTACATTCTTAAACAGCTGGAAAAAAAAAAAAAAAAAAAAGTGAAAAGCAGAATATTTTGTGACACATGGAAATTATATGAAATTCAAATTTCAGTGTCCATAAATAAAGTTTTACTGGAACACTGCCACACTCCTTCGTTTATGTATCGTCTATGACTTCTTTCACGTTTCAACAGCAGGGCTGGCTAGTTGGGACAGAGACAGCATGGCCCGCAAAACCAAAAATATTTACTATCAAGCCATTAGTGGAAAAAGTTTGTGGATTTCTGTGTTTCAAAGTCTCACCTTCTTCACTTCCGTGTCAGTTTGTCTCTTCAGAACTTTTTATAAGGAATCTCATAATCAATATTAGATGAAAGAATACAGTTCTATTATTTGTGGATGTGAAAGTACTGTAATTTCAAAAAACAATCATTGACTTCCATTTCCATATTGTCTACTTAAATATTCCTTTATACATGAACTATCAAATTCTGACTGCAGAACTTTATCCTGTAATTGTGAATGAATCCAATATCATCAGTTATAGGACTTCAAGTTACAAGTTTAAAAACTGCATTCATTTCCTCTTGTTTATAGCAAGTCTAGCCATCCTTATTTCCTGAGCTTTAATTAAATAAGAAATATCATTCTAATGTTCTGAAACTGATAGCCCTTGGAAAGAATTCAAGAGGCTGATGAAAAGAATCTGCCAAAGGAAGGTGATCTAAGAGTATTTCTATGATATTTGATTTATACTAAGTGTTATTACCTCAGAATATTTTCCAAGGGCTGAATTCATCTTTTGGTTGTGTTTTACCTCTATTTTCGATAGAAAAACAAGATCATGTTTTCCTGCTGCTCCTAACTGAAAAGACTCTTATAATCCCGGATTTTGTTTTTTCCAACAAATTTTTTTGATACAATCGCAACATCTCAAGCGAAGTGGTATTTACTTTTGTGGATTTTTCGTATGTCATTTGTCAGTCCAACTGTCATCTCTGAAACAATATTCCTAAAAAATAAGTTAAAAAAAAATGAAAATTTCATGGTTAGTAACCCTTGAGAGATCTGGGTTAAGACCCAGGTTAGAAGACAGGTACGTTCGGGGCGCCTGGGTGGCTCAGTTGGTTAGGCGACCGACTTGGGCTCAGGTCATGATCTCGCAATTTGTGGGTTCGAGCCCCGTGTCGGGCTCTGTGCTGACGGCTCAGAGCCTAGAGCCTGCTGCAGGTTCTGTGTCTCCCCCTCTCTCTGCCCCTCCCTTGCTCATGCTCTGTCTCTCTCTCTCTCAATAATAAATAAATGTTAAAAAAAAAAAAAATTTTTTTTTTTAAAGACGACAGGTAGGTTCTTGCCAAACAGCTGACAGCTGCATGCATGGCTTACAATGGAAAAGAGAAATAACATTCTACTTAGGAGATGAGATACCCTCATTGATCAATAAGCTATGAAAACGGAGTGAAGTCAAACCTGTCACAAAACAAAATTTGTAACAGAGATCTGGTCCTCAATACTCATAATTGATATTTTACTTAGCAGAATGATAAACCATTCACATAAATCAAGGTAATTAGTCCAGTATAGCTAAATCTCTGGCAACGGGAGGTTTTCGTATCTGTGAGGACTAACACAAGGAAGTAGGTAAGAAATGCAAAGAGAACAGAGGATTAAAGGGAACACTTAGCAGTTATCTTCAAATACTTGGCTTTTATGAAGAGAGATTAAGTTCTGTGTGACTCTGGACGACAGAACCAGGGGACAGTGAGAAAAGCATAATGAAAAGACATTTTAGCTCACCGTAAGGAAAACTCCTCTACTTTTGAAGGGCCAAACAATGGAACTGTTTATCTTATGAGGCTGCTAGTATCATGGAAGAGAATGCAGACCTGGAATGACATAGATTTCAAGCTTGAAACCTATCTCTGTCCGTATCTAGTGCCGCCCAGTGGCCTGACCTCTCAAATCTCAGTCTAACGGATGGGAAAAACACCACGGATCTCAAAAAGGGATTGGCAAGTGATATGATACGTCCATGATAATGATTTATGTATATGTAAATGTGATGTGTATGTAAAACTGGTGTCAAGCAGGTAAGCAAAAGCAAAAAAACTTGTTTTAATAACAGTCATTATTAGTGGTGTTAAGAACAGGGAAGCCAGAGACAAACTCTCTGGGGTTTAAATCCTGACACTGCCTCCCTGGGCAAGTTACTTAACTTTTCTGAATCCCTGTTTCCTAACTTCTTTCTTATTTTTTAATATTTATTTATTTATTTATTTAGAGAGTGAGCACACACGTGCACACACGAGCAGGGGAGGGGCAGAGACAGAGGGAGAGAGAGAATTCCAAGTAGGCTCCACGCTGTCAGCATGGAACCCAACACGCGGCTCAAACCCACAAATGGTGATGAGATCATGACCTGAGCTGAAATCAACAGTCAGATGCTTAACTGAGCCACCCAGGAGGCCCCCGTTTCTTCTTAATCCCTACAATATGGACATTAACGGCACTTATAAGGCTGCTAATAGGAATAAATGCCTTAATATACTCAAGGCACTGACAAAAGTGCCTAATACATAATATGTACTCTGTAATATTATCTGCCACTATAAAATAATACTATTACAATGGATTCATTTTATTCATTAGTAAATTCCCTGCTTTTTCAAGTACAATTGACCCTTAATGGGAGGGTAGGGGTGCTGACCCCGCCTCCGCCCCCACATTGTCAAAAATCTACACGTAACTTTTTGATTCTCTAAAGCCTTCACTAATAGTCTTCTGTTGACCAGAAGCCTTACTGTTAACATGAACAGTCAATGAACACATGTTTTGTATACTGTATGTACCATGTGCTGTATTCTTATATAAAAGTAAGCTAGAGAAAAGAAAATGTTATTAAGAAAACCATAATGGAGGGAAAATACATTTACATCACTGTACTGTATTTATTGAAAAAAATCCACATTAAGTGGGCATGTGCACCTCAAACCCATGTTGTTCAAGGGTCAACTTCTATTCCATCAAAGCCTTGAATAAGTCAGAGATGGAAATTCCAGAAGTGAATCAGAGCCTCAACTAAATTAATTCATTCACACATTCAACAAATATTGACTGAATATATAATACCTACAAAAGGCACTGGGGTACAGTGCTTAAGAGTATGGAGTCCCAAGCCGGTCTATGGATACGAACCTCCAGAACATCTCTTAGGAGCTGTATAAACTTGGGCAAGTTACCTAACCATTCTGTGCCTCAGTTTCCTCTTCTGTACCAAGGGGATAACGACAAGGTCATGGAGAGGATTTCAATGCTGTTTAGCCCAGTACCTGACAGGATTAGCTGATCAGCTATATTATGGCTACACGCCAGGCATAGTTCTAGATACTGAGCACACAACACACTGCTGAGAAGGTCCCTGACCTCACTCACAGAGCTTATATTCTTTGGAGGGGTCGGTGGCACAGATGATAAACAAACATGTTAACAAGTAACGACAGGCACTAAGATCAGTGTTAAATAAAGGAAAAGCAGCATATGGGGATAGGGCAGTTCAAGTTGACACAGGACGGTCAAGGGAGCACTCTCCCTTGAGAAGCCAAGTGGGAAGCATTTCAGGCTGGGAGAAAAACAGAAGGAAAGGCCCTGAGCAGGAGGGTACAAGGTGTGGTAAGAGACGAGCAAAGAGGCCAGTGTCTTTGGGGCGAAATATGGGAAGAGAAGGAGAGAAGGTTGGGGAGCCAGCGGGGTTCCTGATCACACAAGGGCCTCAGGGACCGGAGTAAGGACATTGGATTTAATGAGTCTTCAGGAAAACAAACAACCGGGAAGGTTTTTAAGGCACAGGAGTGACAAAATCCGACTTGCACTTGAAATAATAATGCACTCTGCCAACAACCTCTAATGAGTTATTGGACTCTAAGGCTCCCCGAATTTCATCACTCTAATAGAAACAAAGGGACGTTTAAGCATCTGGGCAATGGGAACACCACAAACAGCATGATGGCGGACTGCAGCATTCCCAGCTGCCTAGGCTGGAGGTTGAGCACCGAAGCCCAATAATAAAGCTGCTACATTCAAAACGGCAAGGCATCTGTGGCAGGGGCGTGTTCTGTTTGTGTTTGTTGTGTTTCACAGCCCCAGTGTTGCGAAGAAAGTTTAAGGAAGATGGGGGCCGGGCGGTTTGGGAACGGTGAGACAGGAAGCGAGAGGGATTCCGGCTCCAGGACGAGATGCCTTGGGACACCAACCACGTCAGGCTCCAGGGAGGAATGGTACACCAGAAAAGGGCCACTGGGCAGAGTCATCACAGGTGACCACCTGAGTATGGCACAGAGATGCCCGAGAAACCACCCAAGGTGAGGAATTACCCAAAAAGATGTTTTCATCTGAGGACTCCACAGACCACAAGTCAAAGGAGAGATGAAGCTGTTTCCACATGGCCATCCGTACAGACAGGAGTCTGAAAATCTCAGGGAAGAGCACAAGACTTTCCGCCGGGCGCTGTCACCGGGAGGGAGGAAGAGCGCCATTTACCTGGCCACACGGAGACGTCCTCGGTGACAATGCAAACTTGCAGAGATTATCAAAGGCTTACCTAGTCTGGACTGCAGCACTAAGGAGAAAGATAAAGTTAAGGAAAAAAAGAAAAAAAAGGGAAGGGCAAAAAGGTGTGTGTTTGGGTGGTGGGAGTGGGGGTAGGGGGGTGGCTGGGAAGAAGAGAATCCTCTACCGAGTCCAAATTGTTCAGATTTAATCACATTTATAGAATTCTGGGTATCTTTTCAGGAAAGCTTAGTCATTTTTAGCACAGCAATATTTTTCAAGAGCCCATCTTGGCTTTGGCAAGGAAATGGTTAGAAGTAAAGATACGGAGCAGTGTACAAGAATTCCGCAAGAAACCAAATCTTCGGAAAGAGTGAGCCTTTTTTTGGTTCATTGTAAAGGAACATAAATTAGTCTCCAGCCCACAATCTGCACCTACCCCCAACTTCCCAGAGTCCTGCGCAGCCCATAGAAAGTGGAAAGTGTGCCAAAACAAACCGTGTGGGCCCAGGCTCTGGGCATGGAGGCTGGGATGAGGTTCGGGTGGAACCGGCCGGCAAGAGAATGGAAGGGCTTTGAAGCAAGGCCACAAAATGGAGACTGAGTAATCCCCGAGTACTTCCAAAATCCACAGAAAATGGACTACGCGTAGCTAAATCTCAGAACTGATTCCCTACTCCGGCTCATTTCCAAAAAACCAAACCCAGAAAGGACACGGGAAAATGAAACAAAGCAAAACATACCTGCTCAGTTATCTGTCTTTAATTAAAGCATAGAACACCCTCCCTCTCCTCTTCTCCCAACCACCCAGGAACAGAATAGCGACGGGGCAGCAGCTCAGGTGAAAGACTTCAGCCTTCCAGCTACAAAGAGGGGAGATAGCAGACAATGGAACTGGTGATTCATTACAAAAGAATACACTCCAGAGCCGGCCGGCCTGCTGCCACATGGGCTCCCTGCACTATTTAAAGGAACAGCAGCCCCCTTTCCAACCTCCCTTATTCTTAACACCTTCCCTCCTCTCGGTCCTGATGGAAAACAGATTTTGAAGAAAATGCCAGCAAAGCACTGAGCTGTCCAAGAAAGGGAGGGCTTTGTGTTCCACAGAAACTGGCAGTCTTACGCTACAGGAGAGTACAAAAATTTTCTTTCACATCCACCACACCGTACAACCTTTCTCCTCTCTGCCTGGTAGACTTTCCCCTTCAAGAACAAATAGCGTAACTGAGTCTATGTCAGGCCAACCATTTTTCTTATTCACTGAAGTCGACTGCAATTTTGTTTTTCTAATTTTATACCTATTACAAGAATGACTTCTTCTACATGGTTATTTTCAAAGATGTGAAGGGATGTAGTAATTTGGTTCACTTGCTCAGAAATAACAAGAGTATCTCAGAGAATTCTACACCATTCACACGAACAGTGGGTAGACCTGAAGTTATATTTTAAAAAGTCACCTGGGCATGTCTGTCTAGTATAATAGAATTTTGTGATTAAACTGTCTTTTGCTTTTTCTTTCAAGGCAAAACACTGATTACCTACTGTAAACGGCAGAGCCGTTTGCTAATTATACCAAAAAGGGGCCTCATAAAACCACAGCCGATATAATAATAAGGTGCACCCGTCGAGCAACTGCCGATGTGGATCTAATATCGATCTGAAAGCACTTTGCCTTTCTTCCACCAAGTGAGCAGTTAATTTAAAATTAAGGGATACAGGGACGTCAAGATCCAATATGCAAAGAACCGAGGTGACAAAATGATAAAAACAGATCTAAATACTTTTCTTAATATACTAGTCAAGACAGTAAATACTATGCTATAATAAGCCATTTAACTTTGATAAACCAAACCCTAAACGGCACACGCGTTTTATATTCAGAAAGTCTATGTGACAGATCATTATCAAATACTAGGATTACATGTCTGGCTTGAAAAACGGGAAACAAAAATAACCAAAGCAAAACAAAACAAAGCAAAACAAAAAAACCAAAAAACCCCAAACCTGTAAGGACAAAGAAAGAGTTGGCCCATCTGGTTATCTCCTTTCATTTTTTTTTTCTTTTCTAGATTACTAACAACTATGTATGTTACATTGACACAGGAAGTATATACACCAAAACAAAAATGCTGCCATACGGAAAATCCACAAATTTGATATTCTGCACTTCCCGCTTGCAGAAATTCGGGGTGGGCAAAAACGAGCAACTTCCTCTCTCAGCATCCTGCACATCCTGAGACGATCACCGTGATTTTAAATCTGTTAGAATTCTTAACCACCAAGAAATCTCCCCGTTTCTATTTCTCTCTTCTGCTTCACTTGCTAAAACTACAGTTTCCTTACATACCAATTATTCAGATCACAATATTAAGTGTGCAGAAGCATGCGTTCTAACTTGTGTTTTACACACGCTCCTCCAGAAACTCAGGGCACATGTTCCAAGAGGCCACAGAAAACCTCTGATTATAAAAAGCACTACTTTAGAGAACTCTTTCACTGACTTAAAAATATATATAATGAAAAGTCAAGTAGTTGAAAAGCCCTCAGTAATAGCTGAGAAAGGAGAGAGCTGTTGCCCTGTAATATTGCCAGTTAATGAAAATTGAATGAGGGCTCCAAGGTTAAGAAGTATCATCTCCCAAGCAACAAAGAGAATCCAGAAATAGGTCTTCTCTTTTATGGAAATTTTTAAAAAGTAAAGCAATATTTTAAAAGAGTTAATTAGGCTGACAGCAAAGGGATAAGTGGAAGAGAAAATATTTCCAAGATTTCTCTCCTTTCCAAAAGAGGAGGGGTTTCTCGATAATCTCTGAACTCAGATCTGGCGAAAAATTACTTTGGAAAGATACATTCTTTGAAACTCCCCTTCCCTCTAGGTCATGTTGGCAGAATCTCCCTGATGCTTTCCCTCTTTCCAAACAGCACTGCGGGGCATTATATAACATTTAACGGAACACTGTTCCTGCCCCTAAAATGATGCCTCTATCCAGAGAGCTAGCCGACTCTCTCGCCCTCCGGTGGTGGTAACTTGGAGAGGAAAAGAGAAGAGAGAATACAAAAAAAGGGCAACCTCCTTAAAAGGAAAGCACTGTCCAGTGATGAAATTTCCCTACAGAGCATAAAAGCCTGGCGTGACACCGATCCTAGGTCTGAGCCTGAAGGACTGGAAGGCTCGACCATGCAAATGACTTCACTCCAACCACAGCCTCATCATTCCCTATCTACGTGTAAAGGAAAAAGGGTAAAGGAACATACAGAAGGTGCCAATGAGAAAAAGAGCACTGCCCGGGGAACCATGGAAGGCTATTCACCTTTCCGTTTGTCAGGAATGACTTGGTAAAATGCAGATTAGATACTGCCTGGCATAACCAAAGACAGGCAGAGAGAGACAGAGAGAGACAGAGAGAGAGGGAGAGCGAGAAGAGAGAGATCTTCCATTTCCGACTCCCTCTCCTTCAAATGCCTTTTAATGCCCGTGTGATTGTCACTTATCCGTTCAGATTTGTTCTCCTCTCGGGGAGAGCTCGACCTGCCTCAGCTACACCTGGATATTCCCAGGGTTCCTACTGAAAACATTCCTTGCCAGTAACAAAGCCATGAAAACGGAGCCTATTTTTCTAGCCTTCATTTTTAACAAGCCATGTAGAGCGAAGGCAGCGAAACTGCAATTCCACAGCCAGCCCTGAGAAACCAGAGTGAATCAGGAATCAGATTTCCCTAGAACACAAATTCTTCTGCAATTCTTAAAAGGAAGTCGGTCCCTTTCCCCTCTTTTTGGCAGTCTGTAAGAATCTCTTCCTACCTCTGCAGTCTCTCTCCCTCCCTCTTCTCAGAACCAAGACAAAGAGGTAGACAAATCCCCACAGGGTCTTTCCTGAGCTACAGCTGCACAGAACAGGAAACAGGAATCTGCTATGGAGCTGAGGGAGGGGGAGAGAAAAAAGGATACGGACACATCACACACACACACACACACACACACACACACACACACACACACACTCCCTCTCCCCCTCTCTCTCTCTCAACAGACACAGACTAACACTTTTCAGTTCATAACAATAAATCTGGCCTTTTCTGGGAAGACAATCATTATTAAAACTCTGTTTAGTATACCCGACCCCCATATCTTTACTTAGATCCCAGAAACCAGAAAAGAAACACACGGAGGAAACACAATCTTACCTGAGTTACCATTTTCTTTTTCTCCATAAACCAAACGGAACAGATGATGAACCCTTCAGGGCGGTCGTGCTGGGGCACACCTCCACAGCTTTCCTTCCCCCCCTCCCCCCCCCAAGCCAGCTATTTAAGGGCGGGTGATTGATTTCCCTTTATCCCGTTTTCCTTCCTTTCTCTTTCTAGCGTTTCTTCCTTTCTTTTCTCTTCCTCTCTGGCAGTCTCTCCCCCTCCTTCTTTCTCCAGCTCCCTCCCATATCTCAGGCAGATGGCTGAAGGAAGCCCCACCCCTGAATGCCTAAGGTAATTAATCAGAGTAGAGCCCCACCTCTTCCTCCTCCCCCCACCCCCTCCCGGCAGGCTGACATCTCCCAACTCCAGAAACAGGCCTGCTGGAGAATGGCAGTTTGTTGTGTGCTTTGCGCACGCGTGTGTGCGTGTGTGCGTGTGTGTGTGTGTGTGTGTGTGTGTGTGTGTGTGGAGAGAGAGACAGAGAGAGAGAGAGGGAGGGAGGGGCAGGCGCCATGTGCAGGCATATTTTAAGGAATGAATATCTGTTATGGGGGCATTAATTACACAGCACTGGAAGCATTCACAGCAGCTCACCACAGTTCATACAGATTTAAACTATTCCACCCGTGAATACCTGATAATTAAACAAGAAATGAAACAAAAAGTATTTAAAAAATATCTCCACTGATGTACAGTTTATAGTTGTAGTGGATTTAATGAAAGATGTGAAAAGCTGAATGACCACTTACAGGAAGGTTTTCAAGGAATGGGAACCGGCAAGAATCTGCCTGTCCTAAACCAGTCTAATGCCTGCAAAGGACCAAAAGACAGGAGGAAGGTAATAGAAGTGCTTATTTTTTTCTACTGTTAAAAACCTGGGGATTCTGAAAAAAGTGTCTATAAACAAGACTGCTTAAGAAACTTAAGGTGTATAGGAAGGTGTCTGCAAATTTGACTGCCTAAGGCTTCCAGGTTCATTACAAATCCTGGTTAACTGAGAATCTGCCCTTTGTGTTCCCCGCCCTCGGTATTTCAGCCTCTACTGAAAATCATAAACTCCTTCTTATCTATACACTGGGCATCTGTGCCATCATTGTAAACAGTAATTCTTACTACCATGTGCTACAGATATAAAAGATTTGGGAAAATGTTTACTGAACATAAGAGTTTCTTTAATGTTTTCTTACTAAAACAAGACTGAAAAAAAGCATAAAGGTGTGACTCAGTCCAGAAGTCCTAGTCTAAGTCCTGATTCTGCCCTTTACAAGTGCTCTTGCTGGTCTTTAAGTTCCCAATGTAAATTTCATAATTTCTCTACCTTAAATTATTAAATTTTCAAGTAAAATAATCTGTGTGGATGATGAACTTACGGTGTTTATCACTTTCACATAAAAATGAAGATTTTTTTTTTTTTTTTTGGTATTCTAATAAGGGCCTACTCCAAAGTATTCTGGGGCACCTGGGTGGCTCAATCAGTTAAGCACCTGACTCTTGATTTCGGCTCAGGTCATGATCTCACAGTTGTGGGATAGAGCCCAGTAAGGGGCTCTACGCTGAGCACTGAGACTGCTTGAGATTCATTCTCTCTCTCTGTCTCTCCACTACCCCCCTCCTCCTCCCTGGCTCACATGTTCTGTCTCTCTCAAAATAAATGACTTTAAAAAAAAACAAAAGGATTTTGGGGCTCCTGCGTGGCTCAGTTGGTTAAGCTTCCGACTTTCGCTCAGGTCATATCTCACAGTTGGTGAGCTGGAGCCCAGCATCTGGCTCTCTGCTGTCAGCACAAAGCCTGCTTCAGATCCTCTGTCCACCTCCCCCCACTCACTGCCCCTCCCGATTGCACTCTCTCTCACTCTCTCGCAAAAAATAAAAAAATAAACATTAAAAAAGGGATTTTATTTGTATTTTCATTATGTGTTTATTATTATAATCTCTGATAGATTACCCAAAGGCAAAGAGATTAATCCTAAAATTAAGCTTCCTATGTGTAAGATATATACGAAAGAAATCAAAATTTAAAATCACAAATCACGCTGAGAATGCATAGTGTTTTGCTATCTCTACGAGGATTTGTTTAGCAAAATGCATAACCAGCCTTGGTTTGGCACACTGCCCAATATAACATCATCATACTCCTAAACACATTAATAATCATTTTAACAATTCTGAAAAGAACATAGGAACCACCAATCTGGAGAACCTGAAGAAACTGGCATAAGCATAGCCATTTGCTGAATACCTACAATAAGTCAGGCACTATTCTGGGCATTTAACAGATAATTGCATACTTTTGGTATAATCCACAATGTATAAGGAAATGTGTACCAAAGAATGGGACCTTTAAACATTGGGGGTGAGGAGGGAACAACTATGAGAAAAGGAATAGATCAGTACTAGGCTTGTTCTTATTTAACATCTTTAGAAATGATCTGGAAGGTAGAACACCTTGCATTTTCTCAATTTGTAACTGCAAAGCCAGTTAGGAGATAAATGCAGTCGAGTTTAAAAAAAAAATACAGAGTAAGCAGAAAAGAGGTAGGTGAGTTTCACTGGAAGCAACCCAGTGGACTTTGGGGAAAATCTCAATCACGTTTATGGGAGAATTACTTATGTTTTCAGTTCTAGTATAAGAAACAAACCTGAGAATCACCGTATGCCATTCTCTGAATCCACTAGTCCACTACAGTGCTAGGGGCAAAACACCTTAAGCAAGACAGAGTCCCCCACCCCCCATCACGCATTCACCACCCTGACGAAAGTCACAGTTCTCTTGAAGTTTGTGTGTGACTGCAGCCTCTGTACATTAAAAAAGACAACATGTCCCCCAAAAATCATTTTTAAAATATAGAGGCAAATGAGGAATCCCTACATGCAAAAAGGCCAGGACTAGGGCTCGGACGCAAGTTTCCTTTGGCCTGGTATTCATGCTTCTTTTGTACATGTAGGACCAACATTTTATATGGCAGATGAGCTTAGAACAGTCATTACCACAAGAAAGAGTTAGTATGAGCTAACATCCAAATAAATATTACGATGGTTCTCATAAACACCGAATAACAGCATCATAATGAGCACTGAACAAACTGAAGGATATTTTGAAGTGTGTCCCTGGCTTTCAAGGCCTGTATTACAGAGGACAGTTTGCTCCCTGGGGCCCAAGAGAAAGAAGGTGCAGTTGAACAGCCTGGATCTGACCCAGCAAAACAACTGGAGTCCCCTAGTGGCTGAATATGCCCGGTAGGGTACCAAGGAGCAACTCATTCCAGGGCATTTTCTGGGATGGAATGTCTGGGTTCCTTCCAAGATCCTCCTTCTCACTCAACACCACACCAAACTGGAAGTCCTTCTGATTTCTATGAAACCTGCCCTTTCTTTCTGTCCCTAGAACCACAAACTCAGTTCTGACCACGTTATTTGGTATCTAGCCTCCTACTTCGCCCTCTGCCTCCCATCTACCATTCTTCCTGTCCGAGATGCTTACCACCACCAGGGACCTCTTTCTACGTGCAAATCCCACCATGCCATTTCCCTGATTCAAATCCTCAACTATTCCCCACAGCCTAAAAGGGGGGGAAGGTCTAACTCTTATTAGGTGCCTACCACGTCACCCGGCCTCATTCTACTCTCTGATCCCCTCTTCCCCTCCTACCACCCAGCGCTCTTCTCTGCTCCTAGCACACTGACCCACATTCCGCAATGACACCGCGTTTCTGTTCTTTTCTGTTTCACATTCTTACTCCCTTGAATATGGCCTTCTATCTGGCTGACTGGTTAATTCATCTTCCAAAGCTCACTTCAGCGATCCCCCCTCACCCTAGAGCATTTCCTGGCCCTACCTGTTCCCACATCTAGGTTAGGTACCCCTTCTCCCAATGCCTTGGGACCTAGCCGATGGTTCCTAACTGTTGGGGTTACTGACGGTGAACGACCTGAGGGTAGGAATTGTGCGTTTCATACCGTATCCCCAGTTCCTAACGCACTGCCTGAATACATGAAGAAATGTTTGCTGAAATCAAACAAGAATGCCTTGATTTCCAGCTCTAACCATTTACTTCACATACACGGGTACCTGAGAATGAAGAGTATCCGTGCTGTTATCAAAACGGTATAAAAGTGTTCTTTTCTCCCAAAAGGGTACTTGGGAATATGTTCAAATTTACAAATTTACTTCGGTATCTTAGAAATGTGAAGTTAAAAGGAAGAGGTAAAAAAGGAGAGTGGGAGAAAGGCCTCAGTTTTCACTTTTGTAGAATAGTTCAGATTCTAGACGAAATGATGCTCACTGATTAAAAAACAAAACGAAACGCAACAAAACCCAAAACTCCCAACTTTAGGTGCTCTTCCTGCTCTGCACAATTTGACATTAGCTGTGACTCAACTTCCGTACCTTCCACCCACGTACCAGCAATGCTATAAAAGCACATCCAACAGTCCCCGGCTAGAAGGGAGGTTTTGCTCCTATTTTCCCAGGCTGCCTCTGACACCCAAGTGAAAAGCAACATTAAAGGGATAGCATTTCCTGAAATAATAAAAACTTGTTAGTATAAAAGCTTTTCACAGCACGCCCCCACACAATAACCCTAAATGTAAATAACAATTTACACCTAATAGATATTAAATGCCCTCCCAGAAGTATCTCTAACACAATGCCACTTTAATATCCTTTCCCCACACACTCCCTTTAGCATAAATGAAGCCAAATTAAGGGTAATTCTATTATTTCCCCACTTCTTTCCTCTAGTTTAGGCAGGGTTCAGTTACATAGAACCCATTCTCGAAAAAAAGGTGAGGGAAGCATCTTATATGCTTATAAAACCTGAATAACCCTCCTATTTATTTCTTATCGCTCAAAGGCCAAACCTTTAGAACGAGACCCCAAATAACATACTTATCTAAGACATAGGTGAGGCTAGAAAAATTAGAGAACGTTACTTTACAAGTTAGTATCTAGATTTGAGTAACATACTCTTGTATCTTTTAAAAAAATCCCAAAGTCTACTCAACTAAAGTCACACATACAACTGAAATTATGTACACATTCTCTGTATTCAGTGAGAGATTAAGGAAATCTTAGACAAATATGAAAATGGGATGGGATATAAACAAATTTATCCATAACCAGATTATCAAGATAATAACAGCTGGTGAATCTATGACAACTGCGATGGGTCTGCTGCTTCCCCAATGCTAAATACTAAAATACGCGGTGTCTCCAACTAAATTACTGGACGTTCTCCTGTCTTCTTCGCCACCAAAATCCTTGTGCCTGGCACAGTACATGACACATGGTAGGCACTCAAAAAAATTCTCAAAATGAGAAATGAAGGAATACATATGTTCCCTGCACCTCATCCAGGTCGCCTTCCCCCGAAGAAGTGGACAGCCGCGGGCTAATTCACTCCACAACATTCTGCAGACCTGAGCGTGCTGTAGGCAAATGGAGCTTTCAGACAGGGAGCTTTCTGTCTCCCAATCTTCCAGATGCCTAAGATCCTTAAGCTGTATTTGGCTGTCCGAAACCCTCAAACACTTGGCTACACCCCCTACAATAGAAGACCTCGCTTCTTCTTCCTCCAACTGCCCCATTCACCTCAAAATGGTAATTGGTGCCAACGTGTTCAGTGGGTGCCTCAGGACACACGGTGATAATAGAGAAACCCTAACCTGCCACAAGGGTTATGTTTTCCCCTTGATATTTTGTATTGTGGTAAAATACACGTAACATAAAATTTACCCTCGGTGATTTTCTAGTACAGCTGACTGGTGAATAACACAAGGGTTAAGGGCCCTCATCCCCCACGCAGTCGAATATCCATGTACAATTTTTGACTCTCCCAAAACTTAACTACTAATAGCCTACTGTCGACTGAAGCATTATAGATAGCATAAAGAGACGATCAACACATATCTTGTACGTTGAATGTATTATATGCTGTATTCTCTTAATAGAGCTAGAGAAAAAAAGAATGCCATAAGAAAGAGAAAATATATTTACAAAACTGTAAAAAAAAAAATCCACATAAAAGTGGACCAAAAGAGTTCAGACCTGTCTTGTTCAAGGGTCAACTGGTATCATATAGATTGGTTATGCGCTATCATTGCCACCATCCGTCTCCAGAACGCTCTGTATTTTTTAAAACTGGAATTCTGTATCCATTAAACAATAACCCCCCATTCTTCCTGTCCCTGTGAGCCCCTGGCAACAACCATTGCACTTTCTGTTTCTAGGAATGGGACTACCTTAGGTACTTCATATGAGTGGCATCATATGGTACCTGTCTTTTTGTGACCGGCTCATTTCACTCAGCAGGACTACTCTCATGATTCATCCATGTTGCAGCTTATGCTGGAATTTGCCTCTCTTTTTTTTTTTTAAAGACTAATATTCCATTGTGCGTATTACCATATTTCGGTGAACCATTCATCCACTGATGGCACTTGGGTTTTGCTTCCACCTTCCGGCTATTGTGAATAACGCTACTGTGAACACGGGTACGCAAGTATCTCTTTGAGACCTTGCTTTCCATCTGGGGGGGTATATACCCATAAATGGAAACACTGGGCCAGACGGGAGTTCTATTTTTAATTTTTTGAGGAGCCACCATACTGTTTTCCACAGCAGCTGTACCATTTTACATTCCTACCAACAGTGTACAAGGGTTCTAATTTCTCCACACCCTTGCCAACATTTGTTACTTTGTGGTTTTTTTTGTTTTTTGGTCTTTTTTACAGTAGCCATCCTAACAAGTTACATTTTAAACATCCAGCCAGAGGCAGTAATGTTTAATCCAAAAGAATAATTTCAGAAATAGTTTCTCAATAAATAAGATTTTTTTTTTCTGGGCAAGGAGACCATAGTCATTGTTCTTTAAATCATAGAAAGCAAGCCCCTATCTATTTACTCTGCCTGTATTTTAACCTGATTTGGTCTAGACTTGGCTCTACAAAAATCGTAACTAATAAGATAACCAATCTCAATTGCGTACTCTTAATATAGGCGTGATTTTATTAACAATAAGAGCAATGAATGGTCAAGTTCTAAAAATACTTTTTTGCCTTATGTTGAGAACTCACTTTATTTCATTATCTCAACACTAGCAATTCTAGAAACAATTTAAAAAACAGGTGCCAAATCTTTAATTAAAAAAAATACTGTTCAGCCATATCCTCAATGATTTCCAATGGCATAATGCATCAGTACAGAACCACACATGTTATCCAGTGAGGAGCTTTAATTTAACTAAGTATAAGAATATGACAGAAGCTAGTAAGAAAATTTTGTAACTACAGTGGAGATAAAAGTTTAGGTGGCCTGGAAATGCGAGCTGGTGCAGCCACTCTGGAAAACAGTATGGAGGTTCCTCAAAAAACTAAAAATAGAACTACCCTACGACCCAGCAATTGCACTACTAGGCATTTATCCAAGGGATACAGGGTGCTGTTTCGAAGGGATACGTGTACCCCCATGTTTATAGCAGCACTATCAACAAGAGCCAAAGTATGGAAAGAGCCTGAATGTCCATCGATGGATGAATGGATAAAGAAAATGTGGCATATATATATACAATGGAGTATCACTCGGCAATCAAAAAGAATGAAATCTTGCCATTTGCAACTATGTGGATGGAACTGGAGGGTATTATGCTAAGCAAAATTAGTCAGTGAGACAAATATCATATGACTTCAACTCATATGAGGACTTTAAGACACAGAACATATGAACACAGGGAAGGGAAGCAAAAATAATATAAAAACAGGGAGGGGGACAAAACAGAAGAGACTCATAAATATGGAGAACAAACTGAGGGTTACTGGAGGGGCGGTGGGAGAGGGGATGTGCTAAATGGGGAAGGGGCACTAAGGAATCTACTCCTGAATTCACTGTTGCACTATATGCTAATTCGGATGTAAATTTTAAAAAATAAAAAATAAGGGGCGCCTGGGTGGCTCAGTCTGTTAAGCGTCCGACCTCAGCTCAGGTCATGATCTCACGGTCCTTGAGTTCCAGCCCCGGGTCAGGCTCTGTGCTGACAGCTCAGAGCCTGAAGCCTGCTTCAGATTCTGTGCCTCCCTCTCTCTCTGCTCCTCTCTTGCTCATGCTCTGTCTCTCTCTGTCTCAAAAATAAATAAAAAGATTAAAAAAATTTTTTTTAAATAAATAAAGTTTAGGTGGCCAACAACTATCTATTACCCATTTACAAAGGCGCTGAAAGAAAACTGTTTCCCTAACTGAATTAATAAATAAGATTGTAAAATAGTTTTGGATCCTTCAACTTAAAATTGTTTTTCCAATCTCATTCATTTCCCTGATGTTGTGGAATAGAGAGTGTACTCTTAAAATTAAAATCTCACTATCTGCATTTCTAAGCTACTTGAATTTCAGATGGAATATAGCTACTAAATGGAGCAAAGCCAGGAAAGGGTTGTTTCAAACACTGAGCGCTACCTTTACCAATACTAAAACTTAATGACTAAAAAGATTTAGGGTGTCAAATACATTTCATCATAAACGAATAAAATTGCACTGCTAAAGACTAGCAAATGTTGTAATTTCTAAATAGGAACGCTCTAATCCACCCCACCACCTTTCCCTTGTTGGGAGGTGGCCAGTTTTCTACCTCAAAACTTCTTTTACACATTGTAATTATTTTTTCCATAGATCTCTGATACTTCAATCTTCTTTGGGAACACTTTTGCTTTTCCAGTTTTTCCCCGCAATTTTACTTATACAACTGTTACTACAAGTCCCTTACTTTGCTAGCTGGGTCTCAGAAAAATACTGCTCACAGATGTTTCTCTTCAAAAGCACATCAGTATTTACTTGGAAGAAGCTTTGCTTCTAATCTAGTCTCATGACACTTTCAGCCTTAAACTGTTATGTGGACCAATCTACTGTTTTATGCCAGTAGAGAAACGGTCCACAGGTAAGTAAGACCCACAAATACATCAAAACCTCACTGTGGTAAATACCCTTGACCTGAATAACTCAAAATAATGGAAACACATACATATAACAGAATATAAGTAAAACGCATAGTTGAACAAACATCACCACATCCCCTCCCATCTGACTTCAATCCTGGTGGCCATGAATGAGAGCTGGGAGTTTCCTCTGGAGAGCTTACCCAATAGGTTCAATTAAAAATAGCCTGGTTAGCCCTTAGGCCCAAAATACACAATAGGATGTAATGGTTAGTTTGTCACTTCCTTTAACCCTATGCATTTCTGTCCAACCTACAGCTTAGGAGCTAATTATTAGAGAAATGGCCATTTCAAAGGAAAAAATAATGAAGTACCATGAAAATAAAAGTAAACCAAAACAAACTGAGAAAACTGCTAGTATCTGTAATTCAGAATTAACTGTATTAACCGTTTTTATCCTCCTGTTCTAGGTTTTCAGCACAATCCATTAATATTTCAAAGAATCGCGACCTATGAAGGATCACTTGGTCCAACCCCTTCATTTCATACATAGGGAGAGTGAAATCAAGTCAAATGAAGCTATTTGAGCATATCATGGAGGTGGTTAATGCTATAGCTTGAATCAGAATCCAGGATACTTCAACTTCACTCACTATACTGCTACTAATTTAAAGGCAAATGGTAGGTATCTGGAATACACTTCATGATGACTTGAAATTTTCTGATTCTAGACTTCAGTAAGTTAATAAATAAGATGCCACTAATCCCATCACAAAATAGTCTAAAACATTGAGTGTGTAGAGAGTGCCCCACCGTACATTACCTTTCTGAAACATAACAGCAACCGCCATCTGTGCTTGTCATCTACTCAGAATGAAGCCTCAAGTATACTTTAATACGGTGACTTAGTATGTTACATTTATAATGGCAAGCTCGCTGTGTTTAAACACACACACACACACACACACACACACACACACGCACGCAGGCACGCACGCACGCACACGCGCACAGGAATCTCTCTGATGTTTCAAGAACTTCTAGAGTTGAAAGTAACCTCCCCTGCCCAGTCGTCAATACTATAAAACTCAAACCTTCTGTTTCAGCAAATTAGCAAAGTACCATGGGAAATCTATGCCCTGAGTGGTACCAGGTCAAAAGACAGAAAGCTTATAAGCATTTCATCCCACCATAAAACCTTCACATCAATCAAACGGTACTTTAAAAAAAAAAAACAAAAACGTTACAGCCCTCAGCTTACCTGGACAACAGGATATTGATAATCCATACAATATACACCATACATAGCAAAGGGGAAAAATATCTTCAGATAAAGACAGTACCAAAAGCGTCTATGCTTTTGCCTTGTTTGATCTGGCTGTCCTGTCCAAAGGGACTAGGTAGCACCCAAAAATCTCTGGCTGCCTCCCAGTCTACGCAGATAGGTCTGCTGGCTCAGATGATGAAGCTGGAGCTTGGTTCAGCCCAAGCGTCCACCCCAGTAACATTCAACACTACACAGAAGAAGCGTTCAGGGGAAAAGCAAAAAAACCTCCAACTGAGTTACCAGTTACAGCCTGAAAACTACAGTAGAGACTTGCTATTTCTGGTGGGTTCAAACTGACAACTCCACCACCAGAAACTCAAGAGGCAGAGAATGACAGCCAGGACAGAGAACACGGGCTCCTTAAAGAGGCAAAAACAAAAAGTAAAAAACAAACAAACAAACAAGAAAACAACGGCAGGAAGCACAAGGTATCCAGGATCCAAATGATATATATGTTCCCGGCTTCAAATGCGTCAGAGGGGAACACTCCCAATCCAGGACATAGAAAGGCAGATGGGACTGGTGTTATTTCTCTACTCCTCCTTGGGTAGGGTGGCGCGCACGCACGCGCGCACACACACACACACACACACACGCACACACACACGCCACACACACCCCTCCTAACCGTCTCCGGCAGAGACAGGTGCTAGGATTAACAGTATAAAACCCCTCTGTCGTGGCAAGGAAGGGCAGAAAAAAGAAGTCGCCCCGCTACATGCAGTAAAGGGATCCCTTTCATGACAGTGTATGTTTGTGTATCATTTAACACCTCCTTCACTGTGCTTTAACAGAGGCCGGGACAGCTGGCAGGATCGGCACTAGAAAAGAGGGAGGTGGCCCCAGCTCGGAGGCAACATGAGTCCACCGGAGACCTTCAGATATGCAACACACTCTCTCAGCTGTTCCAATCAAACATGGAAGGATTAACTCCGGCTGTCTGCAAAAAAGGTGGGGGTGGAAAGGTCTTTTCAGAAAATCAGTTGCTCTTCCTCTGTTAGGAAGCTGCTATACCCACCCTACCATTATATACGAACACACATGTGCACGCATATTTCTATGCCAGATATTAAAAGCAGGAACAAACATGGACAGGTGTTAAGTCAGTCCGATAAAGCACGGCGGGTTGGGGTTCAAAGTTGAGACAGCCCAACTAAAACCAGAGGACTGCTAAAAAATGCAAAAAATAAACAAAAATAAAACCAGAGAACTGCTAAGTAATTCTTAGAAAATAGGACATACAGTGAGCAGAAAGTGAATGCTTAGTAAGGGACACACTATTTATAACTAGTGCTCCTAAGAAATTCCCTACTTGGCGCAAGCATTCAAAAGTTCAAATGGTAAATAATTCTAAATTAGTTTCAAGGGCTATGATCTCCCTAATCTTGGAGAGCCAGTAATATTATAACATGTTTCAGTAAGATTAAACCGTAAGGATTAAATGCAACTGTGAGGCATTTGTGAGAGTTTATGTATTGCTGTGCCCCCCGCCCCCGGTGCAATTTTCCTCCTTTTATGGTCATTGCATTTTATTTTAGGATTGTTCAGAAGAAATTGTTTTTTAAGAGTCAAAATGGCTTTAGCACATCTAAGATAGTTCTCTTGGTGAAACATTTACCTAGAATCGGTTCTAAGAGATTGGGTGGACCATTAGAACGTACTAGATTATCTTCAGATTGCTGGTATACTGGGTCTGTGTATTACACACGAGATACAATAATGCATTAATTCAGTGTAACGTTTTACAATTTACTGAACATCTAGCACCGTGCTTAAACACTGGAGAAATGAACAGACACAGTCCTGTTGTCAAGGACTTTACAGTCTTGGGGGAAATAGGTAAGCACACAGGTAAAACCAAAAGGCAAAAGGATGCTACAGCACAAAATTAAACACCACAAGTCACTTCTCACACAAAGAATAACATTTTTTTCAAAGCTGCTCTTAATGAACACGTCCACAGTATCACTTTCTCACAACTATGAGCCTCTGGCTTTGTCAATTCTGACTAGAGATTATCTGAGCCTCATAACATTTTCATAACATTTTTGATTGGATTTGTCACATGTTAAGGGCCTTTCATATACATTCTGACTATCCCCTACACCACTATTAAAGCAGTAATTAAGAAATAACAAAAGTAATGTTTCTGTAATAAGTAATGTTTCTGTAATAAAATCTGATACTAAATTTCTATTTTTTTAAACGTTTATTTATTTTTGAGACAGAGAGAGACAGAGCATGAATGGGGGAGGGTCAGGGAGAGAGAGGGAGACACAGAATCCGAAACGGGCTCCAGGCTCCGAGCTGTCAGCACAGAGCCCGACGCGGGGATGGAACTCACGGACGGCGAGATCACGACCTGAGCTAAAGTCGGACGCTTAACCGACTGAGCCACTCAGGAGCCCCACTAAATTTCTGCTTCTAATCACAAATCAAATAATTCTCCAACCCTTCTTACTCCTTGTACACCATACCATTCCACATCCACTCTACTGCATTTCATACAGAGCAGTACAGCAGTACTGGCCACATAAGACACAAATCGCTATTACATCCTTGATGTGACTGGTATCAAGATTCCTCTCGATAGGAAGACTGGGAAACGATGCACTTCTTATAAACCACGGAGGGCTGCGATAATGAACTATGGCTGATAAATTTCATGAGTTAACTCCGTTCAATATTTGGTGAATTAATTACGGAAGATCCCAGAAGTTCCCAGATGGTACTGTATTTAAGATGACACACTATAATTCAAATCCTAGAACTGATAAAAAAAAAATTTGTAAGTTTATTTATCCGCCTTGAGAGAGAAAGCATGAGAGGGGGAGGGACAGAGAGAGGGAGAGAGAATCCCAAGCAAGCCCTGCCATTCAGCTTGGAGCCCAACACGGGGCCCAAACCCACAAACCGTGAGATTACGACCTGAGCTGAAACCAAGAGTCATAACCCACTGGGCCACCCAGGCGCCCCAAGAACAACCTATATAATTTAAACTTGAAAATGGTCTCCACATATGTTCCTGCGAGCCTTGTCAATTTCGAGAGCTTTAAATTCTTCTTGAGGATAGATCTATACATACAGGGTGAGAAGATGTGACTACAATATTAAGTGAAAAAAATTATATTGCTGAATAATGTAGAGAGTGTAATTCCATATTTTTAAATGCACATATGTATCTCTGTATATCAATCAATAAATCATGTATTTAATTTGTAAGCTTTATATATCTTAGATATGTTACATATTTATGTGCACGCGTACGCGCGCGCGCACACACACACACACACACACACAACTTACTGGTTGATACACATACCAACAGATGCCACATATATACCATGTACTGTATGTAACATATATCATATTTATATACATACACATATGACAAAACCTACATCTCTGGGGGGGGTGGGACGGTGAGGAGGTTTTCATTTATTACTTTAAAGATAAACTTCTGATATGTTTGAATACATTTAAATTAGCCTTTGGTGCTCCTATAACTTATCTTTTTATAAGTTTAAGGGAATCAAAACATTTTCCTTTGAGTATAAGTACTTTAAAACTTAGCAATACTTTCTCAGCCTCTATACTATCACATTTGCTTTACTTTACATGATGGCCTCACTATAAACTCTCTGGAGGACACGGATGATAAACAAACTTAACCATGTCTTACCTAGATTCTGCCTAGTAATAGTTTAATAATTATTTAAACTAATAATTAGTTTAAATAATTAGCCCCCTTCAGAAAAATGACAAAATAATTCAGCATATGAATTATAACTCCCTGTATTTCTTGCCTGTTGACTCACCCCTTGTAAAAAATTTTAAGTTGTAATATAGTCAAGATAAAATTCTAAAATATATGCCATTTGAAAAAGCACACCCTTTTTGCAATATTATGACTGCTTTCATAGTATTGAAATCTTTGTTTACTCATCAGTTATAAATACAGAAAATGGCTGTTCATATATATTTCATGCATCTCATTAGTAAGACACCCAGATCACAGGTTTCAACAGCTGACATACCTATAACACGTGTGTTAGATAGACTGTAATGATATCAGAGAGAAACGGACCCAGTAATATTTAAGAGTGAGATATCTAGAAGCTACCTTGAGATTCATGAAATTTAAGTCTCGGAGGCATCTCAAGACTTACCAAGTACCGGACAGCCAGACAGTATTGGAGATTCTTCTCTTTTCTACTCTCTTGTTCTTTTTTCCTTCTCTCTTTCCTTCCCTTCTGCCTACGCCACAATCCTACCAAGAGTGTCCACGGTAGAATGCTTAACACAGACTGCAAGGACTTCTGCTCTAAGGTATAAAATTAGTTTTAGTGACAATAATATTAGAAGATTCCAACGACTGCTGTGTACAGGGATAACACAGCAGTTCAAAAACAGACAGGGCTTGAGATAGATGGGGATGAAGGGGACGAGGCAGAGAAAGACAGAGATATATATAGGTAAAATATGTAGTTAGAAATACACAAGACCTACTTATGGACCAGTGTGACCTGTCTAGACAACTGTGGGTAAATAGTGGCAAATGCTAAGAAAAGTAGGTTGGATTCACTGTGGAGAGCCTAGGACATCAAGCTATGTATTTCAGACCTCATCTTTAAAGACAGTTTGAGAAGGGAAGAGTGTTGTTACAAAACTGTTTCGTGAAAACAGCTCTGGTGGCCATAGGAAGAATGGAAAGGAGGAACAAGCTGAAGGCAGGGAGGCCGAGGAGAGGCTACACAATTGCAATCATCTACAGATTACTAATGCAAAACCACATGCCAGCAGTAGGAATAATGAAGGTAGAGATGTAGGAGACATTACAAGGGCAGCATCCACGGGAATTGCAGACTGTTCGGATACAGGGTAGAAGAGAAAGGTAATTAAATCTAACACTAAGGTTCTAAGTTGAGCTGACTGGCCAAGTAAGTATCACACTGATAAAACAGGAAAATCAGACGCATACACTGGTTTAAAGTTATGGCAGGACATCCAACAGGAAATGTCTAACAAGTGCTCAGAGGTGTAGGTGGCAGCCCTAGAAGAGAGGTCAGGGTTAGAAATGAAGAGGCAACAGGAGCATGGGAGGAACAGCCAACAGCAGAATGTGGTTGAGATTAAAAATGAGCAATGTTCTCCCACACTGATTTAGTCCACAACATTATTGAACCACTATGTACTTTAAAAAAGAAAGAAAAAAAAAAGAAGGAAAGAAGGAAGGAAGGAAGGAAGGAAGGAAGGAAGGAAGGAAGGAAGGAAGGAAGGAAGGAAGGAAAGAAAGAAAAAGAAAGAAAGAAAGAAAGAAAGAAAGAAAGAAAGAAAGAAAGAAAGAAAGAAAGAAAGAAAGAAAGAAAAGAGAAGAGAAGAGAAGAGATAAACGAGCAGTGGATACAAGGCAAAGGGCTGAAAATAGAACCTTAAGGAATACTCACTTCTAGAAGGCAGAAATAGCAACAAAGGATAAAAAAGATTAAGCAGGATCATGTACTGTTCACAAAAGCCAGGACATAGAGGACATCTGTTACTATTCTTCTATCTTGTGTCTCTTACACTAGGGAAAGTATTTCATAAATTGATACCAGAGTTGAGTATATAGCGATGTCAAGCAGAAATACAGAAAGGTTTAAAAAATGAGAATTTAGGAAAGATAACTGAATTTAGCAAATAGGGATCGAGAAGTTTTGTGTGAGAGAGCTGTTTTAGTAACAGCAGTAAAAGGATGGCAGCAAAATTAATAAATTCATGATCAGAATGGACAATAGACACGATACCTGCATGTAAATTTGAACAAAACTTTCGATCTTGGAATACTTCTTCGTCTTCCAAGTGACAGTGAAGTACAAAAATAATTACTGATACATTCAACCACCTACTATTGCCTCTATCAAGGTGGACTGGACTACTACCTTGCTTGTTTTTTTGGCTCTGTGCCTTTGATTGTATGGTTTTCTTACCCATTTCAAAATGACCAAACCTTAAAACAGACCCCTTGGAGGTCTCCCTTAAATGCAATCTGCTCCACAAAGCTCTTCCTGATTACTCCCAGCCAGAAGGAATTTCTCTTTTGTTTGAACTTCATGGTACTTTACCTTTAGCTGACTTATAGCACACTAAGCACCTTGTATGTTTTTAGCAATACTTGTTTAATCTCTTAGGCGACTTCTTTAAGGGCAGGACCTGTCTGTTCAACTTTGCATTTCTCTCAAAGAATTAAGCCAATACCGGGGTGCCTGGGTGGCTCTGTCACTTAAGCGTCCTACCTCCGCTCAGGTCATAATCTCGTGGTTGGTGAGTTCAAGCCCCACATTGGGGGCTCCTTACTGGCGGTGCGGAGCCTGCTTGGGATTCTCTCTCTCTCCCTCTGCCCCCCGCCCCTAAAAATAAATAAATAAACTCAAAAAAAAAAAAAAAAAAAGAATCAAGCCAATACCTTTCACACAGCACATGCCTATCAGCATGTGAAAAGGGAAGGTCTGCAATTACCTGTAACTACAAATCGGAGCGAAATGGATTAACAACCAGGAACAGACCATCTCTCATTTGCTCATTCAGTCAACACCCATTCGTTCAACCAAGATATCCCCAACATCGCATGAAGCCCTAGAAATTGAAAAAACTCTCAAAGGGCTGGCAGCAAGGGAGAGAGAGTGGAAAATAATAAACACCAAAATACCACTTGACAGATGCCACATGTGTTACACTGTGACTTGGGAGAAAGGCCACAGCTGCCACCACTGCCACCATCGAACTCCCCAGAGCAACGGAAGCCAGGAATATTTCATGAGCAGTTAAAATGAACTGTGGCAAAGAGTTTTCCAGGTGGGGGGGGGGGGGCTCTGAGGCAGTGGAACAGCATTCCAAATGCATACAACAGCACGGAAGGGGCGGGGCCATACGTAGCACGTGTAAAGAAAAGCAGGCAGGTAAATATATGGCACGAAGTCAAGAGCCTATTCAAAAATATTCACGCAAAAGTTCTGTTGGATGTAAGGTGCTGTGAGAATTGTTGAATTTTCTACACCAATGGAAACACTTGAAATTATACCTACCGGAGAAGTTGTGTACAGAAAGGACTCCTTTGCGTGACATACAGTACACAAGGAAGTATGGGTAATAACAATAAGCCACGCTATGGCTGAAATGCGTTATTCTATCTGGTGAGAGAGACAAGGCATGCAAACAGTGAGGCCAGAAATGAACGTTTTTGTCAGAAGTGTCTTTAATTACTCTTTCGCTACATCAGTACTACTAAGAAGTAAAAGGTATCCATAAAAAATGGGCCAATAGACATTCACTGGAAATCCAGAAAGACAGACAGTACATAAAGGGTAAGGGTAAAGATATACCTTTATTTATTTTTAATTTTTTTTTTTTATTTTACTGTTCATTTATTTTGAGAGAGAGAGAGATCATGAGCAGGAGAGGGGCAGACAGAGAAGGAGTGAGAGAGAATCCCAAGCAGGCTCCATGCTGTCGGCGCAGAGCCTGACATGGGGCTTGAACTCATGAGCTGTGAGATCCTGGCCCGAGCCAAAATCAAGTTGGACGCTTAACCAACTGAGCCACCCAGGCACACCAAAGATACATCATTTAGAACAAAAAATAACTACAGATATTCAAATGCTGTTAAGGAAATATGTCTACAAATGATTCTACATAAGGCTACATAATAGAGCCTTTTACCCTCCACAGAAACTTTTATCTTACTTCATTCATAATACCTCTGTGATAGATTACAAAAATCGTCAGATTTCAGAGCCTCTTCAGGAAGCGGTGGGATTTTCCCTCCACCCTTTGAAATTGGTCTTAGCCTTCCTTGTGACTTGCGTTCGCCATTGGGCCATCAGCAAATTGACGCAATCGGAGGTCTGACAGGTGTTTTGTTCACTGGGGCTTGCCCTCCCTTGCTACGCTCTGGAACCCTGAGACTACCGTGTAAGGACGGATGGAAAACAAAGTGGAATAGAGGTGAACTGCTCCAGCTGTGCTCCCCAGACCAATCAGCTAGCCAACCACCAGATGTGACAGGGAGGTCATCCCAGACACCCAGGCCCGGCCAACCCCGACAAGAAGAACCACCCAGATTCCTGATCTGCGGAACTGAGAGCAGGTAAACGACTAACACTGTTTTAAGGCATTACGTCTTGGGGAGGTTTGTTAGGCAGCGAAACCTAACTGACCCAATCTCATTGGATGACATTAAGAGGTATGTATATACCTCAAAACTGACACGAGTATCACACTGTCTTAATTATTGTAACTTGAAATCAAGCTGTGTTAGTGCTCCAACTTTTTCTTTTGCAAAACTGTTTTGGCTATTCGAGGCCCTTGGCATTTCCATATGAATTTTAGAATTAGCTTGTTAATTTCTACTACCAAAAAAAAAAAAACTTGCTTAGATTTGGATTGGGATTACACTAAATCTAAAGATCAGTTTGGGGAGAATTAGTATCTCAGGAATATCAAGTCTTCCGGCTCGTGACCATGGTAGTTCTCTCCATTTCGTTCCACTGCTTAAAAATAGGTTTTGAAGATTAGAACGATCTTTTCACCAGGTGTGGACTGGAATCACAGGCTATGCCTGAGGTTTGTGACAGTTCGCTGTCACTTTTCTGAAGTCTACTGGTTCCCATAATACTCACATCCCTTAAAACAGTGTGGTATTGGTATCAGGGCAGAAAAGTGCATCAATAGAACAGAATAGGAAATGGAAAAACAGATCCACAGGTACAAAGGCAAGGCAGTGGATAAAGAATAGTCTTTTCAGGGCACCTGGCTGGCTCTGTCAGTTTAAGCAGCCGACATCAGCTCAGGTCATGATCTCGCGGTTCGTGGGTTCGAGCCCTGCATTGGGCTCTGTGCTGTCACCTCAGAGCCTGGAGCCTGCCTCAGATTGTGTGTTTCCCTCTCTCTCTCTGCCCCTTCCCTGCTCACACTCTGTCTCTGTCTCCCTCTCAAAAATAAACATAAAAAAAAAAAGAAAAGAAAAAAGAATAGTCTTTTCAACAAATGGTATCAGGACAACTGGATATGCACACACAATAAAAATGAACCGAGATCCTAACCTTATACCATATATTACATCTAGTCGTCAAAATGGACCACAGACTATAAAAATGTAAAAAATGATACTGTAAAACTCCTAGGAGAAAACCTTCATGACCTTGGATGAGGCAGACTTCTAGGATATGACACCAAAGGCACAGTTTGTAGAAGAACAAACTAATAAAATGTCTTCTTCATTAAAAGTTTCTGCTCTACAAAAGCTACTGTAAGGAGAATAAAAAGACAAGCCACAGCTGAGAGAAAATATTTGCAAAGCATGTATCTGATAAAGGACTTGTATCCAAGATATATAAGAACTCTCCAAGCTCAACCACAAGAAAACAATCACTATATATATATATATTAATGGGCAAAGGATTTGGACACTTGACCAGAGAAGATACAGAGATGGTAACAGAGCCTGGGGTGATTTCATGGGCATATACATATGTGAAACTTACAAAATTATAAACTTTACACATGTGCAATTTATTGTACTGCAATTAAACTTCAACAGAGCTATTAAAAAATTAAAATAAACTAATTCCTGCCCCACTCACTGCGAGGAGTTTGTGGAGGGCTAGTTATTTTCTTTGGGGAGGGGGTGGGCTGGTAGAGGGAGATAGGGAAAGTCACCGTCATGCCCTCCAACATTACGGAGAAAGTCATGAAAAGGGAGATTACGGGTATGGTGGCAAATTAGGTATGAGATTTAAGCAGAAGTATAAAAGCAGGTTTTTCTGAAAATCACTTCTGATCAGTCTAGTTTACATCTCCGCTGCATACCCCCTTAGCCCTAGCACATATCCTTTTCAACTTGTCGCCTCTACCAACCCAGGAGGGCAGGGACTTATAGAGTCTGTTTTATTCCTCGAAGCATCCTGAACACCTAGCAGAATGCCTGATGGGCGTACAGAAGCAACACGGTGTGCGGTTAAGAGTTCAGGGGTCTGAAGCCAGGTCATCATGTCCCAGCTGTGTGACTTCGAGAAAGTTCTTTCACATGTCTCTGCCTCAGGTCCTAGGATCTGGGAAAAGAACGATGATGAGAATGCCTACCTCATAGAGGGGCAGCACATGCACAGGCGCCGGGATATGGTGAGTATCAAATTACAGCTGCTCTTACCGTCACTGCCATCGTCATCATCATCATCTCCAATAATTCAGGAAGGGCATTTAAAGGAGCTTCAGAATTATCTGATTGATGAAGCCAGACCTAGAACTGAGGAGTACATGGCCTCAACAGGAAGCAGAAAGCACTTAAAGAGCTAAGTTAATTGTGTTAGGAGGAAAGGCAGTAGTAGCGGGGAAGGAGGGTGGGGAAACCCCTACAGGTAGGTGGTTTGGGCAGGGCCGTTTCTGTTGAATCACTGGGTCAAGTGAGAGGACCACGCTTGACCAGGAAGGCAATACAACTATGTAAAGGAGCAGAGAAAGAACAAGTGATTTTTATCCCAAAGCGATCTCCTCAAGTGCAAAGCAGGTAACATGCTCTCTCTTTTTCACTAACAGTACTGCAAAAACAATGGGAAATCATCCCCTTGTGTTCAAAACAAAAAGCTAACCAAAAGGCAAGGCCATGGGGTCTTGAACGTGCAACCGCCTCCCTTCTCGGATTGTGTTCACCATGCTTGTGCCTTACAGATGGACTGTCAGGCATCCCCTGACTCTCGTCCCCACTGGGGCCTGGGACAAGGCTCTGGGAGCAGCGACGCAGCAGTGTGGGAATCCTTGGGTTGGCACCAGCCTCTTGCTCGATTCAGACCTGTAATCTCTTCTGACTTTGATTTAATGCAGCAATTACTGGTAATGTGGTTTGAAGGAGATAAATGCCCAGTGTAGCCGGCTGTCGCTTACTCTGCTCACGATGCAAGAACATTTTTTAATTAAAATTCTCTTTATGATAAAGGAGCTGCTTCACTGAATGTTTCTGCGCAGCCCTGATATGGAGCTTCCCCCAAAGCGGATTAGAAATCAAAGTTGCCCCTCCTCACTTCTGGCAAAGCATGCACATACAAAATCACTCCATCACCTAAAGTGAGTTCTTTACCCTAAGTTTTTCCCATTTATATAATTAGATCCTGGTAACAACTTCTTTCCACTTCCCACAATCTCACTGTCAGCACTGCCAATAATGAAGCCATCGTGCATTTTTGCAAAGAAGTTCCCTTAAATACACTTCCCTTAACTTAAGTTCCCTTACATAAATACATAAGTTCCCTTAAATGATTTATTTCCTTTAAAATAAATATGCAAAGTAGACGTTGATAGCTGTGTATAACTATGTATGTATCAAAAGACTGTACCTACTTCATTTGGAAAAAATAAAGGTTGGCTGAATAGGAGATATCAATAGTTCTAAAGGCTATTTTAATTCACAATACCATGGTTTGCTTTACCTTTTATATTTAGCAATCCTTGAGTAATTGTTGGAAGTGAAATACTCATAGAAAGATTAAAATAGAGTCAACCAGGGTATTTTTCCCTACCATATAAAATCACCATGTTCTAGCAGCTTAAGGAATCTATATTAGGCACCCCAATTATTATTTAAAAACGATAGTAACCACCGCCCAAGAACTAGAGGAAGAAGAAAAATTATATAGGGCTCCAAGAGAGATCATTTGGTATAGGTTGATTGGTTCCTATCTATCAGTAAACCTTATAGTCCAATTACAAAACTTGCCACCCCTAAAAAATAGAAATAAGAAAAGAAAAAAATAATGACTTATGGTTAGCTAGGATCTATTATTTTTACTGCTTGGCAAGGACAGTTGTTGACAGACATCCTTTAAGAAAAAGAAGGAAAGAAACAGCACCAGGCCCAAAGCAGTTACATTCCATGAAGTGGAAGCAGAGACATCTGAGACCACATGTGTATCTTCCTTCCCTAAGGTACATAGCACAATTTCAATGTGAAGGTCAAAAGTTAAGAACTGATTTTCTGTTCTACTATAGGAGAGTGGTATCTCAATTATAACCAATTTAACTGTATTTTTTTGACGAAAAGCCCCTAAACTCTAACAACATTCCCCTTGTAGAAGAGTGCCGTGCGCCTTGTCAGGAAATCCAAGACGAGCACTAGACTCCCTCTCAGGAGGCCTTGCAGAGATTTACGATAATCTAAGGTGTGAGAATACAGAACTGATGTCATCCTTGCAATGCTAACGCCGCTCTGGAGAAGGACATGTGGTTCTATGGCTCTTTGTGAGAAAACTGGCCTTTTTCAGAGAGAAAGATATCTTTGGAAAAAGGAACTATATGACTGCATACCATATATGTATATGTACACATACACGTACACACACACACACACACACACACACACACACCCTGACCCTTGGGAAAGTGGTCTGGCATAATTAACAAGATTAAAGAGGGATTTAGGATAAATAAGATGAAAGTCTGATCCTTACAGGATTAAACCCCAAATCCTAATATGAATCCAGCGATTTTTAAGATCAACACCATATAACAGGATTAAACCAATAGCCGCTTTTGTTTTCATACTGGAAACAATCACAGTTGGCAAATCCAGGGCCTGGAGCACCACCTCAGCAGTTAAACAGCGTGGAGTTGAGGGCTAAAAATAGGGCCCTTACTCCAGCTCGGCTTGCTGACTGCCCTATTTCCACGGGTCTAAAATCCTTTATGTGTAATTCCGAGTCCAAAAGGCTTGGAAAACTACATTTCTTTCTTCCCTCCCCCACCCCCCCTTTTTTGTGCTGGTGGGAGATAGGTTCACTGGATAAAATGTGATGACAAAGTGTGACGACACCGTTAATATCACCAGTATGAGTATGCAGAATCATTTAGCTGCAGATACACGAATGGCTGCGATTACAGGGTGTTGCCCACGGCCAACTACAGGCCGCGTATACCCTAGTATATGCTCTGGCTTTCCTTTCCAACATGCAGAAGGTTCCAAATTATGACACAATATTTGGCCCAAGAGCTCTGGAAAAAAGACCATGGAACTGTGTAGTTCTGTAGTTTAAAACAAAAGTAACCATGACATGAATAATGGCAAATCAGGAAAACAGACTTCAATTGCTGACGCGGTGAGCGACCACACGTGCAATCATTACCCAGCAAAGTGCGGCCAGTGTGTCCAAGATGGACACACACGGAGGGTGAGTTAGAAGACAGAGACACAGCCGGAACCAGACGTGCTGCACACTGACAATGACATCTTAAGAGTGGCGGTGTATTTGAAGGAAAACTTCTCAGAAGTCTGCTGTAGGGGTAAGTAACGGCATCCATGCCTCTTGGCACATTTATGTTTATACGTTAATTTACACACGCATCTCTCTTTGACAGAGAAACTATCAACGAACATAAAACTACCGATTTCTGCTTCCAGAAACAAGGAATACGTACACTCTCCCCTATTTCCCCCAGTTGAAGACCCTGGACATTTGATACATTCAACAAATATAAAGACTCTTACAGGTGGAAAGAAGAAAGCCAACTGGATTGAGACCTCAGGACACGGTGGTGAACTCCTTTCCCAGGGTTTCCTTTTTGCCTCACAGAGCCTGGACTCGGGGAGCTGAAGACCCTGGAAATGGCAGGGGGTGCAGACAGAACAGGCCCCAACAGAAGCCCACTCTCTGCAATCAATGGACAAGGAAAGGGGAGGCCCAGTCCGGCCAAACCCAACCTCACTGATCACGTCCCACCCACGGTGGCAGAGGCCTAGTGGGGACCCCAAATTTCCACCCTTACCAGGCTATCACCAGGCATCCCAATCCCCCCGCCCAAGCAACATTAGGGAAGGAGAAATAGGGAGCCCATATGTTCACCCTCACAGACCTATAACTTTTAGGAAACACCAGAAGAAAATCTTAAAGACCCAGGGCTAGCCAAAGAGTTCTTTTTGACCTGACACCAAAAACATGAGTCATGAAAGGAAAAATGGATAAACGAAGACTTTACCCAAGTTTAAAAAAAATTTGTGTTCTATGAAAAGGAAAGACAAGCTAGAGAGAGAGCGGTGCTGGGAACCACACATCTGCCACGGGGCTACTACGCAGAATACAGAAAGAACTCTTAGAAGTCAACAGTATGGAAACAATCTAATTAGAACCTGGGTAAGGCACTGACATTTCACCAAAGAGGATCTAAAAGACTAGATCAGCACAAAGAAAGATGCTTAACGTCATTAGCCACTAGGGAAATGCAAATGAAAACTTTGGCAGGATCCCCTTCATGTATCCAGCAGAATGGCGAGGGGAGAACAGTTAAACACCATCAAATACTGGTGAGGAGGCAGAGAAACTACGTAACTCATCCACTGCTGCTGGGGATGTAAAACGGCACAGCCCCTGGAAAACAGTTTAACAGTTCCCTAAAAAAGTAAGTATGCCATCGCCACGGGATGGCTGGCCGTGGCACACCTGTGCCTTGAGCCCTGAGAACTGATTACACAAAAATCAATACCCGAGCGCTTACAGCGGCTTTATTCACGATAGGCAAAAACTGGAAACGATGCCGATGTCTCCCAACGTGCGTTTAAACAAACTACGCAAACCACGGAATACTACAAAACAATAAAAAGGATGGACCGATACATGCAACAACCCAGATGAATCTCCAGAGAACTATGATGTTTAAGAACGTGGTCTCGAAAGCTTCTACGCCATACGATTTTATTTCTAAAACGTTCTTGCAATGACAAAATTACAGAAACGGAGAACAGATTGGTAGTTGCAATGAGTTAAGGAGAAGTAGGGGCAGGTGGGAATGCTATAAATGGGCAACAGGAGGGATGCTTGTGGTGACAGAAGTGTTCTGTGTCTTGACAGTGTAAATGTCGATGTCCTGGTTGTGACGCCGGGCTATAGTTTTGCAAGATGCTAATAATGGTGGCGTATCTCTAACTGATTTCTTACAGCTCCAGTTATCTGAAAATAAAAGTTTAGTAAAAAGGCAAGTCTATACTACAAAGGACTATACTATACTATAGTATAGTACTATACTATACTATAAAGGACGCGATTGGGACAACCAGAAAATTGGCACGTGGGTTGCCTATGAGACAACAATATCTATACTAAATGCCGCATTTATTTTAAGTGGACTGTGGTTATGGTTTTAGAAAGTAAATGTGGACGTATTTTGGACCAAAGGAACATGACATATATGTGTGTATACACACACACATACATATGCATTTTTAAGTTTACTTTCAAAGGCTCAGGAAAAAAAAATTATAGAAAGAGTATAATAAAGCAAATGTGGTAAAATGATAAAAACTTTTGGGGTGGTGAATATATTCATTACCTTGACTGTGTCACAGGTATTTCCCTATGTCAAAATCTCATCAAATGCCCCTTTAAAATATGGGTAGTGAGGGGTACCTGGGTGGCGCAGTCGGTTAAGCGTCCGACTTCAGCCAGGTCACGATCTCGCGGTCCATGAGTTCGAGCCCCGCGTCGGGCTCTGGGCTGATGGCTCAGAGCCTGGAGCCTGTTTCCGATTCTGTGTCTCCCTCTCTCTCAGCCCCTCCCCCGTTCATGCTCTGTCTCTCTCTGTCCCAAAAATAAATAAACGTTGAAAAAAAAAAATTTTTTTTAAATATGGGTAGTGAGAGGCACCTGGGTGGCTCAGTCGGGGTTGAGTGTCTGACTCTTGATTTTGGCTCAGGTCGTGATCCCAGGGTCATGGGATGGAGCCCTGCGTTGGGCCACATGCTAGGCTTGGAGCCTGCTTAAGATTCTCTTTTTCTCTTTTTCTCTCTCTCTCTCTCTCTCTCTCTCTCTCTTTCTCTCTTCCTTCTTTCCCTCTCCTCCACTTGCACTCTCTCTCTAAAATAAAAATAAATGAATAAATAATAAAATATGTGTAATGAATCCATAATCATCTCAAAATAAAAAGTTTAATTAAGAAGAAACTACTTAGCCCTGAAATCCAGAATAATTGAAAGACATCTGCCAGCAGCTTTACCTTTTGATGTCACCAAGAACACTACAAAACAACTACACCTAACGTTTACATTTATTACATCATGTATGGGGTTACCAAAACGTTTTATGGCCTTTACAATGTACTCTTTGTGTTTACTAGACACATAGCTGCCTACCTCATAGGACAAAATCAGATGCAGATGCCTCCTCATAACAGCCTTTCTATTTGTTACTCACATGCCTTAAATATATTAACTAAGGGCACCTGGGTGGCTCGTTTGGTGAAGCGTCCAATTTCAACTCAGGTCATGATCTTGTCAGTTCAAGCCCGACGGGCCCCCCTGACAGTGTGGAGCCTGCTTGGGATTTTCTCTCTCTCTCCTCTCTTTGCCTCTCTCTCTCTCTCAGATAAATAAACTTTAAAAAATTAATTAATTAACTAAAGGCTGTTGCTTTAGAACTTAAGAGATGTTGCCTCTATTAATATGTTTGATTGGCTTTTTTTCATTAAGGTTTTTTGAAAATTACTTTATGAAGAAAAAAATAAGGTGATAAATTCCATTTGATCATCAGTTTCAGAGTTAAAAATTTTTTATTATCTTCAGAGTAATTCCCTTCAATCACTTTAGCCAAAACCAAAATATGAATATCAAACAAAAGATACACTGTTAGATATGGCTATTTTACCAATTGAATATCTAATTAAGGACCAATACTGGTTATGTAGAATCCTTCTAGAAAGTCTAGGTTAATACTACAGTACTTGTTACTTGCCACTTAAAACAATGAGAAAGGACCTATCACAGATACTTTGGATTCATCTTATAAAACTAAGATAACATGCACAAGTTCCTAGGAAAAAAAATATCAAAATTATGGTTTTTATGAAACTGTGCCCCAAAGTATGCTCTTACACACCACCTGAATCAAAAGAATCTAGGAAAATCAGTCCTCCAAATTCTAAAATATCGGTGAGCACAGGAAGGAATAACTGATTTGCTCTCTCTCTTTCCCTTTCAGTCCAGCCAGACTGTCTCACGCACACTCTATCGAGCTTTGGGCCAACAATTTTAGGAATTCATTCCTACCTTCACCCAAAACACATAAAAGTAATGAGATATGAGATGACGCAATCAACGGATTGACTCCGCGTCCAAATCCGGCCCGCTGCGTATCCCCAGTACCCACAGTGGTGCTTGGCCCACAGGCACGCACAATGAATGTATTTACCGAAAAAAAAGAAAACCGAATAAAGGAATAGACAGTGTCCTAACTCTATTTAATGGAGTGGCCTTGCACCCCTAGTGCTCAGGCACCAAGAATTCTCTCCCCAAAATCCCGCCTGGCCTATTTGCCGCAGCATCAGTACCCTTGGATTTTGGACTGGCTCGTGGATCTTCACTACTGTTTGACCTAGCAGCCATTCCTCAACCCGGGTGAGTAACAAGCCCACACTCTGGCTGCGATTTTCTTACACATACACGCCCTCACTCCAAATATATCACCTGGATCCAGCCTGCTGTCTCCACCTAAACTACAAACTACCAGAGCTAGAAAACATCC